>NW_020837962.1:273205-447764 GCF_003676395.1 Aethalodelphis obliquidens | reverse complement strand
GTACGTGGGCCTCTCACTGTTGTGGCCTTTCCTGTTGCGGAGCACAGGCTCCGGATGCGCAGGCCCAGCGGCCATGGCTCACGGGCCCAGCCGCTCCGCGGCATGTGGGATCTTCCCGGACCGGGGCACGAACCCGTGTCCTCTGCACTAGCAGGCGGACTCTCAACCACTGCGCCACCAGGGAAGCCCGACAGAAGATATTTTTAATGGTGGCTCTTTTGTGAAGTGTTTGACCTTTATGGTAGACTAGATTATCGTTCAGTAAATATTCATTCTCTCCTTTACCTCACTGATGTTCAGCGAGGTCATGTGACTTTGCCTTGATGAGGGCTGTAGGGTACTTCTCCACCCTTTGTTGAATTGGCCATGTGATATTCTTTGGCAAATGGGATGTGAGAGGACCTAGCTCTAGCAGATGCCTAAAATGTGCTTGTGTGATAAGGCTTGCCCTCTTGTGCTCCTGCCTTCTCCACGAGAACTGCATGCCTTAATTAGTCACTGGTCCCAGAAAAATGAGAGACACATGGAGCAGAGTTACCCCAGCATAACTGTAGACCTGCAGCCTCAAGTAGAGTTGCCCTAGCCAACCCACAAAAGAATGAATGAGAAGTAAATGCTTGCCAAGAATTTGCAGTTGTTTGTTTCACAGCATAATTGTGGCCATAGCTGACTGATACAAGCTCCTATACACAGAGGCACACTCATGTTTCTGACACAATAATGGTTTGTTATTTTCAACTATATTGCTAGTTACTTGTTATTTTCAACCATGTTACAAGGGTCATAACTCTAAAAATTTAAAGTTCAGCTACTTTGCACATGTGTTTCCTCTGCCTGAAAAGTTTGTCTCCCTGCTCTTCACGTAGATGGCTCTTTTTTTCATCTTTGTCTCTGGCTTTAAATATTATTTCCTTGGAATGACCTCCTCTGATAAATTATTTAAGTTCCATCTGTGGTGGAGCCTGCAATTTCATATTCAAACATCCATATTCCCTTTTCTTTTCTGAAATAAAGCCTTGAATTTTTTTCTTCTCTTGGAAAAAATCTCAAACTTAGAGAAAAGTTGCAACTATAGTACAAATAACCCCCTTCCCACTCCCCACATCATTTGTGAATAAATTTCTGACATGATGCCCCTCATCTTCCAATACTTTAGTGTGCATTTCTTACAGTAAAGGACCTTCTCCTACATAATCATAATACAACCATCAAAATCAGAAAATTAACATTGATACATTACTACCATCTGATCTATAGACCCCATTCAAGTTTCACTAACTATCCCAATAATGTATTTTGTAAAGGATCCAATCCAGGATCCTGCATAGCATTTAGTTGTCATATCTTATTCTGGAAGGGTTCCTCAGTCTCCTTGTTACTTTCTTGACCTTGATACTTTTGAAGAGTACAGGCCATTTATTTTGTATAAGGTCTCTCATTTTTGATTCTTCTGATGTTTTCTCATGATTAGATTCAGGTTATACACCCCTCAGGCTTCAACACCTCATGCCAGGCAGACCTCTGTCCCCTGTCATGGATGCTTACCTTGTTTGGTTCCATCTAATGACTTTAAGACTGAATTTTTGAGGAAGGAAGGAAGTCAAAATTCTGATTTTAATCAGGGTGACATGAACTCAGCTGAAAACCCCCGCATTTTCTAATCTCTCCTGAAACTAGCTGTGGCCATGTGATTTAGTTCTGGCCAATGAAATGCAAAAAGAAGGGTAATATGGGAATTTTCTCAGAGGGAGGGGTATTCCTTTCTTTGCCTAGTCCTGTTGGTCTGGGATTGGGATGCAATGGTTGGATCTCCAGGTACCATATATGACCATGAAGACAAGTCCAAATGAGAAGTAATGGTTCCCAAATTAAGCCCATGGCTTAAGAAGGCAAATTAAGGAGAATGTGGCAGTTGGTTAAATATGAGGCATAAGGGAGAAAGACTCAAAGATGATGTTCAGCACTTGGCTTGGGGAAGTGCATGAATGGTGATGATATACACTGAGAAAGGGAGCCCAGAAATGGGAGTGAAATTATTTGAGAGGCAGGATAAATTCATTTTTGGACAAGTTGAGTTTGAGGTATGTGTCTAAGAGACATGTGATAGAGCTCTTTAAGGTCAGAGACACTGGAAACAGATTTCAATACCAGTATGGTAGACAGAGGGATCAAATCATGATTCTATTCATTGGTGGGAAGGGAGGCTAGAGGGGAGACCTTGAGCATCTATTTATTCTTTATGCTGGCCATGCTTCCTGTTTCCTGAGCACTGACCATGTGTCATATACTCTGGAGACTGGGTCCCAGGGCTGACAATGGCTTGGAGCACTGGTACAAATCACTGGATTCCTCATTTTAGAAGGGAGCATTGGGGGCAAATCCTTCCTCCAGATCTTTAGCTAGTTTACCCCTTCTGTGAGGAGAAGTCTAGATTTCTTTCCCCAACCCTGCTGTCTCCTTTTCTGGTGAATATACCTCACCTTATCCTAACTACAAACCAAGCCTGTGAGGAAGATCCTGTTATATTATTATACCCAGGCTTAGAGAGTCAAATTGTTTGAGATTACATTGGAACCCAAGTAGTCTAACTTAAAGAGCGTCAGTTCTTAACCTCCATGCTATACTGCCTCCTAGCAGCTCAGGCCTAGTGAATTTTTACTCCTGGTGGTGGTTCAAAGCTTACAAAGTGCTTTCACATCTTGATATGATTTGGTCCTCACAACAGCTCTGTAGAGCAGGTGAGGCAAGTATTGTTAACCCCCAATTGGAGATGAAGGTACTAAGGACTGGAAAGATTAAAGGACATGCCCAAGGTGACCTGCCAATGAATGGCAGAGTTGCATACAACTTTTGATCTTCTAGTGCCCTACAGAGCACTTTTCCCACAGTACCATCTTACTTCTCTTTATTAGTATCTTTGAAAAAGGTATGCCCTTTATTTAGGCACTTTTAGCGTCTCAGAAGCACATAATACCATAAGCTGACATCTTAATACTCATTACTTTGTTAGAATGTACCCAGGATTTTGGTTTTATTCCTGTTTGGTGAGGCCAGCAGATCAGGAGATGATTGCCATTGAAAAGATATTTTGTTACTTACAGTTCCCAAGAGGAAGGGGTGTGCTATGCCATGCAGGGCCACATGGGGAAGTCCCAGTGTCAGTCAGGAGGCAGAAGGAGCAGGGGGAAAGCATGGACCTGAGCATTTATTGTGGTTTCCGTGGGTGAGATAGGGTAAGTATCCTGAGCAAGTTCAGGATTGGATAATCTGAGTAATTTGGCAGGCTCTGGGTTATAGGGATGGTTGCTAGTTGTCTGATACCTGGCCCTGGTGTGATTTAGGGCAGAGGGATAGTGCCCCAGACTGTAGGAGTCTGATAAAAGGAGGTAGATGGGGGTGTGGACTGGAGATTGGCTGTTTTGCATGTCAAAGACATGTTCAAAGTCAAGTTGTCTGCTGTCTCTAGGAATTAGCTAGCCCTGGGAGGGGCAGTCCTTCCCTGAGTCTGGAAGGCCCCCAGATGTCAAAGCATCGTAAAATATAGAAAGACAAAAAACATGATGAATACAGTTTCACAGATGGGAAGTGGAGGCTCAGTAGATAAGGGAATTGGCCTTGGTTATCTGGTGTCTACCCTCCCCGTGGCTGTGGTGTTGCTGATCCATAACTCAGCAGTGGCAGCGACTCTGTGTGCAGTGAACCACTTCACAGCTGGCTAGTTGGGGCAGAGGAGGGTCCAATAATCGAATCCCCCCAAGCAGGGAACAATGTAAACCCAGACATTCCCCCAAACTGGGAATTATCAGGAAGAAAGTAAAAAATGGAAGGAATTACAAAGGCATTCCACCATGGTTCTTACAACAGATTGAGCCAGTCTTTGTAACTTCAAATTCACAAGGATATTGCAAAGAGTTCCAACTGTATTAATTAAAATGGCTGGCTCTTTGGGACAGGGTCCTACTGACACCAAGAAAGCTGACTGTTGCCTGTCTTCTCTGGATTGTGCAAGGATTCAGTGTCATAATAGACAACCTCAGCCAGGACTTTAAAAAGCAGAAAAACTGCAAGTAACTGATCTTTATTAATTGGAACTGCATGTTTGGTGAAAACATGCTGGAGATTGTCATTATTTCCTGGTCAGTCACTTGGGCTGACCCTCTTTGTTCTGCAGGTGGTTCTGGGAATAGGGTGCAACAAAAGCTTTTCTGATACGAGCAGTCCTGCCATTCCAAGATCTCTGGTGCCAAAAGGGATTTCTGGCGAGAAGGTTCATCAATTTGCATAAATAACTCGGATAATTTTCTAGTAGGATGCGGGTCAGAGAGGCTATATAGCATAGTGTTAAAAGCTTGGGCTCTCTTATCAGACTGCTTAGTTCCAAATCCTGCTTCTGTTACTTATTTGCATGTGATCTTGGGCAACAAACCTCCTAGTCTTAGTGTTCTCATGTGTAAAATGGGATGATATGGTGATGATTAAAAGAAAATAACATACATATATAATTATTTAATTATACTGTAAATATATTAATATATATTATAAATATCTGTCTGTCTATTTGTATCTAGCTATTTATCTCAATGTAGGGCCAGGCATGGAATAAGAGCTTAATAAATACAGTGATTATAATCAGTTACTCACTCCTCTCCCAGTCCCTTCTTTATGAGATTTGGAAATCTATTTGGATGGATGTGAATGCCTAATGGCAGCTAATGCCTAATGGCAGAGAAGGGAAACGAAATTCTGGAAATAAAATTACCCTGAAGGAGGAAGATGTCCTGGCTGCTGACCCAGTTTAACACTAGACTAAGAATAGATTAGGATGGTCCCAAGTCAGATCTTAAGTGTAGGACCCTGAAGGCCTTAGAGAGGAGCATATGATGAAAGGTTTAAGTGTTTGCATATAAGTTCAAAGAGCTGGAACCCGGAAGCTGAAGTGTGGAGGTGGATTATTGGGTCCTATATAGGGATTGGACTATGTGGGTGTCGATTGTCACAGCACAGACACCCCAGCTGTACTGAACCGGGTTTCAACAGTGACACCTTGTGGAAGCCTTGGGGATGAGGGGAGATGAAAATGGGGCTGCAATGAATGGATCAAACCTCAGGTTTCTCTTTGCCTGGAGTTTCAAAGTGACCCTTGGATTAACTAAATCTTTGGATTTTGGACCGTAAGAACGGAAATCTAGAGGGAGATCCTGGCCTTCTTATTCCTATGAGCATGGTAAGAAGGCATGAAATTAATTGGAAAAGTAAGAGGTGTGGCTGTTTCCTGGGTTAATAAAATGGTCATGTCTGTTAAACACATGGGAACTCATTTCACCCTCATAACAGATCTGCAAGATTGTGTCATTATCCAAATCCCTGATGAAGGCTGACCAGGCGCTGCGTACACTGATTCCTGCCTACAGCTCTTATCTCTTCCCCTAGTACCTGCTGACTTATTTGCTCTGATCCAGCCACACTGGTCTCCATTCTCTTCTGTGAACAAGCCAAGCTCTTTCCCCCCTCCAGACTTTAGCATTCTCTCTTCCCTCTGCCTGGAATGCTGTTCCCTAGATCTTCACATGACACATTCTCATCTGTTGGGCCTCACCCCAAATGTTACCCTTTCAGAAGGTGTTCCCATCCACACCCCTTCCTCCACATTAATTTCCATCACATTACTCTAACTCTGAGATGATTTTTTTTTTTTTCCTGAGATGATTTTTGTTACTTCATGGTTTGTAGAGTTAGAGGCTGTTCCCTCCACCCCCCACCCCGGCCCCCCACCTTCTGGGCTGGAATGTAAGCTCCATAACAATAACTTTCTAAGTGTTGCTCAAGATCATATCCTCACTGGCCTCCATATTGCCTGCTACATAGTAAGTGCTCCACAAATATTTGTTGAAAGAATTCATGACTCCTTATTTTACAGATGACATGTTGGGGGCACAGAGAGATGAAACAGCTCTTTCACAGTTACACAGGTAGTGGATACTCTTAGCACTCCACCCGTATCTCCCAACTCTTACCTGTTACGTGTGCACTGGCTAACCAAATGCATTTGTGTTTCTCTGCCTGAAGACTTTCTCTGGTTGTAACCTTCTTTACTCACTTGAGTAACAACATGGAAGAGCTGGGGATTTTAAACCACCCTCCCCGGAAGCATCCCTCCAACAGGGATGGGTGGGAGTAGGTGGATAACTACAGCAGCCCTGTCTCCCCACCAGGAAAAATCCTGGCCCCTGGGTGAGACTGCTATGAGACGTGCTCATGTGTGCAAGAGCTGGCTGTGTGCATCTTTCCCCAGCTTCGTGTTCAGTGACGTCATGCGGGTGGTTTGAAATCAGCCACGGTGGGAGGATTTACACCATGGCGATGGGTAAACACTACACATCAGGGCTTTTCACTTTTTTCCAGAAAGTCAGTCATTAAACGCTCATCAGCACACGACTGGATGTGTTCCACGCTGCCTCCCAGACTTTCCCATCAGGATTAAGCTCCAGTCGTCCAAAGCGGTCACTTGCTTGATAATTTACCCTCTCGGGAGCTTTCTCTCCCCTGTCTCATTTCCCCCTCCTGTTTCATTTACCTCCTGAATAGACTACTTGCACCTGGACCTCAGGGTCTGTTTCTGGGGAAGTCCAAACTAAGGTAGGATTTAAAACCAGGCCTGTCAGGCTCCAAATCCCTGCGTGTTTCACTAACACCCACCACCTCTTGTGTCTTCCTCATTCTTTCAGGGTGGCGAATATCCTCTGGTTGTGGAGGCGCCTCTAAGGAGTGAGACAAATGCATTATATTGATGCAATTAACTGGCAATTAAGAAGTTATCCTTCTTACATTAAAGGTTGGATTAATAAGATAAAACATGAGGAAATCTAATTTACTTAGTAAATCATTCTTTATATAAAAAAAAGATTTTAAAACATAGTCATGGTTTCCATAAAACTTGTAGGCACCAAGATGGATTTTATTGCTGTCCTGTGTAATGATCCACATCATGCTTCCACTTCATGCTTGTTATAACTGACTGTTTATGGTTTCTAACTCTGCTGAAAGACTGGTTTGAATATTCAAGGGCCTCATCAGGTGGTTTAACAGATTTGACACACTGATGGTGTTAGTTACAAACTAAAGGGGCCCTCAGAGACATGTTAGGAGCTAACTAGTAGACCCTCAGCTGAAAAGAGGCCAAAGGAGAGTAGGAAGAGCTTAGGCTTTGGGACCTTGTATTAGTCACAGCATTTTTGTTCACAAGTGAGAGAAATTCAGCTCAAATGGGCCCTAATGCTTCAGGAAATTGGGAAAGAAAAAGAACTTCATGCTTCAGGAGGTTGGAAAGTTCAAGGATGTAGGTTTAGCTTCAGGCATGGCTGAATCAGGGGTTGCTTGCTAAAGAAGTCTGTCTCCTTCACTAGAATATAAGCTTCATAAGGACAGATACCTTCTCTGTTCTATTTGTTGCTGTATTCTCCATCATTTAGGACAGTGCCTGGCACAGAGTAATAACAACAACAGATATTTACATAGCACTTTGTAAGGAGATAGCAATATTCAAAGTGGTCTACACATACCAACTCATTTAATCCTCTCAACCCAATAAAGTAGATAAGCATTAATGATGTTCCTCATTTTTCTACATGGGAAACTGAGAACAACCCTCAGAATCCACTAACCCACTCCTGCAAATTCATCTAGCCTGGAGATTTTATGGCCTTGATCAAGACGTAGCTTCCCCTGGGGTCTTTTTTTTTTTTAATATTTATTTATTTATTTGGCCGTGTCAGGTCTTAGTTGCAGCACGTGGGATCTTTGTTGCCATGTGAGGGATCTTTAGTTGTGGCATGCAGGACCTTTTAGTTGCGGCATGCGAACTCTTAGTTGCAGCATGTGGGATCTAGTTCCCTGACCAGGGATCGAACCCAGGCCCCCTGCATTGGGAGCGTGGAGTCTTAGCCACTGGACCACCAGGAAAGTCCTTCCCCTGGGGTCTTTAAAGTTAGACAATAGGATATTCAAAATCGAACCTGTCTTTGTAACAGAAAATTTGAGATGCTCAGAAATAACCAGGATTTCTCTGTAGATGTCATAAAGAATTTATCACTTTGGCAGAACTGGATCCAGGTTTTGTGGGACCTGAAGCTTACACAATTTGGGGATCTCTTTGTAGGAAAAAGAATATAAAATTATGAGTATAAAATTAGACACAAAAGGGAATATTTGTTTGGAATGAGAAAATTAATCAAAAGACAAGCCTGGAGCCTTTGGATATTTAAATTCCATTCTTCTGAGTTCTCTGTAGGTAATGAATCAAAAGTATGGACCTGGAGGGGCTTTATGCTTGCAACCTGGCTTCCCCTCCCTCCTAGCGCCCTCCACAAGCCCAGCACGCACAGGGACCTGGGGAAAGAAAGGGCCTGAAGCCTCAGCTTCACTAGCTGTATAGTAAATTCACCCCTCTCTCTGGAGAAGTGGACAACAGAGTCTTCTCTGAATATTGAGGAGAAGGGCATGTGCGTGTCCATATGCATGAGATCCAAGTTGAGTACACGGGAGCCTAGTTTCAGTTTCCTTTGAGGGGAGCTTGAAGCTTTGGGTTGCTCCCTCTCAGACAATATGAAGCCATTTCCCAAGGTTGTTGTATAATATTCTGTCCTAACCTTTTCCTCCGTCATCTTGCCTGACCCCAGGGTTTGTCATCTCGTGCTTCACACACACACACACACACAGAGCCAGCAGCCCTGCCAACAGAAAGCGATCAGCTCCCCAGGGACCAACCCCTGGCAAATCCTCTGCCAGTGTCTTAGTACAATTCTGTTAATTATCTGAAATCTTTCCATTTCTAGGCTGGTGTCCTTTTAGTTTTGATTGTTTTTCTCTTTGCCAAGACTAATTAAAATGTGATGTAGAATCTTTTTTCCCTACCAAAGTACGGATAGGGTGCCAGGTGTCAAACATCCTGTCTATATTTGATTTGGAAGCTTCTTCTGACTTCAGATGTGCACTGTTATAGCGGCAAGAGATTCATGCAAAGTGTTTCCTCGGCAGGTGTGAAGGGCCTGATGGGATGGGAACCCAAAACAAACCAGGTCCCCAGAGTGGACATCAATTACTCATGAGCATCTATCAACATGGAAGCAGCATCCACTGATTCTGTATTCTAAAAATCCTGTGTGCGTGTGTGTGTGCACCTACTGTGTGGCAGGGACTGATACAGTGGTGACGAGTTAGCATATACATTAGTTTTCTAGGGCTTATTTTCTTCACAGTTCTGGAGGCTGGAAGTCCAGGACCAAGACCAAGGGTTCAGGAGGTTTGGTTTCTTCTGAGGCCTCACTCTGGGCTTGCAGGTGGCCTTCTTCTTGCTGTGTCCTCACATGGTCTTTCCTTTGTGCATGCGAGCCCCTGGTATCTCTCTGTGTGTCCAAACCTCATCTTCCTAGAAGGACACCAGGCAGATTGGATTAGGATTCCACCCTAAAGGCCTCACTTTAACTTAATTGCTTCTTTAAAGGCCCCATCTCCAAATACAGTCACATTCTGAGGTAGTGAGGATTGGGCTTCAACATATGAATTTTGGAGGAACCTGTGTCATGTTCAGTCCATGACACCATGGATGGCTGGAGAGGGCCCACCCTGCCGCTGACCATGCTGAGAACTGGCTGGACTTGGACAGGGCCGCTGCCCCCCATGCCTTTGACCTTGTGAATGGTGACCTGATTAGTGCTCACCTGAGCTCCTCGTCCTTCAGTCCCTGATTCTCCAACTTCCCCAGCACCACAAAAGGATAATATATCTGTGTTATAAGGCAGTGGTGAAGAGTGTGGGTTATGGGTTTAAATTTAGACTCTGCCTCTTATTAGCTGAGTGACCCTGGGCAAGTCATTTCACTTCTGCTAATCCCATTTTCCCTTTCTGTAAATTGGGGGTTAATATAAGCACTTATTACCCACATTGTAGAAGGGCTTAGGTGGATTAATGGACATAGCACATTAAACACTCACTGAGTGCTAGCTACTATTAATAGGGTTATTTTGGTTGTGAAGGACAGAAACTCATTGGAAGTAATTTAGGCAATAAAAGGGGAATTTATTGACTCCAGTAACCAAATCTGGGAAAGGCAGGGGTACAGTTGAGCATGAGGGCCACTGGAACCTGCAGTAAAGCATCCCCAGATCTCAGATCTGTTTTCACTGAGGTGGTTTTGTTTATTCAGATTGCCTTTCCATACTTGGCTAGAACCATGGCTCCAACAACCTTCTCTATTTCAGGATGAAAGAGACCTTCTTACATGTTTACCATGTGAAAAATCCTGGAGAAGGACTCTGATTGGCTCAGCTTAGGTCACATGGTCATGCACCCATATGGCCAGGTCAGGGGCTAAAGTACAGGTCCCAGGGTGGAGTCAAGATGGCGGTGTGGAAAGACGTGGAGTTTGCATCTCTCCACAAGTAGGGCATCTACCAGATGCTGGTGGGGGACCTCAGTGCCCAAAGAGATGGGAGGAACCCCCAGGTGAACAGGTAGGACGTGGGGGGACTGAGGGGTGAGGAGAAGTGGAGGCTGGGGACAGGATCAGCGCCCCTGAGGGGTGGCTAAGAGGGGGGAGGGGTTCCCACACTTGGAGGGACCTTTGTGGGCTCAGATCAGGGGGCATTGTGCCCAGAGTTTCCCCTGCCCAATTGCCTGGGGAAGTCTTCCCAGCTCTTGGTCTGGGTCCTACATCCTCAGAAACCCCCTCTGGGCTGCGTTGGTCCTGGAGACGTAGGAGGGAGGCCAGGGGAGAACAGGAGAGACAGTCGGGAGGGGCCCTCCAGGACTGGAGGGTGGAGGGCGTTTGCCCCGCTCACTCCAGCCTGGGAAGCCTGCTGGGCTCCCAGGTGGGGTCCCCCACTCTCTGAGACCAGAGGCACCGAGGTATGCCTGGGCCCCTTCCGTTCCTTGAGCCTAAGCCCCACCCCCCACAGCCCCCAGAGTCTTTTCAAGCCCTGTGGGTCCTGAGCATAGGCCCCGCCCACTGCCCAAACCCCACTCCTGCTTAGTCACTACCCTCAACAGCCAAGGCCTTTTCCACCTTTCTTTTTTTTTTTCCTTCTCTTCTTTATTACTATTGTGGTTCTGTTTTACCTTCTGGTGTTGTTTCATCTATATTTTTATTTTTATATTCTTTCTAACATATCTGTTAGTTTCCTAGCCTAATTTTATTTTTTTACTCTTTGTTATTGTTCCCCCCCCCCTTTTTTTTCTGCCACCATGCATGGCTTGTGGGATCTGGGTTCACGAGCCAGGGGTCAGGCCGAAGCTCCTGCGGTGGGAGCTCTGAGGCTGAACCACTGGACTAACAGAGCACCTCAGACCCCAGGGAATATTCATTGGCGTGAGGTCTCCCAGAGGTCCTCATCTTGTCACCAAGACCCAACTCTACCCAACAGCCTACAAACTCTAGTGTTGGAAGCCTTAGGCCAAACAACCAGAAAGACAGGAACACAATCCCACCCATTAAAAAAAGAGACAGCAAAAAAATATGTCACAATGAAGGAGCAAGGTAAAAACATAAATGAACAAATAAATGAAGAGGAAATAGTTAATCTACCCAAAAAAGAATTCAGAGTAATGATAGCAAAGATGTTCCAGAATCTTGAAAATAGAATGGAGGCACAGATTGAGAAAATACAAGAAATGTTTAACAAAGATCTAGAAGAACTAAAGAACAAACAGAGATGAACAACACAATAACTTAAATGAAAAATACACTAGAAGGAGTCAATAACAGAATAACTGAGGCAGAAAAATAAATAAGTGAGCTGGAAGACAAAATGGTGGAAATAACTGCCAAGGAGCAGAATAAAGAAGAAAGAATGAAAAGAATTGAAGACAATCTCAAAGACCTCTGGGACAACACTAAATGCACCAACATTCGAGTTATAGGGGTCCCAGAAGAAGAGGAGACAAAGAAAGGGTCTGAGAAAATATTTGAAGAGATTATAGTAGAAAACTTCCCTAACATGGGAAAAGAAATAGTCACCCAAGTCCAGGAAGCACAGAGAGTCCCATACAGGGTAAACCCTAGGAGAAACTCACCAAGACACATATTAATCAAACTAACAAAAATTAAATTAAAAGAAAAAGTATTAAAAGCAGCAAGGGTAAAACAAAAAATAACATACAAAGGAATCCCCTTAAAGTTATCAGCTGATTTTTCAGCAGAAACCGTGCAGGCCAGAAGGGAGTGGCAGGATATACTAAAAGTGATGAAAGAGAAAAACCTACAACCAAGATTACTCTACCCAGCAAGGATCTCATTCAGATTCGATGGAGAAATCAAAAGCTTTTCAGACAAGCAAAAGCTAAGAGAATTCAGCACCACCAAACCAGCTTTACAACAAATGCTAAAGAAACTTCTGTAGGTGGGAAACACAAGAGAAGAAAAAGACCCACAAGAACAAACCCAGAACAATTAAGAAAACAGTAATAGGAACATACATATCTATAATAACCTTAAATGTAAATGAATTAAGTGCCCCAACCAAAAGACACAGACTGGCTGAATGGATACAAAAACAAGTCCTATATATATGCTGTCTACAAGAGACCCACTTCAGACCTAGGGACACATACAGACTGAAAGTGAAGGGGTGGAAAAAGATATTCCATGCAAATGGAAATCAAAAGAAAGCTGGAGTAGCAGTACTCACATCAGATAAAATAGACTTTAAAATAAAGATTGTTGGGCTTCCCTAGTGGCGCAGTGGTTGAGAGTCTGCCTGCAGATGCAAGGGACACGGGTTTGTGCCCCAGTCTCGGAAGATCCCACATGCTGCGGAGCGGCTAGGCCCGTGAACCATGGCCGCTGTGCCTGCGCGTCCAGAGCCTGTGCTCTGCAATGGGAGAGGCCACAGCAGTGAGTGGCTCATGTACCGCAAAAAAAATAAAAAAATAAAAAATAAAAAATAAAGATTGTTACAAGAGATAAGGAAGGGTACTACATAATGATCAAGGGATTAATCCAAGAAGAAGATATAACAGTTACTAATGTTTATGCACCTAACATAGGAGCACCTCAATACATAAGGCAAATGCTAACAACCATGAAAGGGGAAATCGATAGTAACACAATGATAGTAGGGGACTTTAACACCCCCACTTACACTAATGGACAGATCATCCAAACAGAAAATAAATAAGGAAACACAAGCTTTAGCTGACACAACAGACCAGATAGATTTAATTGATATTTATAGAACATTCCACCTGAAAGTGGCAGAATACACTTTCTACTCAAGTGCACATGGAACATTCTCCAGGATAGATAACATCTTGGGGCACAAATCAAGCCTCAGAAAATTTAAGAAATTGAAATGGTATCAAGCATCTTTTCTGACCACCACGCTATGAGATTGGAAATCAGTTACAGGAAAAAGACTGTAAAAATCACAAATACATGGAGGCTAAACAGTGTGCTATTAAATAACCAAGAGATCACTGAAGAAATCAAAGGAGAAATAAAAAAATACATAGAAACAAATGACAGTGAAAACACGATGACACAAAACCTATGGGACACAGCAAAAGCAATTCAAAGAGGGAAGTTTATAGCAATTCAATCTCACCTCAAGAAACAAGAAAAATCTCAAATAAACAATCTAACCCTACACCTAAAGCAACTAGAGAAAGAAGAACAAAGACAACCCAAAATCAGTAGAAAGAAAGAAATCATAAAGATCAGAGCAGAAATAAATGAAATGGAAACGAAGAAAACAATAGCAAAGATCAATAAGACTAAAAGCTTGTTCTTGGAGAAGATAAACAAAATTGATAAACCCTTAGCCAGACTCATCAAGAAAAAAAGGGAGAGAACACAAATCAATAAAATTTGGAATGAAAAAGGAGAATCACAACTAACACCACAGAAATACAAAGGATTGTAAGAGACTACTACAAACAACTATATGCCAATAAAATGGACAACCATGAAGAAATGGACAAATTCTCGGAAAGGTACAATTTTGCAAGACTGAACCAGGAAGAATTAGAAAATATAACCAGACCTATCACAAATAATGAAATTGAAACTGTAATTAAAAATCTTCCAACAAACAAAAGTCCAGGACCAGTTGGCTTCACAGGTGAATTCTATCAAACATTTAGAGAAGAGCTAACACTGATCCTTCTCAAATTCTTTCAGAAAATTGCAGAGGTAGGAACACTTCCAGATTCATTCTACGATACCACCATCACCCTGATACCAAAACCAGAAAAAGATATCACACACACAAAAAATTATAGACCAATATCACTGATGAACATAGATGCAAAAATCCTGAACAAAATACTAGCAGACAAAATCCAACAACATATTAAAAGGATCATACACCATGATCAAGTGGGATTTATCCCAGGGATGCAAGGATTCTTCAATATATGCAAATAAATCAATGTGATACACTGTATTACCAAATTAAGGAATAAAAACCATATGATCATCTCAATAGATGCAGAAAAAGCTTTTGACAATATTCAACACCCATTTATGATAAAAACTGTCCAGAAAATGGGCATAGAGGGAACCTACCTCAACATAATAAAGGCCATATATGACAAACCCACAGCAAACATTCATACTCAATGGTGAAAAACAAAGCATTTCCACTAAGATCAGGAAGAAGACAAGGATGTCCACTCTCGCCACTCTTATTCAACATAGTTTTGGAAGTCCTAGCCATGGCAATCAGAGAAGAAGAAGAAATAAAAGGAATACAAATTGGAAAGAAGAAGTAAACATGTTACTGTTTGCAGATGACATGATACTATACATAGAAAATCCTAAAGATGCCACCAGAAAACTACTAGAACTAATCAATGAATTTGGTAAGGTTGCAGGATACAAAATTAATGCACAGAAATCTCTGGCACTCCAATATACTAACAACGAAAAATCAGAAAGAGAAATCAAAGAAACAATCCCATTTACCATCCGAACAAAAAGAATAAAATACCTAGGAATAAACCTGCCTAAGAGGCAAAAGACTTGGACTCAGAAAACTATAAGACACTGATGAAAGAAATCAAAGATGCCATAAACAGACGGAGAAATATACCATGTTCTTGGATTGGAAGAATCAATATTGTGAAAATGACTATACTACCCAAAGCAAGCTACATATTCAGTGCAGTCCCTATCAAACTACCAATGGCATTCTTCATAGAATTAGAACAAAAGATTTTACATTTTGTGTGGAAACACAAAAAACCCTGAATAGCCAAAGCAATCTTGAGAAAGGAAAACAGAGCTGGAGGAATCAGGATCCCTGACTTCAAACTATACTACAAAGCTACAGTAATCAAGACAGTATGGTACTGGCAGAAAACCAGAAATATAGATCAATGGTACAGGATAGAAAGCCCAGAGATAAACCCACACACATAAAGGCACCTAATTTATGACAAAGGAGGCAAGAACATACATAATGGAGAAAAGACAGCCTCTTCAATAAGTGGTGCTGGGAAAACTGGACAGCTACACATAAAAGAATGAAATTAGAACACTATCTAACAACATACACAAAAATAAACTCAAAATGGATTAAAGACCTAAATGTAATACCAGACACTATAAAATTCTTAGAGGAAAACATAGGAAAAACACTCTTTGACATAAACCACAGCAAGATCTTTTTTGACTCACCTCCTAGAGTAATGAAAATAAAAACAAAAATAAACAAATGGGACCTAATTAACTTAAAAGCTTTTGCAGAGCAAAGGAAACCATAAACAAGATGAAAAGACAACTCTCAGAATGGGAGAAAATATTTGCAAATGAAAGAATGGACAAAGGACTAATTTCCAAAATATACAAACAGCTCATGGAGCTCAATATCAAAAAAACAAACAACCCAATTAAAAAATGAGCAGAAGACCTAAATAGACATTTCACCAAAGAAGACATATGGATGGCCAAGAGGCACACGAAAAGGTGCTCAACATCACTAATTATTAGAGAAATGCAAATCAAAACTACAATGAGGTATCACCTCATACTGGTCAGAATGGCCATTATCAAAAAATCTAGAAACAATAAATGCTGGAAAGGGTGTGGTGAAGAGGGAACCCTCCTGCACTGTTGGTGGGAATGTAAATTGATACAACCACTATGAAACAGTATGGAGGTTCCTTACGAAACTAAAAATAGAACTACCATATGATGCGGCAATCCCACTACTGGGCATATACCCTGAGAAAACCATAATCCAAAGACGTACTACAATGTTCACTGCAGCACTATTTATAGTAGCCAGGACATGGAGGCAACCTAAATGTCCATCAACAGATGAATGAATAAAGATGTGGCACATATATACAATGGAATATTACTTAGCCATAAAAAGAGACGAAATTGAGTTATTTGTAGTGAGGTGGATGGACCTAGAGTCTATCATACAGAGTGAAGTAACTCAGAAAGCGAAAAACAAATACCGTATGCTAATGCATATATATGGAATCTAAAAAAAAAAAAAAGAAATGGTGCCGATGAGCCTAGTGGCAGGGCAAGAATAAAGACATAGACATAGAGAATGGACTTGAGGATACGGACGGGGAGGGGGAAGCTGGGGCGAAGTGACAGTAGCATTGACATATGTACACTACCAAATGTAAAATAGATAGCTAGTGGGAAGCAACCACATAGCACAGGAAGATCAGCTCGGTGCTTTGCAACCACCTAGAGGGGTGGGAGGGAGACTCAAGAGGGAGGGGATATGGGGATATATGTATGCATATAGCTGATTCACTTTGTTGTACAACAGAAACTAACAGAGTATTGTAAAGCAATTAAGATGTATTAAAAAAATAAAGATGTATTAAAAAAATAAATTACAGGTCCCATTAAAGCTTCTTAGAGCAGGGGCTGCTTGGTAGATTAAAATAATGGGTTCTTCCCATGTCATCTCAAGTTTCTCTGTACTGTGTCTGGCAAGTGGTAGAAATTAAACAAATTCCCCCTTTCCCCTTTCATTCTGACCTTCATGCCCAACTTCTATTATACAAAAGAGTAATCCAGAAAAGAAAGTTAGCTCAACTGAAGGACCTGAATAGTGAGGAAAACTGCGTCTTACAGGATGTGAGGTAAGAATGATGGCCTGGGCTGGTGTGGGCTCCATATGAAATCTACCTGAAACTCAAGTCAGGGAGATATATTCCTTCCTGAAGACAAGACAAATTTTAGGCAACGATTCACATTTACGTTTGGAGAGCTAATTGGAAATAGGTGTTAAGAGCCTTGGCAATTGTTCATGCCCTTTGACCCATCAAGTTTGCTTTTATGGTGTCAGGAGCTGTGAAGGGTCTGAGCTATTGCTCTGTGTGCAGGCTAACAAGTTATCCTGTTAGCTTGTTTCATGGATGTGGGCAGAAGACATGAGACTGCTCGGTCAGAGGCAAAAGACTTCATTGTTCATGGCACAGCAGGAAGCATGTGCTTCATGTTTGTGCCCATTCCCCTGGACCCCAGAGTTCCTCAAGGGTGACATGGAGGTGGACCCTGGTGGCTGCCGTGCATGTAGTGGGTTTGCATCACAGCTGAGGCATCCCAGTCTCTTCATAAAGGGGCTGCCCAACCTTTGCTCTGGAGGGAGGCATTATCTTTACAGTCCTGGTCAGCCAGTGAATCTGCTTTCGGCCCCATTATCTCTCTCTTCCAATGCCGTTGGCTATACAGACATCCTTGTAAAGATAGGTGGGAACAAAGGCTGGTACAAGATGTGCAGAAATGTGAGAGATGCATGGATAATTGTCTCCCAATAAACAGAATCTTTCCTAAGAAAAATATATCTGAAACATAAGGAAAAATTTATTCATAAAGCATTCAAAGGTCCAACATTAGGTGGGAGGTTAGGCAGACCTTTGTTGGAAATATTCTGCTGTTTCTGAAAATATTCTGAAGCTTTTGGAATGGCAAGTGGAAATGTTCAACCTAAAATATAAAGTGAAAAGTTCAGGCTGCAAAATTGAGTATATGTTTTTGTTAACTATGTAGAACAATCTATTATAGAAAACAATTGGGAGGGAGATTTGCTGAAGTCTTGTTAGTCTTTCTCTGGTCAGTGAGTCTAGGGGTAACTGTTGTTTTTTCATTTTGAATTAAAAAATTTTTTTCACTTTTCTATAATGAACATGAATTACTTTCATAATAGAGGGAAAAAAAAACCAAGGTAAATTATTTTTGAAAGCAGTGCCCAGCATTCACAATTTGGCAAAAACAAGGGAAGAAAGCATGAAATAAGTGCGGAAAAAAAGGTTTCAGTTAAATTAGATGTCCAATTAAGTGATTTGCTTGTCTGCAAAATATCTTTTTGACAGACAATTAGTTCTGGGCAAGTCAAATGTTTCAACAGTATGTTCTTATGAGGCAATTAAAGTAATTCATATTTGATGTGCAGAAGTGTTGTGGTAATTGGGAAACTTTCCCAAATGGCATTTGAAGCTGGGCTCACTGTACTTTATTTTTCTTTCTGGAAGTTGTCTTGACTGGAGAAGTTTGAGTCATTTCCTTGACAAGCCATCTAGCTGGGTATGCTAAGGAGGCTGGTGGATTGTAGGGCAGAATTTTCCATTGGCTATAGGAGGTTGTGTTGGGATCAGACTATAAGGATCAATGCTAACAGCATTTATTATAGTATCAACCATATAAATAGTATCAACAACAATTACACAATGCATATTTTGAGTGTTTATACTGTGCCAGATATTACAATAAGCACTCTGTATATTTGTTAATTTCTCCAACTGTCCTGTGCAATAGATATGATTGGGGTTTCCCTATTACGGATGGGAAACTGAGGGCCAGAGAGGTTAGGTGACTTGTCTAAGGTCATACAGCCAGTAAGTTATGTTGCTAGAATCTGAATCCAGTCAGTCTGACCCTTAAGCCCTTGTTCATAAGCTCCTGGACGTATGTGCTGGAATTTCTTGGAAAATAATAATATTTTATACTTTTCTCTGTACTTTCCTGGATAAGGCAATCTGACTTTCCTCTTTTTTTTTTTTTGATGTTTAAAATATACTGTTTTTATTTAAACTTGGTTCAGTACATGGACAGAAATGTATGGAGACAAAAGTTTTATGTAAATACTTAATATGAGGTAAAGGTTTTAGAAATCTAAGCGTTGCAGTTAATTGTGATGGTTTCATGAAGTTCTTTATAAATAAGAAATAATATTTAAAAATGAATATCAGAACATGTCAAAGTAATCTATATATAATCAAATAACAATCAGACAATTTGAAGGCAAATTATTCTAAAGTGCTTCTAAGTTTCACCCACTCATGTGTCTGACATTTCTTTTCCTGTTACGAAATTTGACGAAAAGATCCTTGGAAAAGGGAAGAAAAAAGATTAAAAAAATTTTTTTTAATTTAATTTAATTTTTATACAGCAGGTTCTTGTTAGTCATCAATTTTATACACATCAGTGTATACATGTCAATCCCAATCGCCTGATTCATCACACCCCCACCCCCACCCCCCGCTGCTTTCCCCGCTTGGTGTCCATACCTTAGTTCTCTACATCTGTGTCTCAATTTCTGCCCTGTAAACTGGTTCATCTGTACCATTTTTCGAGGTACCACATATATGTGTTAATATACGATATTTGTTTTTCTCTTTCTGACTTACTTCACTCTGTATGACAATTTCTAGATCCATCCACGTCTCAACAAATGACCCAATTTCATTCCTTTTTATGGCTGAGTAATATTCCATTGTATATATGTACCACAACTTCTTTATCCATTCATCTGTTGATGGGCATTTAGGTTGCTTCCATGACCTGGCTATTGTAAATAGTGCTGCAATGAACATTGGGGTACATGTGTCTTTTTGAATTATGGTTTTCTCTGGGTATATGCCCAGTAGTGGGATTGCTGGATCATATGATAATTCTATTTTTAGTTTTTTAAGGAATCTCCATACTGTTCTCCATAGTGGCTGTATCAATTTACATTCCCACCAACAGTGCAAAAGGGTTCCCTTTTCTCCACACCCTCTCCAGCATTTGTTGTTTGTAGATTTTCTGATGATGCCCATTCTATTCTAACTGGTGTGAGGTGATACCTCATTGTAGTTTTGATTTGCATTTCTCTAATAATTCATGATGTTGAGCAGCTTTTCATGTGCTTCTTGGCCATCTGTATGTCTTCTTTGGAGAAATGTCTCTTTAGGTCTTCTGCCCATTTTTGGATTGGCTTCTTTGTTTTTTTAATATTGAGCTGCATGAGCTGTTTATATATTTTGGAGATTAACCTTTGTCCGTTGACTCGTTCCCTTGTATGTTATTTGTCATTTTTCCCTTGCTGCTTTTAATAATTTTTCTTTGTCTTTAATTTTTGCCAGTTTGATTACTATGTGTCTCAGCGTGTTTCTCCTTGGGTTTATCCTGTATGGGACTCTCTGTGCTTCCTGGACTTGGGTGGCTATTTCCTTTCCCTTGTTAGGGAAGTTTTCGACTATAATCTCTTCAGATATTTCCTCGGGTCCTTTCTCTCTCTCTTCTCCTTCTGGGACCCCTATAATGTGAATGTTGTTGAGTTTAATGTTGTCCCAGAGGTCTCTTAGGCTGTCTTCATTTCTTTTCATTCTTTTTTCTTTATTCTGTTCCGCAGCAGTGAATTCCACCATTCTGTCTTCCAGGTCACTTATCCGTTCTTCTGCCTCAGTTATTCTGCTATTGATTCCTTCTAGTGTAGTTTTCATTTCAGTTATTGTATTGTTTATCTCTGTTTGTTTGTTCTTTAGTTTTTCTAGGTCTCTGTTAAATATTTCTTGCATCTTCTCGATCTTTGCCTCCATTCTTTTTCTGAGGTCCTGGATCATCTTCACTATCATTATTCTGAATTCTTTTTCTGTAAGGTTGCCTGTCTCCACTTCATTTAGTTGTTTTTCTGGGGTTTTATCTTGTTCCTTCATCTGGTACATAGCACTCTGCCTTTTCATCTTGTCTATCTTTCTGTGAACGTGGTTTTTGTTCCACAGGCTGCAGAATTGTAGTTCTTCTTGCTTCTGCTGTTTGCCGTCTCAAGATTTTTTTTTTTTTTTGACATTAAACTTCTGAGCTTCAGTATCTTCTGTCTATTATCCTTTGTGCCTGCACAGTCCAAAGTCCATCTCTGGACCCAGGTTGGAGTTTTAACAGCCTGTGCTGGCAATGGATTGGATCCTGTGGCTGATGAGCTGGCAGAAAACCGAGAAAAAAGCTTTCTGGGCCAGTTGGGAATCATGCATCAGAAAGGCCACGTCAGTTTCAGTTGCAGGAGAAATAGAGTCTGCTTCTTGATGGAAGAGTAGCAAAGTTAGTTCTGAAGGCTGGGAAGTCCAAGGTCAAGATGCCGGCTGATTGGTCTCTAGGGAGAGCACCCTTCCTAGCTTGCAGACAGCTGCCTCCTTGCTGTGTTCTTACCTGACTTTCCTTTTAAAGCAAGTAGGGTATGTTGAATTTGCTCAATTTGAGAGAGAAAAAAGCTGAAACACAGAATGGACAGGACTGCCCTAGGCACATAGTGAAAGAGTAGGAAAATTTCTTTTTTAAGATAGCAGAGGTTTTATATCTATACTCTTTGTAAATTTAAATTGATAATATATTTTATATTCCATGAAATTGGATGAGAGGTGAAGTGGTGTATTAGCCAAACTCTTTCAGTTATATGCTGTT
Organism: Aethalodelphis obliquidens; assembly: GCF_003676395.1. Lineage (NCBI taxonomy): Eukaryota > Metazoa > Chordata > Mammalia > Artiodactyla > Delphinidae > Aethalodelphis > Aethalodelphis obliquidens. Next base: position 426,079 of record NW_020837962.1, on the reverse strand, counting down.
GTTCCCTGCAATGTCAAAACCCACAAACAGACTTAGATTTCAGGTATGGCTGGATCAAGGTGCTTAAATGATGTACTTTGGAATCTCTCTGATCTCTAGCTCTCGGTTCCATTTTCATCTATGTTGGCTTCATTCTCAGACAGGCTTTTTTCTGTGTCATCAGCAGCTCTTGACTTACCTCTTACTGGCCTAGTAATCCCAGGGGGAAAGGAACTTATTATTGCCAAGAGACTTGACAGAAGCCCTGGGGCTGATTCTCATTGGACCATAATGGTCATGTGCCTATCTCTGAACCAATTATTCTGACTGTGAAACTAGAGGATGGTGATTGGTCAGTCTGAGTCATGTGCTCACCCTTTGTCCCAGGGGATGGTGTCAGTCCTACCTAAACTACATGCATGAACAGTGAAAGAAGGATTGTTCCCCAAAAAGAAAACAGAAATGCTATAACCAACAAAGGAGAATGGATGCTGATTGGCAAAAATAACGGTTGTGTCTGCAGCCAGCCTAAAATACCAGAAAGAAACTTATAGGGAATAAGAAGAGCTGGTGTCTATTCCTGGCTCTGCCACAAACTGGCTGAATGACTGTCATCAGTTACTCTCCCTCTCTGGGCCTCAGGTTCCCAACCTGTAAAAGGGGCTAGCCCAGAGATCTGGTGTTAATTTGATTTGCAGGTAGCAGGCAGTCAACAGACAAGATGTTCTCATTGCTGCCTTAAGCTCTCCTTTAGAATTTCAGTTTCTGTTACATGTCAAAGATGATTGTTCTCAATGTGAGGAAAAGTCATTTATTAAACCAGGTGTGTACATGGGTAGTTGAAATCAGCACTTGCAAGGATTTTGTTAGGTTCATTACTTGAGGTTTGAGATGGGAGTGTGCCTGCTTTGACTGTTTTGGTCATGATGTCTCAACTGCTCCTGGGGAGAAGACACAGCATCTACAATAGCAAATTTAATCTGCAGATGTTAAGTGGCAGTTGGCTGATAATGTTGGAATTTTTGCTTCTGGTCTCCATCTAAAGGATAATTTGTTTAGTTATGACTGTTTTAGTCATAGGGAGGAAGGAAGGAAGGGAAAAAGTTTGGGAGGAAGGACAGCTAGCATTTATGGAGTCCCTTAATAACTGCTTTCATTTTTACTATCACCCCAGGTGACAGTATCTTCATGTTACAGGTGAGGAAACTGACCTTAAGAGAGATTGGGCTGTTAGCACATTAAATTCATGTCCTTTTTTGACAATCATTCAGCAAGTGTCTACAGAGCTCCCACTATGTGCCAGGTAGTATTCTAAATGCTGACAACACAGTAGTGCCAAGAGAGACATGCTCCCTGCACTTACAGAGCTCACATAACAGCTGGGGAGACAAACAATAAATAAGTCAGTATATAAAGATTTTCAAGAGTAGGAAGTATTCTGAATAAATCAACACTGGCAACACTGTGGTGGAGAATGTCTGAAGTGAGGAGTGCCATTAGATGGGGCGATCGGGGAGGGCATCTGGGAGATTTTGAGCTGAGATTTAAATTATGAGAGGCAAGCAGTGGGGTGATGGCCTGGGGAAAGATGTCCAGGCAGCGGGTAGAGCAAGTACGAAGGCCCTGAGACAGAAATAAGCTTCGGACAGGAAAAAGGGCACCGTGGCTGGAGGAGAGCTAAGTGACAAAGGATGGTAAGCGATGTTGTTGGGAGACTCAGACAGGGGCCAAATCACACAGCTTTGGGAGGCCAGGGTAAGGGGTGGTTAAGAGAAGGTCATCGTTATTTTTTCATTGTTTTTTTTTTAAACATAGATTTTTGAGGTATAATGTACACATTGTAACCTTCATCTACTGTAAATGTACAATTCAGTGATTTTTAGTTGTTGATATTTAGAGTTGTGCAACTATCACCAAAATCCAGTTTTAGAACATTTCCATCGCCATCATTATTCCTTCAATTGTGCTTATGTTTAGCCTTTACATACCCAAGCTAATTATTAGAATCAAAGAATAAATTTTTTTTCAAGTTTTAATGAGATGTAATTGACATACAACATTGTATAAGTTTAAGGTATACAACATGATGATTTGATGCACTTATATATTCAGCCATGTTGCTTACATATTCATTCATTCTAAGAACAAATTCTTTTGATGTGCTGAAAAAATCATTTGGTTGAAAATGGAAGGGTCAGTCCAAGCACTTCAGTTGCAAAGTATTTTCACTGCATTCAATTTGGATATTACGACCACTCTAAGAGGTGAATATCACTAGCTCCATTTTACAGGTATTGGGTGGTTGTGCAGAGGGCTTAAGTAACCTGCCCGAGATCACACAGCAAGTGGCTGAGAATCCAGGACTTAAACCTAGTTTAGGCCTCCTGACTTCAAATTTTAGTGCTTTCTTGTCAACAGCCAACTACTATGTTGCTGATTTCTGATCATGGTAGATTATTAACCAGTTGATTCCCGACAAAATTGCATCCTATGTCCTTTCTCTGCCTCATGGGGCACAACCAGACACCATCAAGGCTGGAGATGAAAGATTTAGCTGCAGAGTTTGCATGAGTTCCTCCCAAAACAGATTCCCCTCTGTGTCTGCACAAGAGGTAGGCTGCTGGGAAGACGGGATTCGGGAAATAAACAGAAACAGGCCATCGCAGAGGCTTTCTTGTACTCAAGGAGTGTTGGTAGGAAAGTTCAGATCATCTCTTTTGGGAGAATGTTCTTTTCTGTAGGCACTAGAGTTATTCCAGGGCCATGCGCATGGCCCTCATTCAATCATGAAAGGAGTCAAGTTCACTACACTGTCTGGAGCCCTCTGAAATTTGAGTTCTTTAGGCTGAAGTGTCCCCCTCGTGGGCAATCAATGTGGGAGTCCCTGCAGCGGGGAGGATCCAGGGGTGGGAGCTGGGTTAGAGTTAGACCCGAATAGCCAGAGTGTGGAGTATATAAGTGATTGTGTGCTGAGTGTTGAAAGCAGAATTTACAAGATGCTGTGTTAGTTCCTCCGAGAAACAGGCTCTAGTATGTGATCAGACATGCACGATTTTTATTAGGAGAACCACCTGTGACAGAAAATGGGGAGAGAGCCAGAAGAGGCAGGGAGAGCCTCCAGACAGCACAGCAAGTCCGACCTCCAGTGAAGGAGAGAAAGGAGGGAAGTCAGGGTGGCATCACTATAGGGGAGTACTCAAGCCAGCTTTGGGGACAGGAGTCTTCTGTCTCTCAGGAAGGAGTGTCCCTGCCCTACTCAGTCACCCCAGGTGGCAGCCTGTGGAAGCATACGGATTTCAGATCACAGTAGCCCCTGGTCAGTTTCATTCCCTATAGTGGGAGGTCTGTGAGCCTCATTCCTAGGGCCACCATGTGATGGCCCGTGCAGCATAGGGCTGGCGGGAACGTTGATTTGACTCACTACTTACATTAAAAAAGTAAGTTGCCAGCATTCAGTAATCTGTATATTTCACATTAAAAAAACCTGTACTTTCTGCTTCTCTTTAAAAAGTAGTGGCAGCCTGGCAACATTCAACTTCCATTTTCACAAGTCACCCAGGATGGAATCCTTGCTTCGATGAGGCGTGTGCTCTCCAGTTTGCCTCACTCGCCACCCAGCCCTGTTTTCCCATCTCCAGCCTTCTTCATTCGTGTTACATATCTGCCCCTTGTGGGCCTTTAAGTTTGCAACTTGTGCCTTAAAGATACCTGAGAAACTGAAATTTGAAAGTCAAGTTCAGGCATGGAATCACATGGGTCAGAGCAAATTTGGGAGTCAAGGCTAGAGGCTGACCAAACAGCAATAGAGCAGGGCGTCAGCACCACAGAGCCGATATGCCTGCTGGAGAAGCCACGGGCAGCCCGGGCCCATAGCAGAGTAACCGATCCTCATGGAGAAAGCTTGGTTGAGATGGATGTTTGAGCAGCTAAGCACTCTGCCGTTGTGTCAGGTCAATCCAGGAACCACCCTCCACATGCTCACACTTGGTGGGAGCTGTGTTTCACTCCATCCTACCTGCTCAGCAACTTGAACCATGATGGGTTTAGGTTGTTTTTATTTGCCCAGCACCCTCTTGTTTAGGAAGCACTTCTTCCTCCTTCTGTGTGGTTCAGCAAGGCTGCCAGTTCCTAGGCATCTTTCTTCTCCTAAAAAAGTCAGGCGTATCTGAGGCTGGGTTTCTCCAGGAGAAGGCCTCTGAGATAAGGATTTGCATGTAAGTGGTTATTTGTAGGATGACTCCAGGAAGTCATGGATGTGTGTTAGTCAGGGGGCTCCAGAGCAGCACGACCAGTAGGAGATTAATTAATTAATTAAAAGGAATTGCTCACACAATTATGGAGGCTGACAAGTCCTGAGATCTGTAGGATGAGTCAGCCAGCTGGAGACCCAGGAGAGCCAATGTCTCAGTTTGAGTCTGAAGGCAAGAAAATCCTGATGTCCCCGCTCAAAGGTAGTCACGCAGGAGGAATTCTCTCTTGCTTGGGGGAGGGTCACCCTATTCATTTCTATTCAGTCCCTTACCTGAGGCCCACACACGTTAGGGAGGGCAACATGCTTTACTAAGTCTACTGATTTAAATGTTAATCTCACCCAAAAACATCTTCACAGACACATCAGAATAATGTCTTACCAGCTATCTGGGTACCCCATGGCCCAGTCAAGGTGATAAATAAAATTAACCTTCACAGGGAGAAATGAGACAATGGAATTTAAGTCAATAAAGAGTGCAGTAATGAGAAAGCTACTTCTACAGGCACTGGGGCTCAGTCCTTTTGGTGAGCTCTGGTTGACAGTGTGGAACACACCTCAGAGGTTCCCATCTGAGTGGTGAGGAAACTGAGATATTCATCTTCCATTTCTCATCTGACATGTCTGAGGGATGCTCCTGGTGGGGGGTTACTTCCTGGAACTTCTGGCTCGTCTTGTCTCGGCCAAGAACAAGTGTTCAGGTGTTGAGTCTCAGGGGCTTGCAGTGGCATGCCTTCGGCTTGTATGGGGGTGACGGGGGTCCAAGGGACACGGGTGGGCATTGCCATTGTCTGCTGTGCTGGGCAAATGGCACATGCCTGGTCAACCACAGTGCCCCTTCTATCTAGCAATGTTGACCGTAGGGCAGTGCCTGGCCTGAACAGGATCCATCAGGATCTCCCCTGGGATTAATTTATCATGGCTCCTAAACAGGTAGGATGTGAATATGGAGCTGTCAGCATCTGCTTTTCCTCGCGCACAGGGAGAGATGGAGAATAAGGCTGAGCAAAGACAAATGGAGGAGAGAAATGGGGGAGGTGAGGGTGCATGCCTCAGTGGCAGTGAGTCCTTTCTCTAGTCCCTGGGGCTCTGGTTCTTTCTGTAAACTATGCCAGTTGGATAAACCAATGTATTCCTTTTGTGATGAATTGAGTTAGAGTTGGGTTTCTGGGCATGAAATCAGGAGCCTTACAACCAGTTATGGCAGGCTGGAGGGGGCAGAGTGAGAGAGAGATTGGATTGAGAGAGAGATTGCCCTGGGCCTCAGAGCTTTCTCTACTTATTAGCTCCCAGTGCCTGAGATTTAAGATGCTGGAAGGAGGATGAGTTTGTGGTGGAAATCTGTAACTGACCATTAACTAGAATGGCACATCTAAGCCCCTGTGTCTGACCAATTGTTAGGTCTTAACGAAACAGCAATAAAGAAAGAATTTTTACTTTCAGCGCCTAATTAGCCATTCTTTTCCTTCCTGACTTTTAATTTTATGACTCTAGCTTATAGGATAAGATTTTATTGTACTCAAGTACAAATTAAGGCCAAACAAGGACTCTCCCATGTTTCTGCTTCTTCAATTTAAATTTATTTTTTGTAGGGTGACACACAGTACTCCATTAAATGTCACGTGTAAGAACTGTAAATTTTTTGAAGAGGGAAAGAAGCAAGCTTTTATCCATTGTGATCTGTGTTCTAAACACTACGAGAACTCATATTAATTAAAAAATAAATTTAATGCTGTTGTTTAGTTGCCTAAAAAAAAAATTATTTGTCTGAAGTACTCTAAGAATAGGCACTCTAAAATGTGCAATGATAGAAAATAACAGTAGTTGCCATTTGTTAAAATTCTATTAGTACTGTGCTAGGTCCTTAACATTTAATATCACCAATCATCCCATGAGGCTTTGAGGATGCTTGATCTCCAATTGCCATATGAAGAAATGGTGCCTCAGAGAAGACTTCACCAAAGTCTCAAAGAGAGAAAAGATAGAGCTGGGAGCCAGTTTGCATTAAGACCCTTTGAACTCCAAAAATCTGTGTTCTTCCCACTTGTAAAGGGTGTGTTTTGCATGTGCTGTGTATGGGGGTGGTGTATGTGATGTGTGTTTCAGTGCTAGACATTGTGTTGGGTACTGCACATAGTAGGCACTCAATAGCACTTTTGTTTGGATTTAGAGTGTGTGGGTAACTGAAGCCTCGAGACCAAGGGGGAATTTATCTTTCCACTGTGTTTGATCAAAGAATTTGTTAGGTAAATAATTATATTTGTGTCATCATGGAAATTGTATTTGTGTCCCTATAGAAAACAAGGATTCTTATTTCTTTCTTTCTTGAAATTCAAAATAAAATAAAGAACCTTGCTAATATCTACCATAAATCCTCTTTTGTAACAAAGCAGAGTGTAAATAAGTCTATGAGAAGAGATTAACACTATCTTGTATTTGCACAGTACTTTACAGTTTAGAAAGCATTTGCTTACCGTGTCCCTTTAGATCCTCCCATAGCCCTGTGAGGTGAGAAGGAGAGGTACTAGGATACCCATTTTACTGGTAGGGAAATGAAGCTTTGGAGAGGTTGGGTAACTTGCCCCAAGGAGATACAAGAGTTAGGTGTCAAAACCAGGATGTGAGTGGGGTTCGTCTGATTTACAGTTCACACTTCCTGAACAAGATTTTGGAGTGGTGTAAAGTTCTCTTCAGAGAAACAACCATTTTTCAGGCATTTATAGCCCACTTTAGCAGTACTCAGTTGCATTCCTCTGATCTGTATGCTAATTTTGTATACGTCTTATCTCTTAAATAATCCAAGGGTATGTGTGTGGATGCTCTTTGACTTGAAATCCTGTGTGCTTAGAACTAATGGGGTTGTAAAACATGCTCCAGAATTTACGCTTCCCTAATTCATCCTGATTTCTCCTACCATTCCGTATTAGCAGGGCCACCTCACTCCCTGCTTTGTGCTCATTATTTTCCAGAGTGAAAGCACAAAGTTAGCTGCTCTCAATTTTTCTCCAGGGTGTTGGAGCCCAGGCTGGGTGATGGGAGAGAATGGGGGGTGGGGAGAGGAGGGATTTGAGCTGGAGAAAGACATTTTTAATTTCCTCTTGTTCTCTCTAGCTTGGGAAGTTCTGTGTTGCCTGGAGGGTGTATATCCATTTTATTTTATTTTTATTTTTTACAAAAAACAAGGTGAGATTCTGTCTTTAATTGGAGTAATTAGCCATGCTCTAAAGATGGGTCAGCTAAAGCAGAAATCAGTGGCCAATTGCTGGGGTTCAGGATGAGCCACCAGAGAGCTAATGCCAGCTTTATGTCTGATTACAAAAGTCATACATGTTCATTATAGGGAATTTGGAATCTAGGGAAATTATAAAGAAGAAAACGCTAAGTTTTATCTGTCTCTTGTCAGCCATTGGGCTGGTTGGTCGACCAAGAATTCATTACTGTTATAGCCATTCATTGCTCAATAGAATTATTTTATCAGAAGCCTTTTCCTTGATGGTGATAATGCTAATATTTATTGAATGGTTACTCTATGTGGAGTCTGGGCTAAGAGTTTTATATAATCTGATCTCATGAATACTTTTATTTTCACTGTTTTCCAGGTGAAGAAACAGGTTCAGAGAGATTAAGAACTTGCCCAAGGTCACACAGTAACTGAGTAGGGGTGCTGGAGTTTGGGTTCAAACAGTCAGACTCTAGAGTCCAGGGTCTTTATCACTTTACCATCCATGTGTTGTTCAAGGGACAACATGATTCACTTTTGGTTTTCAGGAGAATGCATGGGAGGGAAGGAAAAGTACCAAATGGAGAAACAGAGCAGGGAAACCAAACTCCATTTGCTGGTCATGGCCTATATTAAAAAAATAGAGCAAAGCTGAGGGTTTCACTTGTGTGTTGCCCCTTCCAAATAGCCACTATTGGAGTATGCACCTTCTCCTGATGCTGCCCTCAAGACTAAGAACATGGGCAACCTATTTTGCCTGTAATCTTTAGAATTAACAGCATATTGGTCCTCTGAGGGTGGATTGGATTTTTAAAAAACATTTGGAAGTCATTTGTGGTTTTCAAACTTTAAAAAAAATACCTCTAAAAGGAAAGGAGAATGACTTCAAACTCTGCAAGTGTAGCCCAAAACAGTCTCTCCAAGGGTGAACATTTCTTTGAAGTTTCATGTTTTATCTTAGATATTTGTGAATTCTGTGTTCTACGTCGTGCTGTATCTATTTTAAGTTACTCACAGAGTAAAGTCTATTGATGCTACAAGGAAGATAGTCATGTTTGTTCTGTAGCTTTGAATGTTTCAGGGATACAGTAGGGTTCCCCTGGGGTACCTGTGCCCCAGTTTGAGAACCATGGTTCTATTACAGGGAGTCTCAAACTCTGATCCTGGGGCTGCTGGTTGTCCCTCAGGGCATGCTCTTTTCCCCTCACTCTTTTAAATTCCAATGTTTTGAATAGTTTAAATTTCAAAAGAGAAATAATGTAAAAAATATAGTAAAATGTCTCTCTCCTATCCCCATCCCCCAGCATCTCAGTACTCCCCTGAGGTAGCCAGCTTCCAGGAGGTTCCCCAGTGATCCCTGCCTCTTGGCATTCACACCCTTTTGTGGTCCCCTCCCACATTGTAACAGGGTTGGTCTTTGTGACCAACAGAATGCTGCAGAAGTGATGGTATGTCACTTCTGAGGTTAGGTTATAAAAGACTCCAGCTTTGTTCTTGGGCTCTTTCTGTCTGTCCATCTCTCTTTCTCTGTCTGTGTCTGTCTCTCATCAGTTGCTTTGGAGGAAGCCAGCCGCTGTGTTGTGAGATCACTCAGGCACCCTAGGGAGAGGTGAGGAATTGAGGTCTTCAGCTAACAGCCAGTGAGGACCTGTGGCCTGCCAGCATCCACATGAGTGAGGCTGGAAGCTTATCTTTCAGCCCCAGACAACCCTCCGATGACTGCAGTCCTGGCTGACGTCTCCCTTATAGCCATGAGAGACCCTGGGCCAGAACCTCCGCAGCTATGCTGCTTGTGGATTCCAGAGCCACAGACACTGGGAGATAATAAACGCTTGTTGTTTTAAGCTGCACTATTTTGGGTAATTTTTTATACAGCAAAAGACACCTCATAAATCCCACCTTAAAGAGTTTCTTACATTGTTTCTAGAATTTATATACATGAATACAAGCAAATATAAATACAAATTCTCCTTTCCCTCTTTATTCAAAATATAATCTGTTACACATACTGTTCTATACCTTGCTTTTCTTAGTACAGTATTTTGGGGAGATATTAGTGCATAGAAAGAGTATAGAGAAACCTCTCTTTTTTTTTTTTAGCAGCTGAATAGTGTTCTATCAAATGGCCATACTATAATTTGTTTAGCCAGTTTCCTATTGATGGCATTTCCAATGTTTTGATATTATTATGTTTTTGTGTGTAATCTTATGCATATGAATGCAAGTGCATTTGTAGCATCAATTTCTGGAGGTAAAATTGCTGGGTTAAAAGGGTAATTTTGTAATTTTGATATTGTTAAATTCTCTTCCATAGGGATTGTACCAAGTCACCCTTTCTGCCCATCCAACCCAGGAATGTCTGAGAGTCCTGTTTCCCCAGAAGGGAAGGGAGAGCTGGTTGGATTTGAACTGATGCAAATGTGAAATCCTTCAGTTCCAACGAGCTGATGAAGTGTCCCTCCAAAGACTTTATTTTACTTAGGACTAAGGCAACCTTCCAAATTTTAAGTGTTTTCAAAATTTGGTATTTATAAATGAGACCAGTGTGTTCTCTGAGTTTGCAGAGGATACAAATTCAGTTTTCTTTTATGACTGGCTGCCATGTAGTGTCAGCAACTGCCCAGGTAGAAAGTGGGAACAAGAAGGGCACATGGTCATTGGAGTCTCTTTCCCTGAAAAAATGAGCTGCCCCAATGTGGCAGCTTGAACTCCATTCAAGAAATGGAGTTCTGGAGAACTCCAGAAGTATTTTCAACAATGGCAGCATCATTGGAGTAAGTAGGTACCTTCCCAAGGTGACAATATTTTACCGTATTTCCTTATTTATAAGGTACTGTTGATTGTAAGTTAGATCATTGATTTGATAACAGCTCTTTGGGGGAAAAAGAAACCCTACATTAAATACTTACATTGATTGTAAGATGAGTGTGTTTTAAAAATGATGAAATGTTAAAAAACATATAGCTTAGATTCATGGAAACGCAGTCACTCAATTCAATTCTATTTGGTTAAACCCAAACCTGTATTGGGTGCCTCTCCCTTACTTCTCTCTCTCTCTCTCTTTTTTTAAATTTCACACCGAAAGGGAGTAATTAAGTCAATCCAGATCTGAGGAGAACTGGTACAATGGGGCAGAGTGAGCCTGTCCTGGAATCAGACAATCCTGGGTTTGAATGCTGGCTTTTACAACTTAGGACCTGGGAGATCTTAGGAAGATTACTTATTTCACTGTTTTTTGAGCCTTGATGCTCTCATCTCTCAAGTAGAGATATTAATACCTGTCTCAAGGGATGCTTATGGTTACAAGTGCCGGAAGCCCAACTCAAGGTATCTGAAATGCAAAGGAATTTACTGGGAGGATACTGGGTTAGTTCATTGAACAAGAGGCCACGGAAAAGCAGCATGGCCATTGGGCTTTGGAAAACTGGCTCTAGGATTGATGCATCTACAGAATTGTTTTTGCATCTCTTGTGTAGAGCATGAAATAAATGTGAAGTTTTACATCTCGTTGGTCCAGTGACAGGAATGAGACCAAAGAGGTTCTCTTGGTCCCAGTGTCCAAAATTCCAAGGAAAGAACCGTCTGGTCCTGCTTGGGTGATGTGGCTGTCCCTGGGTCAACTCTGATCACAGGAGGTGGGGGTGGGGTGGGGGTGTTCTTAGAAAAAGATTATGGGGCAGAAAATACCATAACTATTCAAGCAGAGTTGCTATGAGGATCAAATCTCCATAATACACCTAGCCCATAGTAGATGCTCAATAAATGGCTAGTATTAATAAGAATGAAGATAGTAGATACTGGTTGGCAAACATTTATTGAGTGTTTTTTGCATGTCAGGCACTATATCAAGCCCTTTACATGCATATCTCGTCAAAACTTTTGCATTTTTATTCCTTATCGCTAGGAAATCCTTCTCCCCCACCCCCATCCCTAGTGCCATTTAAAAATCCACTAACCATAACTGACTCTCTGAGGGTGGCAGACATCAAATGAGAAGAAGGAAGCTTGAGTCCATGTTTCCTGCCTGGAGACGAGTGAGTTTCTGTTCTCTGTGCATGAAGGAGAGACTGTTGATGTTGGATGACACTAAACTTTTAGAAGTTATTGCACCCCCAGTTGGAAGCAAAGGGGCCACAGTGAATAAGAAATGCTTTTGTTGCTTTTTGGGTGAAGGGAAGAGAGCCTGCACATCTGCTGGGGCGGCTCACCCACACTGCCTGCCTGGGTCCAGATTTCTGGCATCGATATGACTTCTTGGCTCTCTTGAGCCCTGGATCTGCTTCAAAGTTGGAAAGCCCCAAGACTTCTGGGCTCTCTAGTTACTCTGGGTTTTGGAGGATAGTTTCTCTTACTAGCAAAATCATGGTGGAAATTTATACAGATGAAGGAGATACACCAGAGTTTGGGGTAAACCTGCTGCTGGTTGATGATGTTGGTGTCAGTGGGGTGGGATTGACTCTCCAAAGAGCTTTGGCCCTTCTGGGGCTGGAGGTTCTGGGTGAAGGAGATTTTCTTAGTCTGTCCTCTCTCTGTGCTGGATATTTAGCATTTGCCCCTCCAGACCTACTCTCCACCCATCCTTCTCCCGCTCTGTACCCCAGGAGGCTGACCTTTGTGGACTGCATCACCCGAGCTCCCTTACCCTCTTGTGGCTGGTTGGGTTTGGCCAATAGAGGACCCCCATAGGATAGTAGAGGGTGGGGGGAGAGAGAGGTTGGGGGATTTATTCCTCTGGCTCTTCCCCGCTGAGTTGCCATGGGTTGGCTGCCTCTCTCTACTGAAGGTCGCAGCTCCTGCCAGGCAGCTCTCTCCAACAGCTATAGCTACCCTCCTTGGGTTCCATAACTGTTTCATCTTCTTCCTCTTCTGGGGTTGTACTGGCTCCTCACTCTTGCTAGTTGTGGGGTACTGCAGCATTTCTTTTGGGTTTTCCTAAATCTCGCTCAAAGCTCTGTACATAGCCCTTTATTAAACTCTTCTTGATTATACCACTTGAGCAAGCCATGTGTTTCCTGCCATGATCCTGATTGATACCATATCCCAGAGAGGGGGTCAGCTCATTTATTCATTCAGTAAACCTCTCACTAACACTTACTCTGTGCCAGGGCTTGTGCTGGGGACTTAAACAATAAGATATGATTTTTTGTCTGCGTCTCTGAGTTCTCAGTTGTTCACCCCATAAAATGACTCTAAAGAAAAAGAGAATATTTTGAGGAGAGTCCTGAAGGACCAGCCTAGGAAAAGGGCCCCAAACCAAGGTTGCCGTAGAGGGTTATATGGCAGCAACTCCACCAACAGCATGTGTTGGGGATGGGCTGGTCTGCAGACCACAGCTGTCCCTGCAGAGAATCCATGGAAATCCAATAGGCCCCATGCTCTTGCATCAGGAGGCAAATCGCAGGAGAAATCATCTGATTGGCTGTGCCCAGACCCATGCTCAGTCACATGTAGGGTGACCAACTGTCCTGATTTTCCTGGGACTATAATAATTTTAGCATTGAAAATTCTTCATTCCACAAAACCTCCCAGCCCCCTGATTGTGGGAAGGAGACTCTGTCCCCTCTGGCTTCTGTTTCTCAAGACTGCACACAATGGAGGTTTGAAGGACATTTCAGGCCAGAATTTGGGTATTTTCAGGAACCAACTATGACTGGAATGTAGGGGCGTTGATCAACCAGTTAATTCATGTATTCAATAAATATTTACTGAGGCAACTATTATGTATCTGTCTCTGTTGTAGGGGCTGGGTATAAAGTGGTAAACACAATGTGGTCCCTGCCCTCATGGAGCTTACAGAGTTGGACATTAATCATAGTGAAACAAATAAATGTATAATTACAAATAATGATAAACACTATGAGAACATATTGGAGCTATGAGAATGTGTAAATCGTAGGGTATTTTGACCTTGGATGGGTGCTGGCCAGAGATGGTCTGGCTGAGGAAGTGACTGTTAAGTTGAAACCTGAAATATGAAGAGGAATTAGCCAAACAATGGGGTGTGGGTGGGTGGTTGGAGGAGGGGTACAGAAAGCCTGAGGCCTAGTAACAGGGATCAGAGATAAGGCAGCTCTTTACAACCCTGTCCTGAAAAGTCCTCCTAGACCACCCCCCCACCCCAGCCCCGCAGTCCAACCACCACCTGCCAGTGAGGCCAGCGAGGGTGAATTGTATCAGGAGTGAATTCCGTACAAAGAAATAACAACTTGGAATCCACATGTATTTGTTAGCAAGTAACAGAAAACTCAAATGGTTTAAACAACTCATTTGGAGAATTATTATCTTGCATAAAAAGGAGTTTGGAGGTAGGATAACTCTAGAATTGGCTTATTCAGTATTTCAGTCACATCATCAAAGACCTGGGCTCTTGCCATCTTTCTGCTCTGACTTATGGAGTGTGGCCTTTGTCCCAGTCTTTTCCTCTATTGGCCACAAGATGGCTGCCATAGCTCCAAAATCACATCCTCACATAACAATGTCCAAAGACCAGAAGAGAAAATTTGTCTTCCTGTATCACTTTTTGACAACAGGAGATACTTCTAAAGGCACCCAATAAAGTTCCCATCAATCCTCTTTGGTCACAATTGGTCACGTGCCTGTTCTTAAAGCAATCAGTAGAAAGGGGGTCAGTATTACTATGATTGGTTTAGATCAATCAAGGTTTACTCTTCATGGCTCAGGAGGGCTATAGCTTCTCCTGAATCATGTGACTGTTCAGTACCTAAAAAATTGGGGTTCCCTTAGCAAAGAAGAAGGGGTTCTTTCTTAGATAAGCAATAGTAGCATCTACCAAAGTGTAGGAAAAGCTTGTGGGGTGTGGTGAGTGATGAGGCAGGAGACTGGGAAGGTTCCAGAATATAGCATCCTGGTGAACTAGGCAATCCAGGAATCTCCAAAGTGACTGTCACAACGTCATAGAGTCCATTGGTGTCAGAGGAATCAAGATGCCTCAATGGAGTCATTTTCTCCATAAAACCTTTCTGCTGAGACCGATGACCCTTAGCTGTAGAGACACCTTCATTGAATCAGTGACAACCAAGGCTTCCTGCATCAGTGACAGTGCCTAGAATGGTGCTATCCTTGGGCCTTGCATCTGTGAAGCACTCAGCAATGTACGAAGCATTTCCAAGTCTGGACTCATTTCCCCTCAACTCGGTAATAGGGAAACTGAGGTTCAGAACGGTGAAGGGACTTGCTCAAGTTCCCAGAGCTGGAAAGTGGGAACACCTGGACTCAAGCCCATAGCTTTTAACTGAAGTTTCTTGTGTTCCACCCTCCTGCCTTCTAGATAACTCCCGATGGTCCTCAGGTAGATCCTCATTCATGATATATTGACAATATTAATGAATGCAAAAGAAAAGGTTAAAAAAAGTTGTGCAAATATAAAAACCCAGTTGTGACTCTCCTTGTGGACCCATGAATAAAGCAGAGTTATGAAACGGAGACCTGTGAGCCGCCGAGCAGCACTCCCTGGGTTTGTGGGGCTCTGTCAGGCCCCTCTGACAATGCCGCGTATTTACCTTGCAGATGAGTGACTTCATTTCTTGTTCCACATGCATCACCGGTGGAGAATATTTATGCAAATCAGAAGCCATTCCCCTTACTTTATTTTGTCCTGAGATCTTTGTATCCATTTGATTTTCTACCTTTTGACTTGACACTGTTCTTCCGGAGACCGTGGTGTGGGACGCATTTCAATAAACAATGCTGAAGTGACAGATTTCGGCTTTAAATGAAATTGTGTTCCATAAAGTGGGAGACAACGGCTTATAACTCACCATTGGCTACAGACATTTCGACGAAAATTATCTTTCATGCTTTGATCTCCACTGTATCATTTTACTGAGTGGCCTCATGTGCTCTATCAATCAAACCCACTGACGATGCAGGAGAATGACATTTAAAATCAAATGCAAGTCATAGATTCATCTGCCCAGGAGGAAGAGATATGTGTCGTGAATCCTCGTTTCAATCTTCTGTGATTACAACTGAATTAGTCTTTGAAAAATTCAGAGGATGAAATTTTCCACTTCCCAATTTTCATATTATTATTATTTTTTTAAAGGGGGGCAGCATCAGATCAGTATAGAGGCAGACGAAAATGATTTAGCTGTGAGATCACACGCTTGCCTTCCATCTGACTGTAGGTTAGGGCCTTTTCATATTCCTCTGACGGAGATTTTTCACATAGGAAGGGATGTTAAGAAGAAAGATGTTTTCTAACAAGAAACATTTAGACAAGGAGGCTGTGACCCCGCTTACTCATTCTCATCTGCTTTCTCGGCACACGTAGGGTGGGAGGGAGAACCAGGAAGGAACTGTGAACCGCTGGTCTCTTTTCTCTGTTTGAGGAGTTTTGCACAGATTGTGTCATTTTATATCCGCATATCCCTGTGAGTAGGTCATCCACAACCCAGTTTTATATATGAGGAAACTGAGGTCAAGAAACGTGTGCAAAAGGTCAGTAGAGCTGAGATGGGATCCCAAGTCTACATGATTCAAAATAACACGCTTTTAGAAATTTTGAGAAGGAATATCCTTGTTGATTGCCCTCTCTCTCTGTAACCTTAGCGCCTGGCACACTGTAGGTGCTCAAGGGCACTTGTTCCGTGTCTAAACCAGGAGTCAGCAAACTTTTACTGGAAAGACCCAGATGGTAAATATTTTCTGCTTTTCAGGCCATAAAGTCTCTGTAGCAACTACCCAATTCTTTTTTGTAGCTTGAAGGTTGGCATAAACAATACAGAAGCAAATGAGAGTGGCTGAATTCCAATAAAATTTATTTATGAACTCTGAATTTTATGTAATTTTCACATCATGAAATAGTACCCCTCTTTTGTTTTATTTTCCAGTCATTTAAAATGTAAAAACCATTCTTAGTTTGCAGCCCGTAGGAAAACAGATGACATGGATTTGATATGCAGACAGTAGTTTGCTGACCCCTGGTTTACATAATAATTACTTTAATCATT
This sequence comes from Aethalodelphis obliquidens, assembly GCF_003676395.1. Taxonomy (NCBI): domain Eukaryota; kingdom Metazoa; phylum Chordata; class Mammalia; order Artiodactyla; family Delphinidae; genus Aethalodelphis; species Aethalodelphis obliquidens. The sequence continues at coordinate 409,659 of NW_020837962.1, read as the reverse complement.
CCCTACTTAGTAGGTGCCAAGAAATATTGTATCTCAAAGGTCTAGTTTGGTGCCTGGCACAAATGTTCTTTCTCCATGGGGGAAAGATTTATTTTGAGGGGGTTCATAGCCTTCTCTGCATTTTAAGGAGAGCCCAGACCTTGTCCTGGCTGGTTCCTGGGACTTTTCTCATGTAAAATCTGGGGAGGAAGAGAGCAGAGATGGCTAAAAAGTGGAGACAAAAGGGTTAAGTTAATCTACTTGACAGGGGTTGAGAGACACAATGTTGAGGGTAGGGCAATAAACTATCAGGTGTTTGGGGGTCAAAAGAGCTCTATGGGGGTTCCTGTGTGGGAACTGAGAAAGGCAGGAGAACTGGTGAGGCAGGAAAGGGGACTTTAGGAGCATTATTAGGAATTGGATCTCCCAATCTCATCTCCATTTCAAAATATCAGCAAGAACATCAGGGCATTGGACCTGATGGAGCTGAGAACCTGTGCCCCGTGATATTCTTTGGATTGGTACATGGGGACCTGCTGTTAAATTACTTTCAAGTTGCTGGAATATGTTCCTTGAATGCAGAGATTGGGCCCCTGATTATATTAGGGACACAAAAACATCAACTGTGGGCACCTGGCAGAGTGAAATAAACGGATGCTTCCTTCGGGAGCGACTGCTTTCTTACCTCCTGTTTTCCTTTTGTTTGCGGGGTAAAGCCAGACTCCTTCACCTCCCACATCAGTGCTGCATGCTCTGGCCAGAACTTTTAAAGTGCTTCTAACTTTCCTTTAGCTCAGTTAGAAGAGCACTTTTTCTTCCCAGTCTAATTACGGTTGGAGATGACCATCAGTTCAGGCTGTGCCCAGCCCACCCGCTCTCGGGTACTAAGGTGCTTTCTCCCTCCCTGGAAAGTGACTGTTGTCAATGTTCTCCTTTAGGCAGCTTGAGCCATCCTTCCCTTTACCCAGTAGGACCTTGATAAAACTGGCATCTCCGGCCCTTCCTTTTATGGTTGATTTTTATTCTCCATGTGCCCAGAGATATAGTAAATGAAAAGGTTGGCTGGGGCGGGGCAGATGTTTTGTTCTGATGGAAAATTCCATGAGGATTTTCTATTATTACAGTAGAGTGTGGTGGGTGAATCCTTGAATCAGACTACCTGGGATCAAACTCTGCCTCTACCCCTTACTAGAAGCTGTGTGACTTTGGGCAAGCGAGTTAACCTCTCTGAATGTCACTTTTCTTATCTGAAAAGGGTGTAACCGAGCAGCACCCTATGGGGCCTTCCTGGGACAGAACTCCCCCCACCCCCGCCCCTGCCCCGCCATGTCCTTTGCCTGCCTCTTGTTTCCTTTACCACAAAAATCAAAAGCGCCCTGGGATAATGATGCCTGCTTATTGGTAAGCACTCAGGGCTGTCTCTGAGACAAAGGTGCTCAGGCAACTGCTGGACAGGATCTGGAAGCCGCCACTGGCCAGAGGCCCATGTGCCGCAGGTGAAATGCCCCCTTGGGACTGCCATCCCATCTTGGGTGCCAAAATTGTTACTGAATCAAACTTGGGTCCATTCACCCATGCACAGTAAAGCCAATCTCCTGACACCAGACTGTGGTGAAGGAAAGCACAGCATTTATTGCAGGTGCCAAACAAAGAATTCAGGTCTTTTGAGTATTAGCTGCCTGAATTCCTTGTTCGACGGCTGCAGTGAATGCTGTGCTTCCCTTCACCACAGCCTGGTGTCAGTAGATTGGCTTTACTGTGCATGGGTAAATGGACCCAAGATTGGTTCAGGAATAAGGGTAGTGATAGTACTGTGAGAATTAAATGATACAATGCATAGAATATGCTTAGCAACCAGTACCTGGCATAAATTACCCACTCAGTAAACATCAGCTTTATAATGTCAATTACTGTTTATCAGTATACAAAATAAAGCTCTAAGATTTCAAACTCATGTTCTCTTAAATGTTCTCTAAATTATTCAGGCAAAGAACTCATTTTTTTGTGTATGTGTAAACCTAATATCCCTTAATAAATTTTTCCAAGTTTTGTATGTTCTCAGGGTTATAATCCTGTTTGACCTTTCCAATACCAATAGCACAGGAACACCCATGTCTGTGATGCATGCTTTCTTTCACTGTCCTGATTACCTTTCCCAAGCTGGGCATTGGAAAGTAGAAATGTTGGAGGGAGGACCAACCATCCTTTACTGTCTTAGTCAGTTTGGGCTGCTAACGAAATACCGTACACTGGGTGGCTTAAACAATAGGCATGTTATTTCTCAGAGTTCTAAAGTCTGGGAAGTGTAAGATCAAAGTGCTGGGAGATTTGGGGTCTGGTGAGATTCCTCCTGGTTTGCACATGGCCATCTTCTCATTATATCCTCACATGGCAGAGAAAGAGAGAGCTCTGGTCTCTTCCTTTTCTTATAAATGCACTAATGGCATCATGGGGGCTCCACCCTCATGACATCATCTACACTTAATTACCTCCCAAAGGCCCCACCTCCAAATACAATAATATTCAGGATTAGGGCTTCAATATGTGAATTTTGGGGAAACACAAACATTCAGTCCATAACATTTCCTTTTCCAAAACCCCTTTTTAAGCCCTCTCTGTCATCCTTGCTGTCCTCATTTGCTGGATGAGGACATTAAGACTCTAAGACATGCTTTGAGTCATCCATGGCTGCACAACTTATAAGTGCCAGCTCCCCAAAGGACTGCATTTGGTGTGAGAACAGAATTCACCCCCACATCATATCCATCCAAGGTGCATAAAGCCTTATTAATAATAAGTGGGGAGACCCAGCTTGACCTTGAGATTTTTCTGTGGTTGGGCTTCAGGTTCGTTTGATTCCCAGATCTACCACTCAGATGTTCAACAAGTTCCATCACCTCTGGTGCTCATTTTCCACATCTATAAATGGGAGTAATAATAGTGCCTTTTTATCGTTGAGAGGATTTTATGGCATAATGCAGGTGAAATGCCTATCAAGATCCTGATAGAGTAAGTGTTCAATGCACATTGGGCATTATTAGCTAAGATGCACAAGCAGCAGTGGTTTGGTTTTTATTAGTGGATAACATTCCTGTCTCCTGTCATTTAGGGAGAGCAGAGTCCTAAGGGGAGAATTCACAGGTCAGGAGAGTCTTGGGGGTTGGTGAACATTTCCGTCTAATGTTTCAAAATGGGAAAACCTGGGCATCCCGTGAAAGCCCCTGATGTCTTAAAGCAAAAAATGGACATGACGAAGGAGGAAAAACTCAGAGGAGTGGTCAAGGAGGGGGTGGGGAAAAAGGATTCGTGGAGTGCTCAGCAGTGCCAAGAATTTTCCATTCGTTGCATCACCTAATTGCAAAATCACACTGCAAGGTGGGTGATATTAGCCCCATTTTACAGATGAGAGAAAAGGGACCAGCCGAGTTAAAGAAATGGTTCAAAGTAGCACAGCCCGAGAGGGGTGGAGCCGAAATTAGAACCCATGGCTGTTCAGACTCCAAAGCCCATGTCCTATATATTGACACAAACTTCCCGTCCAGCTAGCTCAGTCAGGTAAACTGAGGCACACAGTGACAAGGGGGCTTACGGAAGAGATGTCCTGCCTCCTCCTTAGATATCTCCCCCTTCCCATCACCAGTTGCCACCTATAAACTCTTTCAAACTGCGGTAATGGTTTCGAACTTCCCTGTTATCTTCATTTGGTATGAGAAATTTGGGATTTCCAAATTGACAGAGAAATCCGATTTTAAAGATTCTGGGGCTTCCCTGGTGGCGCAGTGGTTGAGAGTCCGCCTGCCAATGCAGGGGACACAGGTTCGTGCCCCCGTCCGGGAAGATCCCACATGCCGCGGAGCGGCTAAGCCCGTGAGCCATGGCCGCTGAGCCTGCGCGTCCGGAGCCTGTGCACTGCAACGGGAGAGGCCACAACAGTGAGAGGCCCGCGTACCGCAAAAAAACCCACAAAGATTCTGGAAGGCAAACATCTGTGAAAAATCAGAGGAACAATGTCAACATCTGTCCCTGTGAAAGGAAATCGCTGAGATTCTCAATTCACAACCAATCAATCTTGGAGGCCAGGGTGCTTGCAAATTTAAAGGCATGTTGCAGCTATAGGAATGGCTACTTAATTTAGTTTGCATGCCTATGGGATTTTTCATTGTTCCTAGCTAAAAAAAAGTCTTTTCTGAATAGGGAATGTGCATATGGCAAAAAAATTTTAACAGTAAAAACAAAGCGTACAGCGCAAAGGAAGTCTCCTTCTTATCCCAACCACCAGTTCTTCCTCCCCAAAGGTAACAAATGTCGCTGGCTTCTCTTGAAATCTTCCAGCAGATACACTCTTTGTATAGAATAATGTATGGATGTATGGTCCCTTTCCAATTTAAAAGCTATAAATGATAGCACAGTGTACACATTATTCTGCATCTTGATTTTTTTCACTTAATAAGGTGTCTTTGTTATGTATCTTTGTTGCATATCAGTACATCCAGAGGTGCCTCCTTTTTTCTAGTGGCTGTGAAGTGTTCCAGCATATAGATATGTATAAATTAGTTAACCAGTTCTCTGAAGCTAAACATTCAGGATGTTTTCTGTCATTTTCCACTACAACCTATGCTTGTATGTACATTGGTGCATATGTATGTGTTCATCTGTAGGATAAGTGTTTAGAAGTGGAATTGCTGGGCAAAGAGGTTATGCGCTTATAATATTATGTCTTCTAGTTTAAAAGGAAAGTTTTATTCTTTATATTGGAGGGAGCATCACCTTCCTCAAGGAGATCAGATTGATGGAGCTTAGTGACCACTCACAGTTGCTGTGGCCGCCTTGCTCCTCCCCAGCTCTTCTTCAGGCCAGAGAGATGGAATGCTGTCTGTTTGCTACATCTTGAGTTGCTGGGCTCAGAGATAAACTACCACATATTTAGAGTTACCCCAGTCCACGAGGTCTGCTGTGTTTCTGAATCCTAGTTTCCTTCTTTTTCCTAGATCCACATCAGCCCCTTTTTACTCCAGTGCTAGACTCAGTCTTGTCAAGTCAAGGTTCACCAAGACTCTTCTGGTTGAAAACCTAGTCTCCTGGGTATACAATCAATTCAGGATTCTTAAGCCATCCTGGGTTTTAAATCTTAATCAATTCAAAGTTTCTCCCATCTTTCTCTTCCCTCTTTGGTGACAGGCTTTGTGCTGGGTGCCGTGCCCCCAGCCTTCTATGTAGGACCGTGGAGGCGTGCCTGCCCAGCTCTCAGGAGACTTGGCTGCTGACAGCTCACAGCTGAGTTGTGCCTCTGGCTGAAGGAAACTACCCAGTTCCAGGAAATCCTCCCTCTGCCTATGGCATCCACAACCAATGATTGATTTTTAAGGGCTCCAAAGGCCATGTCCCTTGCCTTGATTTGGGACATCTCTGAAGGAATGCCCCAGTTTCAAGGTTCCCCATGGGATTGCCTCTGGTGTCCATAGCAACTGCTCCACCTCCTGCCTGCTGCTCTTTCCTTCCTTACGACTGATGCTCCCTGGTAAACCTCCTGCACACAGATCTCCATCCTTGCCTTTGTCTCCCTGAAAACCCAACCCGTGATGGGCTTTTAAACATCACAGTGGGGCGGGCTTCCCTGGTGGCACAGTGGTTGAGAGTCCGCCTGCCGATGCAGGGGATACAGGTTCGTGCCCCGGTCCGGGAAGATCCCACATGCAGCGGAGCGGCTGGGCCCGTGAGCCGTGGCCGCTGAGCCTGCGCGTCCGGAGCCTGTGCTCCGCAACGGGAGAGACCACATCAGTGAGAGGCCCGCGTACTGCAAAAAACACAAAAAAACCCAAAAAAACATCACAGTGGGGCGTGAGTGTTCAGCAAAAGGGCCACCCTCTGGCCTGCGGAGGAACGGAACTTGCGTACAAGTGCCTCCGGGGAGGGGCAGTGTTCCTCTTGCCCACGTGGGGGGTTCTATGTAGTGTGGGGGTGGAGGTGGCCCTGGTTCTGCCTGAATGTGTCTCCTTTCAGCCACTTGTTTGCTTTCCTGCCCAGTAGCTAGAGAGTGTGGTGTCGTTCTCACCTGAATTTGCTGTAAAGGGTTGGTTGACTCAGCAGGTCTGCGGTGTTTGAATCCTGCACTTTCCAAAGGAAGGTCTGGCCCTTGACTGGCTGCTGGGAGATAACCTCTAAGTCCTTGGAATATTCTGCCTGCTAAGAATGTCTTTGTTTAGTGGGGCCTTGGGACGTGCCAGATAATCTATGCCAACAATGTGATTTATGGGGAATGCCTGTTTTTGTACATCTCATAGGCTTTGCCCTCTGGAGGGGTTGGAAACTGAGTAGCTAAGATCAGCCGTGAGGGCGGGTGCTCCATGCCTATGTGACCCTCAATAAAAACCCTGGACAACAGGGCTTGGATGAACTTCTTTGGTTGGTAATACTTTGTACGTGTTGTCATACATTCTTTCTTGGAGAATCAGTTGCTGTCCATACAGTGCCCCTGGGAGAGGACAACTGGGAGCTTGTGCCTGGTCCCTCCTGGACTTGACCATATGCACTTAGAAACATTTTTTTCTCCAGCTTCATTGAGGTACAAATGGTATATATCATTGTGTAGTTTAAGGTGTACAATTGTGATGATTTGTTGCTCAAATATTGTGAAATGATTACCAAATAAGGTTAGTTAACACTTCAGTCACCTCACATAATTACTTTTTTTTTTTTTTTTTGTGGTGAGAACACACGATCTATTCTGTTAGCGACTTTAAGGTATATAGTACAGTATTGTTAACCATAGTCACCATGCTGTACAGTAGATCCCAAGAAATTATTCATCTTACAACTGGAAGTATAACATTTGACTAACATCTCCTCATTTCCCCATCGCAGCCCCTGGACCACCATTCTACTCTCTGTTTCTATGAGTTTGGCTTTTTTAGATTCCATATACAAGTGATATCATGAAGTATTTGTCTTTCTCTGTACATTTATTTCACTTAGCATAATGCCCTCAAGATCCATCCATGTTGTTGCAAATGGCAGGGTTTCATTCCTTTTTTATGGCTGAATAATCTCTCTCTCTCTCTCTTTGTATCTATCTCTATCTCTCTCTCTATCTCACATTTTCTTCAGTGGACATTTAGGTTGTTTCTATGTCTTGGTTATTGTGAATTATGCTGCAGTGAACATGCACGTACAGATATCTCTTTGCGATTCTGATTTCATTTCCTTCACATATATAACCATATACTCAGAAGTGGGATTGCTGGATCATATAGTAGTTCTATTCTTAATTGTTTTGAGGAAACTCCATACTGTTTTCCATATTGGCTCCAACAATTTACATTCTCACCAACAGTGCACAAGGGTTCTCTTTTCTCCACATCCTTGCCAACATTTATTATTTATTGTCTTTTTGATGATAGCCATTCTGACAGGTGAGAGGTGATATTGTGGTTTTGATTTGCATTTCCCTGATGATTAGTGATATTGAACACCATGTCATGTATTTGTTGGCCACTTGTATGTCTTCTTTGGAGAAATGTCTATTCAGGTACTCTGCCCATTTTTAAATCAGATTTTTTGTTGTTGTTATAGAGTTTTATGAGTTCCTTGTATATTTTGGGATATTAATTTTATTATATATAATTCTATATTTTAGATATTTGTATATTAACCCCTTACCAGCTACATGGTTTGCAAATACTTTCTCCCATTATGTAAGTTGTCTTTTCATTTTTAAAAAAGTTTTATTTTTATTGAAGTATAGTTGATTTACAATATTGTGTTAGTTTTAGGTGTACAGCACAGTGATTTAGTTTTATATATATATACAGATATATATATATATATATCTTTTCAGATTCTTTTCCCTTATAGTTTATTACAAAATGTTGAGGATAGTTCCCTGTGCTATACAGTAGGTCCTTGTTGATTATCTTTTTTTTTTTTTTTTACATCTTTATTGGAGTATAATTGCTTTACAATGGTGTGTTAGTTTCTGCTTTATAACAAAGTGAATCAGCTATACATATACATATATCCCCATATCTCTTCCCTCTTGCGTCTCCCTCCCTCCCACCCTCCCTATTCCACCCCTTTAGTTGGTCACAAAGCACCAAGCTGATCTCCCTGTGCTATGTGGCTGCTTCCCACTAGCTATCTATTTTACATTTGGTAGTGTGTATATGTCCATGTCACTCTCACTTTGTCCCAGCTTACCCTCCCCACTCCCTGTGTCCTCAAGTCCATTCTCTACATCTGTGATTTATTCCTGTCCTGCCCCTATGTTCTTCAGAACCATTTTAAAAAATTTAGATTCCATATATATGTGTTAGCATATGGTATTTGTTTTTCTCTTTCTGACTTATTTTCTCTTTCTGACTTATTTCACTCTGTATGATAGGTCCATCCACTGCACTACAAATAACTCAGTTTCATTTCTTTTTATGGCTGAGTAATATTCCATTGTATTTATGTGCCACATCTTCTTTATCCATTCATCTATCGATGGACACTTAGGTTGCTTCCATGTCCTGCCTATTGTAAATAGAGCTGCAGTGAACATTGTGGTACATGACTCTGTCTGAATTATGGTTTTTTCAGGGTATATGCCCGGTAGTGGGATTGCTGGGGCGTATGCTAGTTCAATTTTTAGTTTTTTAAGGAACCTCCATACTGTTCTCCATAGTGGCTGTATCAATTTACATTTCCACCAACAGTGCAAGAGGGTTCCCTTTTCTCCACACCCTCTCCAGCATTTATTGTTGGTAGATTTTTTGATGATGGCCATTCTGACCGGTGTGAGGTGATACCTCACTGTAGTTTTGATTTGTATTTCTCAAATGATTAGTGATGTTGAGCATCCTTTCATGTGTTTGTTGGCAATCTGTATATCTTCTTTGGAGAAATGTCTATTTAGGTCTTCTGCCCATTTTTGGATTGGATTATTTGTTCTTTTGATATTGAGCTGTATGAGCTGCTTGTATATTTTGAGGATTAATCCTTTGTCAGTTGCTTCATTTGCAAATATTTTCTCCCATTCGGTGGGTTGTCTTTTCGTCTTGTTTATGGTTTCCTTTGCTGTGCAAAAAGCCTTTAAGTTTCATTAGGTCCCATTTGTTTATTTTTGTTTTTATTTCCATTTCTCTATGAGGAGGGTCAAAAAGGATTTTCCTATGATTTATGTCATAGAGTGTTCTGCCTACATTTTCCTCTAAGAGTTTTATAGTGTCTGGCCTTACATTTAGTTCTTTAATCCATTTTGAGTTTATTTTTGTGTATGGTGTTAGGGAGGGTTCTAATTTCATTCTTTTACATGTAGCTGTCCAGTTTTCCCAGCACCACTTATTGAAGAGGCTGTCTTTTCTCTATTGTATATTCTTGGCTCCTTTATCAAAAATAAGGTGACCATATGTGGATGGGTTTATCTCTGGGCTTTCTATCCTGTTCCATTGACCTATATTTTGGTTTTTGTGACAGTAGCATACTGTCTTGATTACTGTAGCTTTGTAGTATAGTCTGAAAGCAGGGAGCGTGATTCCTCCAGCTCTGTTTTTCTTTCTCAAGGTTGCTTTGGCTATTCAGGGTCTTTTGTGTTTCCATACAAATTGTGAAATTTTTTGTTCTAGTTCTGTGAAAAATGCCATTGGTAGTTTGATAGGAATTGCATTGAATCTGTAGATTGCTTTGGGTAGTACAGTCATTTTCACAATGTTGACTCTTCCAATTCAAGAACATGGTATATCTCTCTATCTGTTTGTATCCACTTCAATTTCTTTCATCTGTGTCATTGTTTTCTGCATACAGGTCTTTTGTTTCCTTAGGTAGGTTTATTCCTAGGTGTTTTATTCTTTTTGTTGCAATGGTAAATGGGAGTGTTTCCTTAGTTTCTCTTTCAGATTTTTCATCATTAGTGTATAGGAATGCAAGAGATTTCTGTGCATTAATTTTGTATCCTGCTGCTTTACCAAATTCATTGATTAGCTCTAGTAGTTTTCTGGTAGCATCTTTAGGATTATCTTTGTATAGTATCATGTCATTTGCAAACAGTGACAGCTTACTTATTCTTTTCAGATTTGGATTCCTTTTATTTATTTTTCTTCTCTGATTGCTGTGGCTAAAACTTCCAAAACTATGTTGAATAATAGTGGTGAGAGTGGACAACCTTGTCTTGTTCCTGATCTTAGAGGAAATGGTTTCAGTTTTTCACCATTGAGGACAGTGTTGGCTGTCGTTTTGTCATATATGGCCTTTATTATGTTGAGGTAAGTTCCCTCAGTGCCTACTTTCTGGAGGGTTTTTATCATAAATGGGTGTTGAACTTTGTTGAAAGCTTTTTCTGCATCTATTGAGATGATCATATGGTTTTTCTCCTTCAAATTGTTAATATGGTTTATCACACTGATTGATTTGCCTATATTGAAGACTCCTTGCATTCCTGGGGTAAACCCCACTTGATCATGGTGTATGATCCTTTTAATGTGCTGTTGGATTCTGTTTGCTAGTATTTTGTTGAGGATTTTTGCATCTATGTTCATCAGTGATATTGTTCTGTAGTTTCCTTCCTTTGTGACATCTTTGTCTGGTTTTGGTATCAGGGTGATTGTGGCCTCGTAGAATGAGTTTGGGAGTGTTCCTCCCTCTGCTATATTTTGGAAGAGTTTGGGAAGGATAGGTGTTAGCTCTTCTCTAAATATTTGATAGAATTCGCCTGTGAAGCCATCTGGTCCTGTGCTTTTGTTTGTTGGAAGATTTTTAATCACAGTCTCAATTTCAGTGCTTGTGATTGCTCTGTTTATATTTTCTTTTTCTTCCTGGTTCAGTCTTGGAAGTTTGTTCTTTTCTAAGAATTTGTCCATTTCTTCCAGGTTGTCCATTTTATTATCATATAGTTGCTTGTAATAGTCTCTCTTGATCCTTTGTATTTCTGCAGTGTCAGTTGTTACTTCTCCTTTTTCATTTCTAATTCTGTTGACTTGAGTCTTCTCACTTTTGTTCTTGATGAGTCTGGCTAATGGTTTATCAATTTTGTTTATCTTCTCAAAGAGCCAGCTTTTAGTTTTATTGATCTTTGCTATTGTTTCCTTCATTTCTTTTTCATTTATATCTGATGTGATCTTTATGATTTCTTTCCTTCTGCTAATTTTGGGGGTTTTTTGTTCTTCTTTCTCTAATTGCTTTAGCTTTAAGGTTAGGTTGTTTATTTGAGATGTTTCTTGTTTCTTGAAGTAGGATTGTATTGCTATAAAGTTCTCTCTTAGAACTGCTTTTGCTGCATCCCATAGGTTTTGGGCCACCGTGTTTTCATTGTCCTTCGTTTCTAGGTATTTTTTGATTTCCTCTATTATTTCTTCAGTGATATCTTGGTTATTTAGTAGTATATTATTTAGCCTCCATGTGTTTGTATTTTTCACAGGTGTTTCTCCTGTAACTGATATCTAGTCTCATAATTTTGTGGTCAGAAAATATACTTGATATGGTTTCAATTTTATTAAATTTACTACGGGTTGATTTGTGACCCAAGATATGATCTGTCTTGGAGAATGTTCCATGAGCATTTGAGAAGAAAGTATATTCTGTTATTTTTGGATGGACTGTCCTATAAATATAAATGAAATCCATCTTGTTTAATGTATCATTTAAAGCTTGTGTTTCCTTATTTATTTTCATTTTGGATTATCTGTCCATTGGTGAAAGTGGGGTGTTAAAGGCCCCTACTATGATTGTGTAACTGTCGATTTCTCCTTTTATAGCTGTTAGCATTTGCCTTATGTATTGAGGTGCTCCTATGTTGGGTGCATAAATATTTACAATTGTTGTAACTTCTTCTTGGATTGATCCCTTGATCATTATGTAGTGTCCTTCTTTGTCTTTTGTAATAGTCTTTATTTTAAAATCTATTTTGTGTGATACGGGAATTGCTACTCCAGCTTTCTTTTGATTTCCATTTGCATGGAATATCTTTTTCCATCCCCTCACTTTGAGTCTGTATGTGTCCCTAGGTCTGAAGTGGGTCTGTTGTAGACAGCATATATACGGGTCTTGTTCTTGTATCCATTCAGCCAGTCTATGTCTTTTGGTTGGAGCATTTAATCCATTTACATTTAAGGCAATTATTGATACGTATGTTCCTATTACCATTTTCTTAATTGTTTTGGATTTGTTATTGTAGGTCTTTTCCTTCTCTTGTGTTTCCTGCCTAGAGAAGTTCCTTTAGCATTTGTTGTAAAGCTTGTTTCGTGGTGCTGAATTCTCTTAGCTTTTGCTTGTCTGTAAAGGTTTTAATTTCTCTGTTGAATCTGAGTGAGATCCTTGCTGCATAGAGTAATCTTGGTTGTAGGTTTTTCTCTTTCATCACTTTAAGTATGTCCTACCACTCCCTTCTGGCTTGCAGAGTTTCTGCTGAAAGATAGCTGTTACCTTTATGGGAATTTCCTTGTATGTTATTTGTTGTTTTTCCCTTGCTGCTTTTAATATTTTTTCTTTGTATTTAATTTTTGATAGTTTGATTAGTATGTGCCTTGGCATGTTTCTCCTTGGATTTATCCTGTATGGGACTCTCTGTGCTTCCTGGACTTGATTGACTATTTCCTTTACCGTTTTAAGGGATTTTTCAACTATAATCTCTTCAAATATTTTCTCCGTCCTTTTCTTTTTCTCTTTTTCTTCTGGGATCCCTATAATTCGAATGTTGGTGCATTTAATGTTGTCCCAGAGGTCTCTTAGACTGTCCTCAATTCTTTTCATTCTTTTTTCTTTTTTCTGCTCTGTGGTAGTTATTTCCACTATTTTATCTTCCAGATCACTTATCCATTCTTCTGCCTCAGTTTTTCTGCTACTGATTTCTTCTAGAGAAAATCAAAAATCAAATTTTTGATTTCATTTATTATGTCGTTCATCATTGTTTGTTTGCTCTTTAGTTCTTCTAGGTCCTTTTTAAACGTTTCTAGTATTTTCTCCATTCTATTTCCAAGATTTTGGATTATCTTTGCTATCATTACTCTGAATTCTTTTTCAGGTACACTGCCTATTTCCTCTTCATTTGTTTGGTCTGATGGGTTTTTACCTTGCTCCTTCATCTGCTGTGTGTTTCTCTGTCTTCTCATTTTGCTTAGCTTACTTTGTTTGGGGTCTCTTTTTCACAGGCTGCACGTTCATAGTTCCCCTTGTTTTTGGTGTCTGCCCCCAGTGGCTAAGGTTGGTTCAGTGGGTGGTGTAGGCTTCCTGGTAGAGAGGACTGGTGCCTGTGGTCAGGTGGATGAGGCTGGATCTTGTCTTTCTGGTGGGCAGGACCGCGTCCGGTGGTGTGTTTTGGGGTGTCTGTGACCTTATTATGATTTTAGGCAGCCTCTCTGCTGATAAGGTGGGGTTGTGTTCCTGTCTTGCTAGTTCTTTGGTATAGGGTGTCCAGCACTGTAGCTTGCAGTTTGTTGAGTGGAGCTGGGGTGTTAGTGTTGAGATGGAGATCTCTGGGGGAGCTTTTGCTGTGTGATATGACATGGAGCTGGGAGTTCTCTGGTGGACCAATGTCCTGAACTCGGCTGTCCCACCTCAGAGGCACAGGCGTGACACCCAGCTGGAGCACCAAGACCCTGTCAGCCACACTACTCAGAAGAAAGGGAGAAAAAAAGAAAGAAAAATAAAATAAAGTTATTAAAATAAAAGCTAAAAAAAATTATTAAAAAGAAAAAAAATCAAAAAGTAATAAAAAAAAGAAAAAAAGAAATGGACAGACAGAATCCTAGGACAAATGGTAAAAGCAAAGCTATACAGACAAAAGCACACAAAGAAGCATACAGATGCACACTCACAAAAAGAGAAAAAGGAAAAAAATATATATATATATAAGGAAGAGAGCAACCAAATCAATAAACAAATCTACCAATGATAAACTCTAAATAGTAAACTAAGATAAACATAAAACCAGAAACAAATTAGATGCAGAAAGCAAACCCGAAGTCTGCAGTTGCTCCCAAAGTCCAGGGCCTCAATTTTGGGATGATTCGTTGTCTATTCAGGTACTCCAGAGGTGCAGAGTACATACATCAAGTTGATTGTGGAGATTTAATCCGCTGCTCCTGAGGCTGCATGGAGAGATTTCCCTTTCTCTTCCTTGTTCGCACAGCTCCTGGGGTTCAGCTTTGGATTTGGACCCCCCTCTGTGTGTAGGTCGCCTGCGGGCGTCTGTTCTTCGCTCAGACAGGACAGGGTTAAAGTAGCAGCTGATTAGGGGGCTCTGGCTCACTCAAGCCCGGGGCTAGGGAGGGGTATGGAATGCCCGGTGAGCCTGCGGGACAGAGGCCAGCGTGTTATTGCAACAGCCTGAGGCGTGCCATGTGTTCTCCTGGAGAAGTTGTCCCTGGATCAGGGGACCCTGGCAGTGGCGGGCTGCACAGGCTTTCAGGAGGGGAGGTGTGGATAGTGACCTGTGCTTGCACAGAGGCTTCTTGGTGGCTGCGGCAGCAGCCTTAGCATCTCATGCCCATCTCTGGTGTCCGCGCTGATAGCCACGACTCACGTCCGTCTCTGCAGCTCGTTTAGGCGGTGCTCTGAATCCCCTCTCCTCGTGCACCCGGCAGCAATGGTCTCTTGCCTCTTCAGCAGGTCCAGACTTTTTCCCAGACTCCCTCCCGGCTAGCTGTGGCGCACTAGCCCCCTTCAGGCTGTGTTCACACAGCCAACCCCAGTCCTCTCCCTGGCATCTGACCTCCGAAGCCCGAGCCTCAGCTCCCAGACCCCACCTGCCCCGGCGGGTGAGCAGACAAGCCTCTCGGGCTGGTGAGTGCTGGTCGGCACTGATCCTCTGTGCGGGGATCTCTTCACTTTGCCCTCCGCACCCTTGTTGCTGCGCTCTCCTCCGTGGCGCCAATGCACCCCCCCCCCCACCCCGTCTCTGCCAGTGTAGGGGCTTCCTAGTGTGTGGAAACTTTTCCTCCTTCACAGCACCCTCTCAGAGGTGCAGGTCCTATCCCTATTCTTTTGTCTCTGTTTTTCCTTTTTTCTTTTGCTCTACCCAGGTACGTGGGGACTTTCTTGCCTTTTGGGAAGTCTGAGGTCTTCTGCTAGCATTCAGTAGGTGTTCTGTAGGAGTTGTTCCATGTGTAGATGTATTCCTGATGTATTTTTGGGAAGAAGGTGATCTCCACATTTTACTCCTCTGCCATCTTGAAGGTCTCCCCGATTATCTATTTTATATATTGCAGTGTGTACATTGTTAATCCCAACTTCCTAATTTATCTCTCCCCGCAGCCCCCTCTCCCCTTTGGTAACCAGAAATTCTCTTTCTATGTCTGTGAGTCTCTTTCTCTTTTGTAAATAAGTTCATTTGTATCATTTTTTTAGATTCCACATATAAGTGATATCACATGGTATTTGTCTTTTTCTGTCTGGTTTACTTCACTTAGTATAATGATCTCTAGGTCCATCCATGTTGCTGCAAATGGCATTATTTCATTCCTTTTTATGGCTGAATAATATATTCCATTGTATTTATATATACCACATCTTCTTTATCCATACCTCTGTCGATGGACGTTTAGGTTGCTTCCATGTCTTGGCTATTGTAATTAATGCTGCAATGCACACTGAGGTGCATGTATGTGTTTGAATTATGAATTTCTCTGGATATATACCCAGGAGTGGGATTGTAGGATCATATGGTAGCTCTAGTTTTAGTGTTTTAAGGAACCTCCATACTGTTCTCCGTAGTAGCTGTACCAATTTACATTCCCACCAACAGTGTAGGAGGTTTCCTTTTTCTCCACACCCTCTCCAGCATTTGTTATTTGTAGACTTTTTGATGATGGCCATTCTGACCGGTGTGAGGTGATACCTCATTGTCATTTTGATTTGCATTTCTAATAATTAGCAATGTTGAGCATCTTTTCATGTGCCTTTGGAGCACAAGGAATTAAGGCTGTTGGGGCTTATATTAAGGGACTGGTCTTTTATTTCTCATTGATTTAGGTAACATGAGGCTGGTGTGTCCTTCTTTGAGGCACCAAGACATGTGAGGGGTTGCATTGGGTGTTCCCAGGCTTTCCAAGGTTTTTGAGTCCCAAGGGTCTTCTCTTTGCTTGGGTTCTCTGCTTCCTGTTGGGGTGACAGGAATATATTTGGGGTCCCTCATGGATATACCAGCCCCCTCCTTAAATTTTCCTGCTTGCTTCCAGGATCTAACTCCAGCCCCATCCCTTGAAGATGAATTTTTGATTTACCTGATGTTTTTGCAGAAATTCCTTTCTTCCTTTCACTACATGGTGTTTGGGAAAAAGTCAACTCCAACATTTAGTAGGTTTGCGAAACTGGGAAAAACCCTTCATCTTTTTGAACTTTAATTTTGTACTGGATGGTATTTTTTTATTTGTCTGATTTACTCTATCTTTTTCTTCTAGGAAAGCTTTCTTTTTCTTGTAATTTTCTTTCCTTTCCTTTTGCCCTGTGGTTCTTTGGGGGTAACTTATATGTGCAGTCATTCATTCGTCACGTATTTATTGTATGTTTTCCATGTGAAAGGCCCAATCCTAAATGCTAGAGATACAGTAATGAAAAAGATAGGCCTAGCCCTAGGAATTCAAATATATACCAAAACTTGGGAGAGTGTGTGAAAGGTGATATTGTAAAGGCAGCAGTAAGGCCTGGCAGTGGCCCCAGTGTGGGAATGAACCACTTGGAGTAGGTTGAGCTGGGGAAGTAAAAGCTTACAGAGGAGGAGATTCTTCGGCTGGGTCTTGCAGAGTGAGTAGGAGTTTGCCACCTGAACAGGGATGGGAGAAGGGCATATCAGGCGACCCTATAGAGGAAGTCTGTACTTTTGCTTGTTCAGCATCCATCTGCTTCTCTTCCAGTAAGAGCAA
Source organism: Aethalodelphis obliquidens (assembly GCF_003676395.1). Classification (NCBI taxonomy): domain Eukaryota; kingdom Metazoa; phylum Chordata; class Mammalia; order Artiodactyla; family Delphinidae; genus Aethalodelphis; species Aethalodelphis obliquidens. Next base: position 392,851 of record NW_020837962.1, on the reverse strand, counting down.
AATTCACTTTGGGCAATCACTGCTCTACAGAGTTGATATTTAGCCAACACACACATGTATGGCCACACTGGTTATTTATAGCCAGCATCCATTCTGACTAGTGGGTTTCTGTGCCATACTAGTTGTTAACTGTTTTGAACATCATGCCTCTTTCCCCTATATTTCCAGACTATGATGTTTGTTAGGGACTGTTTCTCACCCACCCTTTTAGGGGTAAGCATGTGATTCAGTTCTGGACCAACATCCTAACCAGTGATTCATTCAGTTATGGACCAGTTGGTGTGACACAAGCCAAGCCAATGAGCACTGTCCCTGAGACTTTTGTTGGGACTGTCAGTCTACTGGAGTTGCTAAGTTGGTAGAATATAAGCTGAAAGTTGTTAGGAAGAGCTAGTGTATGGAACAGGCTGGGAATGAAGCCAACACAAAGGAAATAAAGAGTTCGGAGATGAAGTTCAGATTCCTGTTTGTATCATCAGAACTCCTGGATCTAGCTATGCCTGAATGTACCCCTGGGTGTAAGTTAATATGCCGTTTGCTTACGCAAGTTTGGTTTGGGTTTCATTTGCATCAGAAAAAATCCTGACTGTTGCAAATCACTATGCAGTCAACTGCATTTATTCTTAAGTCTGAGATGTTCACAGTGAAAATTTCAACAAACTCTTTCTGAGACATCTACTGGAAGTATCTGCCATTTTCTTCTGTTCTTCAGATCTATCCAAGAGTCAATTTGGCTTGGTGTGGAAGCACAAGGGATTTAGAGGCAAATAGATATTTCATTTACCAGTTGAGTGATCCTCTGTTTTCTCATCTTTAAAGTGGGAATAACACACCAGTGTGGGGGGTAAATAAGTTAATGTCACAGTGGTAACATTCTAGCACACAGTTAAATATAATTCTATCTGTCACATGTGGAGAGGGGTGGAGAACACCTTGGCAATCACTTCTTCCTGGTGCACCTTGCCGGCTCTACAAAGGAAGACAACAATCCAGTCCTGTTGCTCTCAGCCTTGATGCAAGAACTGATGAACCAGCTCTGTGTCTTGGGTGAGCCACCCCACCAGCTGGGAAGTAATGAGTTCAGGGGAAGCTGAAGGGAAGTTCTTGTTGAGTTGCTTGGCACCTCCAGCACCCTCGAAGCCTTCACTGCAGCTCTTCCTATATCTTTTGGCTCCTGATGACAGTTTCTTATGAAATGCAGGGCTGGGCTCACTGCTGCAGGGAGAAAATGGGTGTGGGAGTCCTTGAGAGGAGTTACCAGGGCCCAGAGGACCAATGGGGCTTCATCCATCACAGAGAGAGAGAGAGTTCAACACCAGCCCTTCCCAGGTTGAATCTCACTGTTCCTCCTCCTCCCTCACTGTCTGCTATGGACTGAATGTTTGTGTCCCCCCCCCAGTTCATAAGTTGAAGCTTAAACCCAAGTGTGATGGTATTGGGAGGTGAGGTCTTTAGGTCATGAGGGTGGAGCACTCATGAATGGGGTTAGTTCCCTTGTAAGGAGAGACATGAAAGATATAGTCTCTCTGCTCTGTGGGGACACAGCTAGAAGGCTGCTTCTGAAAGACAGGAGGAGAGCTCTCGCCAGAACCCAGCCATGCTGGCACCTTGATCTTGGACTTCCCAGCCTCTAGAACTGTGAGAAATTAATGTCTGTTGTTGAAGCCGCCCAGTCTGTGGTGTTCCGTTATAACAGCCAAGGTAGGAGTGTGTTCTTGACCCTGCATTTCAGACATGATGAGGTTGGACTCCACACCCTAGAACTTTAGTCCAGGGGGATGAGGAAAATGGGAGGGGACAGTATGTAGAGGGTTGTAAATTATGCTCCCCTAAATAGGGGATATAGACTTGAACCAAGTGTCACAATTTTTCTGATTCCACTTTGCCTTTTCTGTGAGAATTCAGCTGCTTTCAAATTCCTTTCAGACAGCCCTGAGATTCCTGAGGGAGTTTTCTTTGTGTTTTAGAACACAGCAGCCTCTTACATATTCTACCAGAAATAATATTTTATCCACCAGCTGTTTTCTCAGCCTATTGTTTATTCTTCACCTCCATTCCTTTTCTTCAGAAACTTGCCCTTCCCAGAGCCCTGGAAAATTCAGAACCCTGCATATGTGATTCTTTTGGCTCTGGTCATGGCCAGTTGTATCTACCAAAGGGCAAATATGGGATCAAAGCTAAGCCCTGTGGACTCTCTTCCAGGAATTTGGAATTTAGAATCTGAGCTCATCACTGGTGGGTGTTTGAACCTAGAGGGGATGGAAAATTGCTGCCAGTACAGGCATGTCTGACTTATGGGCGCCTGGAGCAGAGAAAATGAGTACAATGGGTATGGAGAGACAGAGAAGGAGAGAGGGAATAAAACACATAAACAGAGACATAGGAAGGACAGGTCAGGCAGTCTTAGAAAGGCATGGACAAGCTGTGTTGGCTCCTGCTGGCTTTCTACCATGAAGCCTTGCTGTATTTCTTTGGGTTTTGTGGGGTACCCTGTGTTATGGGTTAAATTGTATTCCATCAAAGATATGTTGAAGCTCTAACCCCCCCAGTACTCAGAATGTGACCTTATTTGGAAACAAGGTCATTGCAGATGTAGTTAGTTAACATGAGGCCGTACTGGGGTAGGGTGGGCTTCTAATCCAATATGACTCATGTCCTTATAAGAAGAGGGTAATTTAGACACAGACATAGAGGAAAGACCAGCATGTGATGACGAGGCAGAGGTTAGAGTGATGCTGCCACAAGCCAAGGGACGTCTGAGGCTGCCAGGAGCTGGAAGAGACAAGGAAGCCTTCTCCCCTAAAGGCTTCTGAGAGGGCATCGCCCTGCCAACACCTTAATTTCATGCCTCTGCCCTCCAGAACTGTGAGAGAATAAATTTCTGTTGTTTTAAGCTACCCAGTTTGTGTTGTGTCAGCCCTAGGAAATGAATGTACTCTGTACCCTTCTTGAAGTGAGTTCTGTGCCTTATAATGAGATTATCTCAACCTAAGAATCTAGGTCCAGCTGTCAACTTGCAGTAACATCACAGGACAGAGGAATATATTGAACCATCCCATGAGTGAGCAGTCAGCAAAATCCAGACTGGATAACTATAAGCCAGATGTCCTGGGTCCTTCCACAGATCAATTGTAAGGTAAAGAAAAGGATAGAAGAGAAACCTGTAGATTAAAAGAAACTTAAAAAGATGCATCATGAAGAGAAGAGCCCTTCACCTTGGTGGTATTCTTTCCCAAAATCCACAGCTCCCGTCTAATCATGAGAAAAGCATTAAACTGAAATTGAGGGACGTTCTACAAAATCCCTGACCAATACTCCCCCAAACTGCCAAGGTTATGAAAAACAAGGAAAGACTGATAAACCATCAAAGACCAGAGGAGCCTAAAGAGACCCGATGAATAAATGTAACGGGGTTTTGTTGTCTGCTTTTTGTGTCTTATCCAAAATATCATTGCCAAAACCAATGTCAATTCACAATAGCCAATATATGGAAATAACTTAAGTGTCCATTGATGGATGAATCGATAAAGGAAATGTGATACACACACACACACACACACACACACACACACAGAGGTATATTATTCAGCCATAAAAAGAAGGAAATTTTGCCTTTTGCAACAACATGGGTGAACCTGGAGGACATTACGCTCAGTGAAATAAGCCAGACAAAGACAAATCTACATAGAAGTGGTGGACAATACCTAAGCCTCAGCCTTTTTGTGTCGGGGGAGCTGCCTTCTTCAGAGAAAAGGAGGTCAGGGGGTTATGGGGAAATGTGAACTAGTTGTGTTCCTGAGTTTTACCAAATAAAGTAGAATCTAAGAAGAAAAAAAAATCTTATTTTTATATTTCACTTATATGTGGAATCTGAAATAGTTGAACTCATAGAAACAGAGAGAAGAACAGAGGCTGGGGGGTGGGAGAAATGGGGCAATGCTGATCAAAGGGTACAAACTTCCAGTTATAAGATGAATAAGTTCTTATAAATTCCAGTTATAAGATGAATAAGTTCTTATAAGTTCCAGTTATAAGATGCATAAAGCACAGCATGTTGTTATAATTAATAATACTGTATTTTATACTTGAAATTTGCTAGAAGAGTAGATATTACATGTTCTCATTACACACACAGATGGTAACTTTATGAGGTGATGGATGTGTTAATTAATTCTAATCATTTCATAATGTATATGTATATTAAATTAGCATGTTGTACACTCTAAGTAGCTACAATTTTATTTGTTAATTATACCTCAGTAAAGCTGGTAAAATAAAAGAAAATAATAATGTGGTATTCTGAATGGAATCCTGAGACAGAAAAACAACAGTAGCAACCATTAATGAAAAAACTGGTGAAATCCAAACACAGTCTAGGTTTTAGTTACTAGTAATGTTGGTTCTTTGGTTTTGACTAATGTACCACAGTAATGCAAGATGATAACATTAGGGGAAACTGATAGTAAGTGAGGGAGTAAATGAGAGGTCTCTGTACTATCTTTGCAGATATTGTGTAAATCTAAAATTATTACAAAATAAAGTTTATCTATAAAAGAGAAAAGGCATATCAAGTTACAACTTGGGTCAGACTAAACTATAGTGTCCAAGGATGCACATGTGGGTGATAGAACTATAAAAACATATAAGGAAGGGATGACTGTATAAGTTGGGACAGCATTAAATGGGGAAGGTCTGTGATCAGGATGAAGGGCACGGTGGGGCTTCTGGTGGGGTTGGAGCTGGCAAACTTCTCATTCTTTACTGATGAGAGGTAGCTGCAGAGATTTTGCCTTGTAATAATTCAGTAAGCCACCAATTTGTTTTGTGTGGTTTTCAGTGTTTTATTTTCCATTTGAACAGGTTTAGACAGTGGATCCCCCTGACAGCTGCTGAGTTGCCCACTGCTCTATCCATGTTTACCTCTGGCTAAACTAGTAGGATAGCCTCCTAGCTGGTCTCTGGCTCATTCTGGTTCTGTCCATCCCAGGACTCTGGTCCCTGTAGCCAGAGAGATGTTTTACAACTGCCAAGCTGGTTATGTGTTGGGTGTCAAGTTGAACCATTAACTGAACTAATCCAGAAGCCATCATACCTTGGTCCTTGTTGACACAACCCTGTTTTTTCAGGTATCAGGCAACCATATACCTAGGGAAGGTGGGGCTTGTCCTCAGCCCCAGGGGTGACTTGTGAAGGCCATTCCCCTGTGCCAGTGGTTGGTCTAGGGATGGGCATGTGATCTGGTTCTGGCTGATGAATGAGGGGGGTAACTGTCTGACAGCTATAAAGGGCTCCCTGATAGAAAGAGAGCTGCGCAAGGAGAAAGAGCCCCACCCTTCCTTCCTGCCTGAGATGTGTAACGGGAGACAGCACAGCTGCCATCTGTGACAGTGATAGGAGACCTTGCCACACAGGGAGGATGACAGAGCAGGACAGGAGCCTCTGGGTCTTGCTGACACTGTGGAGCAGCTAGGCCCATCTTGGAAATAAATAAATGAGAGTGTCAACTCCCCAAGCAATTCATACAAACTTCCAGGAGGGTTTTGGACCCACCAGGATGGATGCCTAGTGGGCTTTGACCCTCTCTGATTTAGACCAACAGGAGACTTCAATGGACATGCAAGTTGTTTGAAAACAAACATATTTGTTTTCCCTTCTGCTGCCCTTGATTATGAGACTTTGAGGCTTTGAGCCTACGGAGAGTGTCTGCTTCCCCTGAATTTCCTTAGCCTATGTACTGTGCTTAGTACAAATATTGGTCACATGTATTATACCACTCAGAGTAGTGTTTGAATGAAGAGAGAGAGAGACTCAGAGTCTGAAGTCCAAATAGGAAGGCTGGACTGAAGAAGTGGAGGATAAGCATTATATAGCATTACCATCATCACCATCATCACCATCATCATTATCATCATCACCATCAGTTCCATGGGTTTGGTGCTCTGTACCCATTTCGCAGATGAGAAAACACAGTCTGAGAGCAGTGCAGTGATTTGCTCAGTGAACACTGGGCAGGGCCAAGACCAGAATACTAAGCTTCTGGGTTCACCGGCTGAATCGATCTCTAACTAACCTGATGTAAATGGCTTTTTCTACTTTTCTATAATGAAAGTGTGTGGTGGCAGATGGAGTTAGGTGACCTCAAACTCAAGTACCTGTATTCTAGCTGCAGCTTTCTACAGTTATTTTTGAGCCTCGTTTTCCTCATCTGAAAAATTGTGTATTACTTTCCTATTGCTGTGTAAAAATTACCACACACTTAGCAGCTTGAAATAATACTCCCCGTTCCTCCTATTTATTAGCTCAGTTTCTGTGGATCAGGAGTCTGTGCACAGATTAGCTGGGTCCTCTGCTCCGGCACTCCCCAGGCTGCAATCCATGTATCAGCTGGGGTTGCAGCCTCATCAGTGGCTAGACTGGGGAAAGACCTGATTCCAAGATCACTTAGGCTATTGGCAGAATTCATTTTCTGTGGTTGCAGGACTGAGTCCTTGTTTTCTTGCTGACTTCTAGCTGGGGCCTCTGTCAGCTCCTAGAGGCTGCCTACATTCCTTGCCATGTGGTCTCACAACGTGGTGACTATTTCCTCACAGCCAGCAAGGGAGTTCTCTCTTTTAGTCTGCTAAGATGGCATCTTACATAATAAAACATAATCAGGGGAATGACATCCAGCACCTTTTCCATATTCTCTTGGTTAGAAGCAAGTCACAGGTTCCACCCACACTCAAGGGGAGGGGACTGTACAAGAGAGTCCTCTTAGATGTGTCCGTCACAAGTGGGTGTCACAATCAGGAATTGAAGCCCAGGGACCATGCCTGGCACATACAGGGACTCAATATGATCATGCTTATTAATATGTAGAGGGAGTAGACAGATGCCAAAGCTGAATTCTGTTCAGGTATTTGTCAAGGACCAGTCCTTCCCATGCACAACCCTCTGGGTAAACCTCCTTTTACTTGGGACTCACCTTAGCTATGAGAATCATTTTTGGAACTTGCTAGCAAAAAATTAGAGCCTAGAGAATTCTGAGGCAGCTGCTTCTCAGGCTTCAGGCAAATGATTTTGACCCGTCCTGAAGCCAAAATCATTTCAAGGGCATGGATCCCTTGCCCTGGATCTACCAGCAGCAGATGCTCCAGTGGGGGACATGTGTCCACTCCGAGCAAGGGTGAGAGAATCAAATCAATTTCTTTTATGACTCGAGGCAAGTTTGAAATTGGCTCTTCCAAGATGAAAAGGGAAAGTCAGGAGCAGCTCGCAAGGCTCCCAACTCCCCTCTCCCTCTGCCTGCTTTCTGTCAGGGCTCCTGCAATTTAACTGGGGTGGGATTCCTTCCACCAAGCAAGGCAGTTGGCCTCTCTCACTGCAGCATGGGCCAGGCCAGAGACAATTTCTTGAAGTAGCAGCTGTAGGCCGCCCTTGGGGCAACTCCATTGAGGTGGTGCTTGTACCTTGGTAGATTTTGTGACTTCGTAGATGTCAGGGACTGTAAGCAGTACCTGGAGTGGGATAGGGCAGAAATAAGCCCTCTGTGGGAGGTGAGCCTCTTTGGTCCTGAAACTGCCAAATGTGAGTGGCCCCTGAGTCTCAGCCTCCAGTGATGATGGTGTCACCTCTTATTTGTACCGTGTGTTGGGGGCAGGGTGACCGTGTGTCCTGGTTTGGTGGGACAGTCTCTGCTATGCATGATTTCCTGGTTTTGCCTGTCTCAAAAGTGCTCTGGTTTGGATGATAAACTAGATGATCCCCCTAGTTCAGGGTTTCTCCACCTCTGCACTGTTGACATTTTGGGTTAGATGATTATTTGTTGTAAGGGGGTTGTCCTGTGCATTGTACGATGTTTATCAGCATCCCTGGCCTCTACCCTCCAGATGCCAGGAGCACCCTTCCTCCCAGTGTTGCCAAATGTTCCCTGGAGGGAGGGAGGAATCCCCGCTAGTTGAGAGCGTTGGCCCTGGCTGGAGCGCACTGTTGAATCCTTCCTCCTGATATCATCTGGGGGTAAGTTGAGTCTTTGATTCATATTCTGGGGGAAAAGCTCTACATAGTGGTTCTTTGTTGATTTTGTCTGCTCAGTCTCCATGCCTCTTTTTCTTAGACCAGCATCCCACATTTCTTTTGGGGAACCTCCCCTTCTTTATTCTCAGTCTATGTGAATGGCTCAAGGGAAAGGGGGCATCACCCATCCAGGTTGGGCTGATTAGAGAATGTCATTCCCCCATTGACCGGTTCAGGAACAGGCCTTTTATTTGGGACAGTGAATCAATTGCAGGACTTTTGTTAGCTCCGTAGAGAAAGACATGTTCTCTCTTTGCTGAGGTTGCACAGCTGGTAGGATGGAAACCTGGAGCTGTTGGCTGTCATCTTCATCCGCTTGAGGGCGGAGCCTGCCTGAGGATGAAGCCACAGGAAGGCAGAACTGGAAGAGGAGGGGAAGCAGGATGATCCACGCTGTTTAAGAACAGATATTTCGTTGAACGTAAAGACAGATCTCACCTAGAGTTAATTTCTTTGTTAAGCCAGTTTTTTTTTTTTTTTAACATTTTTATTGGAATATAATTGCTTTACTTTGTTGTGTTAGTTTCTGCTGTATAACAAAGTGAATCAGCTATACATATACATATATCCCCATATCCCCTCCCTCTTGTGCCTCCCTCCCACCTTCCCTATCCCACCCCTCTAGGTGGACACAAAGCACCGAGCTGATCTCCCTGTGCTATGTGGCTACTTCCCACTAGCTATCTATTTTACATTTGGTAGTGTATATATGTCCATGCCACTCTCTCACTTTGTCCCAGCTTACCCTTCCCCCTCTCCGTGTCCTCAAGTCCATTCTCTATGTCTGCATCTTTATTCCTGTCCTGCCCCAGGTTCATCAGAAGCATTTTTTTTTTTTTAGATTCCATATATATATATGTGTTAGCATACGGTATTTGTCTTTCTCTTTCTGACTGACTTCACTCTGTATGACAGACAGTTTCTGTCAATTCGCAGCTCAAAAATGCCCTGTGTTTCCATGGGCTATCTCTCCATTCCCTTTCCCAATCTGTAGATTATGTAACTTTAGTTTGGTTAATGGTCAGTTTTGGGACACCACATGGGAGGGTCCCAGAACCCTCTAATCTTGCTCCCTCAGCCCTCCTGCTGCTCTTTCACCTCATCCTTCTGAATGTCTCAAGAATGCACGGAAACAGCATCTACTCCTGCTCCTCATTCCTTTCTACCTCCCATTTCTCTTTCCAACACTAGATCCCTATTTTAATTACACCCACATTTACAAGCAGTTCCTATAACTTACGGCACACCTGGACAGAAATAATCTCTTTAAGCTATTATCTAGTCTGCTGAAATCTCTTGTAACAGATTCTATCCAAGCCCTCTGATTTAAGGATGACTACTGAGGAAAATCGGTAAAAATACAAAACTATGAGAAGCCCCATTTCAAGAGCCAGAGTAGATAAGTTTTGGATTATTCTCTTTTGCCTTTCATATGTCTACATAATTGAGTTCATAGTCTATATGAAATTTTACATATGTATTTTCAAAAATATAACATGACTTAGATTATGCCCAATTAAAAGTTGTGAACATTATTTATTATTATTATTTTTTTTTGCGGTACGCGGGCCCCTCACTGTTGTGGCCTCTCCCGTTGTGGAGCACAGGCTCCAGACGCGCAGGCTCAGCGGCCATGGCTCACGGGCCCAGCTGCTCCGCGGCATGTGGGATCTTTGTGGACCGGGGCACGAACCCATGTCCCCTGCATCGGCAGGCGGACTCTCAACTACGGTGCCACCAGGGAAGCCCCGTGAACATTATTTTTAATTATTGTAGAGGATTCCATTGTATGAACATAGCATAATTTTAAAAATGTTTTCCAATTGTTAGACACTTTATATTTTACTATTGGCAATAATGTGATAGCATCCTTGGGCATGAATCTTTATCGCTTTACTGGACCACTTCCCTAGAATAAATTCCTAGTAGCAGACTTTCTCAATCAAAGGGAATATTTGTGAGGCTCTTGATATATATCACCAAGTGGCTTTCTAGAAAAATTGTATCTGTTTGCATTCCCACTAGCAGCATGGGACGGTCAGATGTCAGAATCATGATTGCAGTTGTTGATAAGGATCCTGAGCTAGGTATTGCCAGCAATATTTAGCACCACCAGCACTCCCACCAATAATAATAATTAAATAGGCTCATTGGGAGCTCATAATATTCCAATTATTTTACTAAGAATTTTCCATGTGTTATCTCATTTAGTCCTTCCAGTAACTTACAGGTTAGAGAATCATAAAAATTTCCCCATTTACAGATGAGGATAGAATACCTAGTAAGGTTAAGCAACTTGCATAATGACCACAGCCAGTAAATGGTGGATCCCAGATATGAACCTGGGCAGTCTGACTTCTATGAGTGTTATTCTCTACTTGTTTTGCAAGATAGAAATGACCAGTTGATGGTAACTCTACCCAATGGTTAGCTGCACTGTGCACAGCTCCCTAAAGGTCTATCTTGAGGAAAAGCATTGGCACACGTTGCAAATAAAAGTCAGGGCTCTGGTATTAACATTTTTCGTGTATCCTCTTCCTAAGAAAATTGTTACCCTCCCAGCCAGGTGTGTGGCTGAAGGAAACGACTCTCATGATTCTGTGAATTCCAAAGAATTCCCATTAACTGTAGTTCTAAGCAGGTCTGTTTCCCTCCACTGTGCTCTCTCTGCAAAATGCCAGCTGCACGTGTCTCTTGGGAAAAGCTTCTCTCTAAACCAAAGTGGGTCATTTCTCACTGTGAAGATGGGGATTTGCCTAATATTTGGCATTACCTTTTTTTGAGGCATTAGTGCTTTTTGAAGAGTCACTAACTTGGTTTTTACTGCTTTTCCCTCTTGAAGGGCTAATGCCTAGCTTCCAAATTGTGTGACTAGGCTAGCAGCGTCAGTGTCATCTGGGAGCTTGTTGGAAATACAACTCGTTGAGCTTTATCCCAGACTCGCTGAGTCAGAAACTCTGAGGGTGGGCCCCAGATATCTGTGATTTAAGAAACCTTCTGGGTAATTCTGATGCACATTACAGTTTGAGATCTACTGCTCTAAACTGTACTTTCCTCCTTTATGAAATAGTAGTAGTGATAGTAATTAACATCTGCCTTGTGGATTATAGGGGGGATTACATGAGCTAATTTGAGTCTTTGGCACAGTGAATGGCATAAAGTAAGCATTTAATAAGTGGTAGCTGGCATCATCATCTCTGAACTTGTCCAGGATCACTGTGCAGGGCCTGTGTAGTCTTTATCTGTCCAGCATCACACTCCTTTCAGGGCAGCCTGTCTCCTGCCTGTGGGTTTGGTGGGGCTCCAAGCATCATTTCCTACTCACCCACCCACTGGCATGGTGTGACCAAAGCATGCACAGTCCAATGCTTGTTGTCTGGGGATTTTGCTCTTAAGCAGAGCCTCAGGGAGTGGTTAGATCAGGGGTTAAACCCTAGTCATTCCATGACACTCCAGCCCTGTGCTTCTCAACTTTTAATTTGCTCAAAACTTACCCAAAGATCCTATTAAAGTGCAAATTCTGATTCAGAAGGTCCAGGGGTTTCTGAGAATCTGCATTTCTAACAAGCTTCCTGGTGATGGTGATGCGGGTATTGCCGGTTTGTGGACCACACTTGGAGTAGCATCCCAAGAACAGTGGTTCTCATTTTTAGCCTCACATTAGAATCATTGGGACATCTTTGAAGTGAGAAGATAGCCCCACCCATAACAATTAAATCCCAGTTTCTGAGGGTGAGGTGTCTGTGTCAGTGGTTTTAAAAAGTCTCTAGTTGATTCCTACCTGCAGCAAGGATTGAGAACCACCACTGTAGAGAGATGGTCCTGGTGTTTCTGGCAGGGAGAGCCCTGGGACCTCCTTAGGTGTGGGTACCGTATTCTTCCTTTGATGCTGTGAGTTCCCCCCTTTAAATTTTTGTTTGATTTTACTTCTGTTCCTTGCAACCAAAGAAGCTTAACTGATAGAGCCCCAGAAATAAGAAGCAGACTCAAGGCTAGTATTCATTTTCTCTGGCCTTTCAATTTGCAGATCTTTCTGCAACACTACCAGCTTCTCTGGGGTGGGGTTTTGATTTGGTTGGGATAGTGCCATAGGGATATAAAATGTCTCCTCTTCTCTCTGTCCCCTTCAAGACCCACCTGGTGGGGTGGGGAGACTGCTTCTCTCTAGGACTGCTTTGCTCTTTTCTCAGTGCTAGGTCTGGATTCTGTGGGTGAGAGCTTCACCAGTGTTGACAAGGAACACCAGCTGACAGGAGTATGAACCAGCCTGCACACCTGTCAGGTGGCGATATGAAAACTGATGGTCTGTCCCAGGCAGGGTGATCAGCAGCCGGTATAGTGTCTTCTTCCTGTCTGTGGCATGACACACAGCCACTTGGGCTTCTCCAGGAGGTGACGGTTCCCTGAGCTGATTACATCTACCTCGTGGAGCTAATATTCTCCCACTCCAAATGGACTTGCTTTGACCCAGACCAGCTGACCGTGATCTCCTGGAGACAGCATTGCCAGGGAGACGCAGATGCAAAACAGGTGTCCGGGATGCCTTGGCTATAACTCTGCCTGGAGGTCCAGATGTCCGACTCGTATCCTAGTCTCTCCACTTGGGAGATGTCCTCACCTCTGAATTTGGTGGGGCCCTCATAAGCAGAGCTGATGCTCGCTGACATTCACCAGGGTCGAAACATTTCCATACCACAGTATATAGCTGCTTCTCTTTCTGCCAGCCATGCCTCCCACCTCCTCATGGTCCAGCATCTAAAGAGTTAATGCCTGTTCCAGCAGAGGGGGCTCCAGGGCCTGCTCCCACTCCTAATTGCGATCCTCAGCACCCCTGCCACAGCATTGTTACATGTGAGATACCACCCTGCCCCAGAAGCTGATCCTTAAGGCCAGAAGTACCGGGGACACAGGAGCAGATGGAGGGTGAGTACGGCAAGGTCAGCCTCGACAGATCCGAAACTAAGAAGGGCTATAGGTGCTTGCCTTTCAGGGGTGGGGGCTGGATTGGGAGGAGAGCTGGAGCAAGAGAGCTTTGCTTTTCATTTCAAATCTTTTTTTTTTTTTTTCCCCCGGTACGCGGCCCTCTCACTGTTGTGACCTCTCCCATTGCGGAGCACAGGCTCTGGACGCGCAGGCTCAGCAGCCATGGCTCACGGGCCCAGCTGCTCCGCGGCATGTGGGATCTTCCCGGACCAGGGCACGAACCTGTGTCCCCTGCATCGGCAGGCGGACTCTCAACCACTGCGCCACCAGGGAAGCCCTCAAATCTTTTTTATCACATGATTGTATGCTTTCAAAAAATTTTTTTAAAAATTTCTTGAAAAAACCAGAAGTGAAAATAATTCCTCTACAGCTATGGACATAACAATTAACAATAATTTTTAATGCTATATACTAATTTCTATCAATGTACAAGGTTCTTTACATGTCACCAAATTCACTTCTAATTCTCACAACAACCTAGGGTGACCCAAGTCTTGGCTTGCTCAGGACTTTCCTGTCTTTAGCACTGAAAGTACCGTGTCCCTGGAACCTCCCCAGGTCCAGGCAAGCCCAATGGGATGGCCAGTCACCCCACTACAACCCCAAAAGCCAAGTGTGTTTTACTTGAGGGGGAAACTGATGCTCCAAGAGCTTCTGTAACTTGCATAATGATCACACAGCTAGTTGGTAGTAGACACAGTTAGTTAAGGGTCACACAGCTGGTTTGTGGTAGACACAGTTGAGAGTCATACTACTAGTTAGTCGTGGACACAATTAAGAGTCATACTGCTAGTTAGTAGTAGACAGAGTTAAAGGGCATAATACTAATTTAGTGGTAGAGCTTGGATTTGAACGAGGCACTTCCCAATTCTGAACCCTGTGCTCTGTTTGTTACACTACATCATGTGGAGCCTTAGAGCTGAAAAGACTTTAGGGTTTACCTTTGTTTGTAGACAGGGAACCTTGGCCCCAGAGTGGCGAAACGAAACGACCTACCCAAGGTCACACCATGAGTTAATTTTGTGCTTTGAAGGGACCAGTGGACTGGAAGTTAGGGGAGATTTATGCCACGGCAGGGACCCATTAGGAGGCCTGCCAGTTGGCTTTGAGAAGAGCGTGTCTCACATCTCACACCTCGCTGGAGCAGAATTGGCACTGGCAAGGCTGGTATCTGGGACCAAGGGCCTGCGCCCAGGGCTGGGGCCCGGTTGGAGCAGGGAGGCTGCTTCACTTTATAATTTACATACACGACAGCAACAGCCTGGGGGAAAATAACCCAAACAAACTCTCAAAGGTTGTTTTGGACTTAATCCCAGGATCAGAAGCAGCTCGGTAAGATAAATAAGATAAAGCTGGTGTGCCTCTAAGGTTGAGCGATCATATCACTATTGCATTTGAAATATTCATGAGGGGAAGGGAGGTATGAGAAACAGCTACAGAAACATATTCTGGTTTGAAAAGGCAGAATTCAAAGGCATGAAAAATGAATCAGGGGAAATTAATGTTGGGGCAAAGGGGGAGGAGGTGGGCTGGTGTGGGGGACAATTATTGCCCAGAAGGAGTAAGGAAGGAGACGTGGAGGAGATGTTTCAGACTGGGTTGTGATCAGAATTCTCTCCTCTGCCTGGAATATTTGAAATGTCAGTCGTCTCATATATCAGTTGAAGTCAACACTTGGTCGCAAAATGGATGGTTCTGGCAAGAATTAAAAAGCAGGGTGTGGGGTGAGGGGGATGAGATGGGGAGGGAGAGATGGAGAAAAATCAGCAAAGTGAACTAACTCCTGTAAATTATGGACGAGTTTCTGATCTCTGGAACAGGGCTCGGTAGAGGAACAAAATGACAAGAGACAGGAATGTCGAAACCTGGCTCTGCCAAAAATGTCCGCGATTGCTTGCACAGCTCTGAGCCTCAGCCTCTCCCTTTGAAAGCCAGGGCTTGGGCTGGATGCCCTCCTAGGTCACTTCACTCCAGAATTTAGGGGCTCTCATTTTCTGATGTACTTAGAAATCAAGGATAACTTATGGCAAAGTGGTCGTGTGCACATCAGTGGATGGTGGGACACAGTGCTTTTGGGTAATGGTGGCTGTTGACAGAGCCACTTGTCTACACCATGTCAGTGAGTTCAGTGGGGTTTGGCCTCTTTTAAAGGCAAGTCCTTGGAATGTTGACGGGTGCAGTGGTCCTGGAGAGAGATCTGGCACTAAAACAAATGATGTCTGCATATCCTCTGTGGTCCTGGACCAGCAGCATCAGCATCACTTAGGAGCTTATTAGAAATGTAAGTTCTCTTGTCTCATTCCAGACCCCCTGAGTCAGAATCTGCCTTTTAACAAGATCCCTGGGTGAGTCATGTGCATGGTAAAGTCTGAGTGGCACTGACCCAAGACAGAGCAATTCTGCTTCTGGATTTATACCCCAGAGAAAGTTTCACCCCTGAATGTTCAAGGAAGTGGGTTTGTGGCAGTGGGGGCTTGGAAGCAATGGAGGTACCCACCAGAGGGGGAATAGATAAGTATGACATGGTGGATGAGCTCTGTGGAATACTACCAGGTAGCAGATAGAAGAATATATCTGATTTATGCACAGCAATATGTATAGATCTTAAAAAGAAAGTACTGAGAGAAAAACATAAGGAATAGAATCAGTTCTACAGCATGACACATTTATTGGTTAAAAATGCATTACACACAAACCAGCACAATATGTTTAAAGCTCCATGAGGGCAGAGACTTTTTTTCACCACTGTATACCTGGCATACAGTAAGCACTCAACATTTGATGAACAGGTGCACTTTACAAGTATATGAACACATTCAAGGGAAAAGAAATACATACAGTGAGAGAGGATTTTGTTCTCTATGATGGCTCTATGACAGCAACTAAGGAGTAATCCCTTCAACCTTTTGTCTCTGGCGTGGAATAGAAACTAAGGCTCATGTGAGAAGGATGCTGGCCAGGCAGGGTTTGTCCCACCCAGCAGTCACTTGGCTGCCAGCCTCTGGCCCATCCCATGTCCCATCTGCTCATCTCTTGGCTTGCCATCTTCCTGCTTTATCACTAAGGCTTTAGTCTGTTTGTTCCTATAGAAACAGACTGTCCAAAGAATCTGATGTGTGTGCATCACCTCACTTATCCTCACAACACTGCCTGGACCAGTGATTCTCAACTGGGGACAATTTTGCCCCCCAGGAGACATTTGGCAATGCCTGGAGACACTTTTGATTGCCATGACTTGGTGGGGGTAGTGCTCCTGGTGTCTAGTGTGTAGAGGTCAAGGATGCTTCTAAACATCCTACAATGCACAGGACGCCCCTACAGCAGAGAATGATAGGGTCCAAAATATCAACAGTGTCGAGGACCTCTGCCCTATAGGTCAGGGGCTCTACTAGCTCCATTTTCACAGGAGAGGAGATGTGGAGAGGTTGGGTAAGTCATCCCAAGGTTCCGTAGCTGGTGAGCAATGAGCTAGGATGTAAACCAAGTGAGGCTGGCCCCAGAGCCCTTGCTCATACCACACTGTACATGACTGCTTCTCAGAAATGGAAAACCCAAACAGAGATGCAACAGCTTTTTACTCCTTCACTCAGTTATGCTACAACAAAGGGTGACCAGCTGTCCCAGTTTGCCTAGCACTGAGCAGGTTCCCAGGATGTGAGACTTTTGGTGCTCAAGCTGGGATGGATGGTCACCCTAGTACAACCCAGACTCTGTAAGCATCTGAGCTTGAGGCTTGGTCACCATTATTAATCTGTTGCATTCATACCATGTGGTAATCACTATTGATATAGGGACCCAACCTCAGTCCCAGGTTCACATAGTCTCAAGGCCAACTTTCTTCATGTACTGAAAATATTCATCTGTTAGGTCCTTGAGTTAAGTCAGCAAGCCTCCAGGTAGATCAAAATTTATCCTTGGAGGATTTTTAAGGTTTGTTGGAGAAGCAGATCAGTTGGCGATAGTGTGGTAGAGGAAAAATTCCCACGGTTTGATGGCAAGGTCAGAGTTCCCATTGCCTAACCTGTCTGGGGCTCAGTGTCCTCATTTGCAAATTGAGTCGATAACAGGAGCCACGGTTATGAGTATTACCTGTACCAGGTACTGTGCTTTCAAGGTGTTTGCACATAAGTTGTTATAAGGTTATCTCATTTAATCTTCAGCGCTGGGAGTGGGTAGCTCCTTGGGTTAAGTGGTGAGCCCAAGGAGGCAGCCAGTGAGTGATGGAGTCAGGACGCAAACCCAGATTATCTCACTCCAAAGACCACACTTTTACAGCTATGTAATATCTCCCGGGGCTGGTTCTGAGGAGATGGGAAAACATGCCAGTTAGAGTGAAAAACAGGAGGTGGCCTCAAGGGCATGCGCATTCAGTGTGTTTGCAAAGGCATGTGTGTTTCTCAACTGCCTAAGACCCCTGCAGCATCCCTGGCTCCCCAGCACCTACAGAAAGGGTCCCTGTCAGCTGACCTCACCCTCCAGCACCTGAACACCTCTCTTGCTTGCTGCCCACAACAGTGTGTGTTTGATGTGATCAGTGGATTCGAAGTATGGCTCAGGCCCCAGGAGCCTTCTTGTTTCATGGGGAAGCAGAGCTCCAGTCTCTCAGCAGCAGCTGGCCTGTCTGTTCTCGACCCTACTGTATGAGTCTGGCTTGAGCTGCAGGATTTGTGTGTCAGCTTCAAAAGTGCCTGAGGCTGTGTCCACACGGTGAAGGTCCTTGATGTGTTGCTGTGGTTTGCTGACGCTTCCAAGGCCAGGGGTCTGCTGGGGAGTCGATAGGCTGATTTCCTTCTTGTTTGCAGCCGAGTGCCACATTCTTACATGCTAATCATTCCGAGAATAGTGGTGGTTGCTGTTTTTGCGAGCACTTATTCTGTGCCAGATGTCATGCAGATAATTTCCCACGGAATGCTTCCCTCCTCTTCCCGGGCTGCTGGTTCTCCTTACGCTGCTTTACTTTTCCTTTCCAGAGCTAGGAACTGTATTCCAAAAACCTAGAAAAGGGTCTGACAAATGTCATTACTCAATATCTGTTGAATGAATAAATGAGTGAGTGCTAGGCTCTATGTTAAGCCCATTGTGTGCATTATTTCACTTAAATCTCATGATAATTCTATGAGATAGTCATGATTTTTGTCCCCATGTTACAAAAAAGAAACTGTTCTCAGAGAGGTCAAGTAGTTTCCCCTCAAACACACAGCCAATAAGTGTCAGAGCAAGAATGCAAACCTAATTCTTTCTCCAAATCCTACACCATTGTCCAATACTAGCGCCCATATGTGGAGGTATATTTTTAGCATTTACACTTATATTTCCATGCCACACATCCACAGATACGTATCCTATATAATATGTACATGTGTAATATGTACACGTAAACATGTGTAAGTGTATCAGATGACTGATCAGTGTATCAGTCATCTATAGCTGTGTAACAAGCACCACAAAAACAGTAGGTAATAAAAATAAGCATTTATTTCTTGTGCATAGGTCTGTGGTTTGGCTGGGGAGACTCTGCTTTAGGCTGTAGGTTGCATTCAAGTCTGATCCCTACATTTTCTTCTGAGGCCCAAGCTGGAGAGGCAGTGGTTTCCTGGTGAAAGTTGGCAACTTCCGATGGGTGAGCAGAAGTAATTGATGCTTTTTAAGGCCTAAGCTGAAAACTGGTCCTCTGTCACTTCTGCCCACATTCCACTGGCCAAAGCAAGCCTAACATTAATGGAGCAGGGAATTATATTCCTCCCATGGTAGAGGGAATGGGGAGGAGTAAATATTTGCTGAACAATAACACACACCAACATATTGTATTTTCATTATATATGGATATGTCTGGATTTTTTGCTTCCATGAAGCCAGCTTATGTGAAGAGCTCTATTATGCTCTTCACTTTTCCTGGGAATTAATTTCCTTGTTTGAAAAATGGGATACAAATGACTAGCTTCTGTTCAGAATTAACTTTTGCTATTTATCTGAGCTAAGCTAACACACACTCGAGCTCCCGTGTGTAATAAAGCGATGTGGACAGGGTCTTGAGCTCTGTGGCCATATTTCCTGGCTTTTCGTGATGACCTGGGTGACCTTGGAGAAGCCTCTCTGAGCCTCGGGTTTCTTTTCTGTGAAATGGTGTTGGAACAAGCACCTACTGCACAGAGCACTGGGAGGATTAAGTAAGAGGATGCATGTAAAATCTTAGCACAGTGCCTGGCTCTGGAAGGCACCCAATAAATATTAGCTATTGTTATTAATATTAATACTGTTCTTGCAACAAAAACAGCACAGTATTCTGTTGCTGCTCAAGGCTATTATCTCACCTTGTCCCCTGCTGGTTTCCAGAACTAATGTTCCTCTGACCCAGTGCCTTTCCCAATTATGAGCACACTCTTTCCTTCTAGACTTGGCCTTGGGGTTTGGTCTTCCTGCTTGGCTTAAGACTCCTTCCCTACAGAAGTGTTCAGACTTATCTTACCGATTTGTGCCTTCTCTGCCTGGTCAGACACTTTGAGCACAGGGCTGGCCCCAGTCTGGTACTCCAAGTTCATTGGAGCATCACAGGCTGATTGTGAAATTTCAATGAGAGAATGGGTTATGGGGGAACCTTCAGATGCCCATAGGCAGCAGCTCAGATGTTTGTGAGCTGGAGTGTGGGATTCTTTTTACCTGAAGTCCTCCGGGAGTTGTCAAGCTTCCAGTCTTTGCAGTTTAGGCAGTCTGTTTGTAATGGTCTCAAGAAAATCCATTCTGCCTACAAATGTGGTGACCTTTAATTTTTTTTTCAGAATTTTCCAAGATGCACATTGACTCTTCCTGTCAGCGTGGAAGGCTCTAATGCCGCCTGGGGCATTTAGATTGCATTTGCCAATCGCTGACTGCTGTAGCCAATTTGTTCCTGATCTCAGGGTCAATTTTGAATAATTTTAGATGGGCTAAGTCTCTTGCACTGAATAACTTAGAAACTATTAAGGCAGAAGCAGGAGTGGGTATGGGTCTGTATCTCTTTTGTAGATATTCTTTCCCAGCTCTTACATTCATGGATGTGGTGACATCAAACAAGAGAGGAGTGGACATGTACTGGGTACCTCGATATGCCAGACATCGTGCTGGGCACTTTACATGTGCTAGTTGTTTAATCTACCTTGTGAGGTGAACCTGATGATCTCTAGAATACAGATGAAGAAACCGAGGCTACTGGCCGGCAGGGCTGGGACTGGATCTGATTCCAAAGCTCAAGTTCTGCCTTCATTAGTGTACAGCACCCATCAGAATACAGCAGGTGCGCTGGGATCTGCTGCCTCCCCTTCTGTTGCCTTCTTCTTTGGATCAGCCCCTCTAGGCCTGTCACCCTGGTGGGGGCTCCGTGCCGGGCATGGGGCTGGCATCACAACTGTTCCTTGATCCCACCATGCAGTCCTATAGAAGTGACCTGGTGTAGGCTGGTGGTTTCACACGTGGCCTTTGGAGTGGGTACACCCAGATCTGAATCCTTGTGAGGTGTGTGACAGGTTGGGCTCCTTTGAAGCCTGAAACAGGGATTTGGGTGGGTGTGGTTTACTGTGGGAGGGCTCTTGGGGAAGGGAGGTGAGGGAAGGAGGATGGGGAAGGAGAAAGAGCCCAGGGCTATGGCCTGAATATTTGTGTTGCTCCCAAATTCGTATGTGGAATTCTACCTCCAAGGTGGTATTAGGAGGTGTGGGGCATTTGGGAGGTGATTCAGTCATGAGGATGGAGCCCTCATATTGGGATTAGTGCTCTAATAGAAGAGACCCCAGAGATCTCCTTTGTCCCTTCCTCTGTGTGAGGACACAGCTAGAAGACGGCCATCTATGAACCAGATGTTGCAGGAAGGGGGACCCCTTCCAGGACCCAAGAGTGGGCTCTTGTCTAACACTCGGAAATGAATTGTCTGAGGAGACACATGGGCTGACAAAGCAAGAGACTTTATTGGGAAGGGGCGCCCGAGCGGAGAGCAGCAGGTAAGGGAACCCAGGAGAACTGCTCTGTCACGTGGCTCACAGTCTCAGGTTTTATGGTGATGGGGTTAGTTTCCAGGTTGTCTCTGGCCGATCATCTTTCTTGGCCAGTAGTTGGTCTGACTCAGGGTCCTTCCTGGTGGCGTGCATATCACTCAGCCAAGATGCATTCCAGCGTGAGGGTTTCTGGGAGGTTGGTCATCTCCTCCCTCCCTCCTCCTTTCGGACCCTCCTGAATTCTCCCGGCTAGTTTTCAATGGGAGCGCCACATTCTTTATCGGGACCTCCTCTTGTGAGACACCTCAGGCAAGCAGTTATCATCATCGTGCCTGGCCAAGGCTGGCGGTTTCGGTCAGCGGTCCCCTAACACAGAGAGCCGGCTCTCACCAGACACTGAGTCTGCTGGCTCTTGGATCTTGGACTTCCTAGCCTCCAGAACTGTGAGCAATAAATTTCTGTTGTTTATAAGCCACCCAGTCTATGATATCCTGTTATAGCAGCCTGAACAGACTAAGACACTGGATGCGGAGACTGAGACACAGTGAAATGACATATCTTGACCGAGGTCACACAGCTTATAAGTGGCAGGGCTAGGATTCCAATTCAGTCTGTCAAGCCCTAGAGCCCCCAAGTGAGCTGTCCTTGCAGACTGGCTGTTTTGATCATGGGACATCTGTTTTTTGTCACTCCCGATTCCTTGAATTCGCCACCTTCTCTCTCGTCTCTTAGCTTTTGCAAATTGTATTTTCTGTGCTGGAAATACTTCTCCCCCCTTTTGCCTGATCTCCTCTGGTTCATCCTTTGAGTCTGAGCTTAGGTTTGGCCTCTTCCAGGAAGTCCTCCAGGTGATCTCCTCCCACTTGTACTTTCCCCAATCAAAGCATCTATTAGGATATATTGGAATCACCTGGCCACTCATCTGTCTCTCTCACTAGACTGTGGGTCCAAAGGGGTGGAGATTTTACCTGTCTTATTTATCATTATAACCCCAGACCCTAGCATTTTGTCTGGCACATAGGAGTACTTGATAAATACTTACTTGATTAAAGGAGCACTCTAGACTCAGAACTGAGTACATTGGAGGCTTACAGGAGTTATTGTTCTGTTGAATTAAAACTACATGGACTAGGGACTTCCCTGGCAGTCCAGTGGTTAAGACTCTGTGCTTAGATCCCACATGCTGCACCACTCAGCCAAAAAAACAAACAAAACAAAACAAAACAAACAAAACACACACACACACAAACCAACCTGCATGGACTAAATGCTTTCTGGGAAGGTTTTATAACCAAGTCTACAGGCCTGCCTGGCTAGAGCCTGTCAAGTCTATGGACAGAGCCCCCCATCCATAGAACCAACCCCCTTCCCTGGGAAGTTCCAGGAATTAAAATAAGGTTCTGGTGTAGTAGCCAAGAGTTCTTCAGAGACTCTTCTGACATTTTTATTTAATCACTGCTCAATTCATTTATTTAAAGTAATGAATTATTTTCTTTTCATTATGAATATAAGAGAATCACATTGCTGCAAATTTGGGAAACAGAAAAGAAACCCACCCATTATCATTTGGTATGTACATTTCTTGGGAGTCTTCCCATTCCCCATATATATGTTTTCTTTCTTTCTTTCTTTTATTTTTATTCTTTTCTTTCTTTCTTTTTTTTTTTTTTTTTGTGGTATGCGGGCCTCTCAATGTTGTGGCCTCTCCCATTGCAGAACACAGGCTCTGGACACGCAGGCTCAGCAGCCATGGCTCACGGGCCCAGCCGCTCTGCGGCACGTGGGATCTTCCCGGACCGGGGCACGAACCCATGTCCCCTGCATTGGCAGGTGGACTCTCAACCACTGCGCCACCAGGGAAGCCCAGTTTCTTTTTTAATTAAACGTACTTACAACCATACTAGGAATATAGTTTTCCATCCTGTTTTGTTACTTTTTTTTTTCACTTAGCAAAATGAGATTTTTCCAAGTTTAATTACATAGTTTTAAAAATAACCATCTTTTTTTTCTACTTTTTCCCCTTTTAAATTTTTTATCAAAGTAATATGTGCACATAGTAAAAAGTGAAAGAACAGAAGGGCCTCTAATGAAAGCAGCAGTTCATGACCCCTTCTCTCCTCTCTCCCCTCCCCAAATCCTATTTCCAAGAGGCAACTCCTTGAAATGTTGTTTCCATTTTTAGATCTTCTGGTATTTATCTCTATAACTCCAAATAAGATGCTTATGCAGCTGTTTCTTGATTTATCAATTTAAGACATTTTCTATTGACTTTCTGCCATAGAAGATGAGGATTCGGCTTACTGACATTGTCCCTACCCTCCTCGTCTCTCCCTCCACATTTTTTTACTTGAAAAAAGTAGTATAATACAATGCACATGGCAAATCATGCCAACAGGGTGAAAGGAACCCTCCTGCAATGCTTCAGTCTTTACCTCCCCCTGTTCCCAGTTTCTTATGTGTTTGTGTCTGGAGATCAGAAGATGGCTGCAAACTTTCTGACATTCTACCATGGAGAAGCGGGCTCTGTCTCCCCTCCCTGTGAACCTCTGCTGGCCTGTGACTGCTTTGACCAATAGAACACCGTAGAAATGGTGCCATATTGGTTCTGGTCCTCACCTTTAAGTGGTTGGGTAGTTTCTGCTTCCAGTCTCTTGGAACTCTTGGTCTTAAAGTCCTGAGTCACTGTGTAAGGAGTCCAATCGATGACCCTGCTGGAGTGACACGTGGGGAGACCCTGAGATGACATGGAGAGGGAGAGGGGTCCCCTGAGACCAGCTTCCAGCTGTCCCCAGCACAGCACCCGGCATGTCACTGAAGCTGTTTGGAGCCTTCAGAGCAGCCCAGAAGTCAGCTGAAGTCAATGAGGGACCCCAGTGGGTACCACGTGGAGCATAATTGCCAAGCTGCTTGAATTCCCGACCCTCAAAATTGTGCGCTGTAACAACCATGGTTGTTGTTTTAAGCCAGTAAGTTTTGAGATTAAGCAGAGCAGCATCCTTCCAGAGATAGTCCATGAGTCACAGATTTTGGGAGGTGTTCTCTCCACCTATCAACAGAGCCCAATAGAAAGTGTATACACTATTGATTTATTGGGCTAAGTAATCAGTGGGCTAAGGAAGGAGGAATGAGGAAAAAGGGAAGTGAGGCAGGAAAGGAGAGAAAGCAAATGCCAGGTGGTGCGTATCATGGACTGGCCACGGCTTTACAGAAACACAACCTGTCCCATGGGCCACCTCTGGAGACGTTCTGTAGAATCACTGCATCTCAGGACTGTCTGTAGTGAGGTAGGAAGGGCGAGTCCTTTATCTGCCAGCTCCCTCCTGCCTCCTGTCTTTTATTAGTGAAAGTTTGCCTCACCCTGTTTTATCCCCCAGCCCCTCCTAGCAGCTACTGGGGAGTCCAGAACCTCTGGGAACTGGTGGGCGTGATCGAGGCCAGCTCTTGCCCCCACTCTGGGTAGACTGAGTAATTTTTGATTGGATGCCAGACTTTGTGAATTTTACCTTGTGTTGACTGCTGACTAATTTTGTGCCTCGATGCTGAGGATGCAGCATTGAACAAAACAAAGATCCCTGCCTTTGCTGAACTTTCGTATTAGTGTGGGAAGACAATCAGGAAACAATAAGCATAATTCATGTTTGCTAATATTATTGTTACAGTCGAATCTTTATGAATACCTACCCCAAACAGCTGTCATTTTTAGTGGTTGCATATTTGATTGAATGGTTTTATCACTGTTTAATGATGCATTTCCCTATTGGTGGTTAATCAAATTACTTTCTCCAGTTGGAACCATCTAGAAGCTCAGAGGCTTAAGCTTCAAATTTCAACAAACAGAAGTTGAGAGTTCATTCTGAAGTCCATTGGGGAGCAGCCACTCCTATACGTGGAGCTAAAGATTGATCTCCCTTGTCCTGTGAACTGGAATTGTCGTGGATTGGATGGTCCTACCTGGTGTGCCCCTGGCCAGCAAAAGAGATGATGGGGGATTTTAAGATGGCAGGAAGGACCTTACACACCCCCTTCTACAGTCTCCAGCTCTTTGACTACACCTGTAGCCCAGTATCTAATCAGTCACCCAGACTAGGGTCAAGGTCTTAAATATCTCTTGAGTCTATATTTTCCCCTCTGTTCCGGTGCCTTGTTCTTCATTTGGGCTTCTGTTACTTTTCGCCTGTTGGTTTTGAATTCTTGTCTCCTATTCCATTGATCTCCAGTTTCCAGTAATAATTGTTATTTGCATTGGAGGATGTGGCAGATGCTGTTGGTACCTTGCCCACACCCACCGGTACTCACTGTTCCTACCGCAAGCACCTGCAACAATGCCTGGGGCTTCCTTGGGCAAGGAAGTGCAGAGAAATGCACACTCAGGGGAGGGTGGTTGTCCCACCTTCCTCACCTTTAAGATGAGGGCTGCTCTGTGCTGGCTCCCAGAAGTCCCCCGTGGGACTGAGCTCCACTTATCTATATTAACTTGCTCAATGCACACGGATTGGCCTCTTCCCCTCCCCTGTCTCACTTCTCCACTATCTTACCAGTGTTTTCTGGAATTGCTTCCAGATAAACCACGTGCCTTCAACCCTTCTCTTAGGATCTGCTTCTGGGGAAACCCACCTAAGGCAATGAAGAATACCAGGAGCCATGAGGATATATTTATATATATAACACAGGGGAATCCTACCTAGTGTTGATGAGCAGTGAAGCGAGACTTCCCTGAGCAATGTCTTCTAAGGTGAGACCTGAAGGATGAGCAGGAATTAGCTAAGCAAATTAGCAGGCATGGGGAGAATAGTGGGAGAATGTTCCAGGCCTAGGGAACAGCATGTGTGAAGGTCCTGGGGCAGGAATGCTAGCATGGCCAGAGTGCAGAGAGGGAGGCACAGTGCGGCAGCCACGTGGGGATGATCTATGTCTGAAAGGTGAAGTTGGGTCCCTGCCTTTACATCTCTTTCCGCTTCATTTTAGTTCTTTGTATACTTTTGTGAATGTCACTATGGTCTGGCTTCATTTAAATGCATCTGAAATAAAATCTCTAATGTTAATAGTGTTGTCAGATGCAAAAGCCTCATTTGTCTTTGGTTCTTTTTTACAGAACGCTGTCTGTGAATTTCAGGGGAGGATATGAGGATTTTGATTGGTTTTTTTTGGTATGACCACATTATGTTAATTTCCCCATTGTCTTAGGGTATGAGAACATAAAAGCAATAACTCATTTATACTACGACTGAATGTGCAGAGAGGTTGTCATGGAAACTAGGGGAAATATTCACATTGGCTTGAGTAAATTGAATAACCCCCATTAAAAGATTGAACACAGAGCTTATGTACCCAATTGTGTTGTGTGCAGAAGAGATGAGAAAATCAACGTGATAAATGAGAGTTTTGGGGGGCGGGGGATGAGGTGAGGATGAAGAGGGTGATTGAATACTTGGGATGTGTTATTTTATTTAAATAGTTATTCCCCTTCTCCTTCCAAAGGCTGTATTTTTGTTGCTAAATGGGAGTGGGGTCCTGGGGTGGTAGGGGAAGGGTCCAGAGGAAGTGAATGTGAAGTTGCTCCCCGGAAAGATAAGCTTAGGGTGTTCCATGACTCTGGATGCCAGAGCCCTGGGCGTATTTCCCCCTCGGAGCCTCCTCTGAAGTCTTGGTTGGAGTGGTTGAAGGGACGTGAGCATTTTCAGCATTTCCCCCTTTGCTTTTGGCTGGGTTGTTTGTTGTGTCTCAGGCTGATTAAAAAAATATACTAGTTCTTTTGCTTTTTATTTTTTAAAGCAAATGCTTCAACTTTTCCCAAATAACTCCTTAAAAAACGGACGTGGAAGTCAGGCGAGGAAGTCGAGTTGGGGACACACTCATTCTGGATTGTAGTGGCAGGAAGCCCTCTGAGCCCAGGGCACAGCCTCCTGAATGTGGTTATAGACCAAGGGGGCTTCAGTACCAGCCCCTCTGAGGGTTGTGTCGGGCCAGCGTGGAGAGCAGTCCTGGGCTCTGGAAGGCACTGCCAGCGCTTCTTCAGGGGCACCTTGATGTTGCACCTGTAGGTCTCATTCTGGGAGATGCTTTTAAGAGGCAGGTTTCTCATCAGCAACTTCCACCCCAAGCACCACAGTCCTGCCTCCTCGTGATGTCTCTTCCCCCTCACAGTCTGCCCTGCCACCATTTCCAGGAGTAGATAATTCAGAGCCTGTTGTGGTGGGTTGATTGCAAAATATGCCCCAATGATTTCCCTGCCTGGATCTACACTGTCTTTGTTCAGCCTGCTATAACAAATTACCATAGACTGGGTAGCTTATAAGCAACAGAAATTTATTTCTCAACTGTTCTAGAGGCTGGAAGTCCCAGACCAGGGCACCAGCATAGCTGAGTTCTGGTGAGGACCCTCTTCTGGGTTCTAGACAGCTGACTTCTCGCTGTGTCCTCACATGGTGGAAAGAGGGTGAGAGAGTTCTCTGGGGTCAGGTTTTTTATTTATTTATGTATATATTTCAATAAAATTATATATGTTTAAGGTGTGCAACAGGATTTGATATATATACATAGTGAAGTAATTAATATAGCCAAGGTAATTAACCATCTCCTAACATAACTACTATTTTTTTTCTTTTTTGGGTGTGTGTGTGTGTGTGTGTGTGTAGTGAGAGCACCTGAAATCTGACCTCTTAGAAAATTTCCTGTGTTCATTACAGTACTATTAACTATAGTCATCATGCCTGTACCATAGATCTCTAGATTTATTCATCCTACATAACCACAACTTTGTACCTCTTGACCAACATCTCCCCATTTTCCTTGCCTCTCTGGCCCCTAGTATCCAAAATCTTTTGAAAAGGATGACATAAATTACATTTGATATTCACAAAGTATTCTCCTCTGATATTAGCCCCTTTTGTTGGGTGGGGAAACAGAAGCCCAGAGAAATGAAGTGACTTGCTCAGGGTCATGCAGCTAGGATAGGGCAGAATCAGAACCAGAACTTAGGTCTCCTGGTTCCTCATGAAGTACTTTTTCTTCAGTCCCAGGCAGCCCCTGGAATCCATCTCCCCTGGTGGGGAAGTTCTCCGTACACTGATCTGTTCTGAGTAAACGTTACCAAAGCTCCCACAGAATGCATTTATTGCAGCATCGTTTAATTAGGAAAAAATTGGAAAGACCCTGAATGTCCAACTAAAGAGGAACAGATGACACTTATGATCCTTTCATACAGTGGAATATTAAGGATTATAAATAATATGCAGGAAGCACAAAAACATAAGATGGCACATATATCGTAGTATAAAATAGGGAAAGAAAGCAAAATGACAACGATGTACATTAAATGCACTAACAAAAAAAGAAGGAAGCATGCACAAAATAACAGTTGTCTGTAGATAGTATGTCGGTTCAGGTCCTCTAAGAAGCAGAAGGCAAAACAGGGATTAATCATGCAAGAAATTTATTGGAGAAATGCCTGGGGAGGAAAATGGGGAGGGCGCAGGTGTAGGCAGGGAGGACCTTCAGGTCATGATGCAGGTCTGACACCTATGAAAGGAGAAGGAGAAGGAAGGGAAGTTTAGCCTCCTCTGAGAAAGTTTCAGCCAGGCTAATAGGGAGTTCTTGAGACAAAAGTTGCCTGTTGGACAAATCCAGCACTGGAATAGAATAGCCTGGTTCTAGTACTCCTGCCATGCTCAGCCATTGGCTGGGAAAAGCCCTGGGAAGAGTGGCTTGGCATGAACACCTCAGTGGTCCAGAAGTGCAGTGGCTGGAGACTGCTGGTCAGCTCTGCTCTCGAGAGTCGGTTCCTGTGAGGGAAGATCTGAGCAGGGAACCTCCATGGCTGCAGCTGCTGGTGCATTATTATAGCAGAAGCATTTGGTGAAGGCACATAATGGTGGTCTTGAGAAGATTAAGGCTTTGGGCTGACTCTCCCTACCAAATACAGGCTCATCTCATTAGCACCTGTACTTTCCTTTCTTGTGCCCAGTGAAGGTGTGCTGAGTCATTGGACAGAAGGGGTCTGTCTATCCATCTCCCATGACAGGAAATTGTCACAGCTGCCCCAAAATGAATGGAGGGACTTTGCCAAGTTAATCTTTCCTGATTTACTGCCTGCACCACATCCATTTTGAAAGACACACTTAGTAGTATTAATGGTCTAATGTTTTTAGGAAGTGATTTTTGGTGAGCAAGGCTGCAGAGAAAGGTAATTAAGGTCAGAAAGGGACCTTGAACCCCCTACCTGTGGTTTTGAGGTCCTCCTAAATACTCTATGGTTCAAAGCTCCATGAAGGAAGGGACTTGCTGACAACTGAATATCCATTACCTAAACCAATGCCTGGCTCTCAGTAAGTACTCAGTACGTTGCTTATTAAATTAAAGGAATGGTTAAAAAGAAAACAAATGATATGTAGAATCTGTGCATCTGTAAGTCAGCAAGCATTGGCTGAAGGTTTGTTGAACTTGGTCCTGATCAGCAGTGTACCTGCCCACCTATTACCTCTCAAAAGGCTTGTGATGTTTAATTTTATGTGTTGACTTGACTGGGCCACAGGGTGACCAGATTAAACATTACTCTAGTGTGTCTATGAGGGTGTTTCTGATGAGATTACATTTGAATCGGTGGACTCAAATAAAGTAAATCACCTTCCCCATGTGGGTGGACAGCATCCAATCCACTGAGAACCTGAATAGAACAAAAGGCAGAGGAAGGAGGGATCCGCCCCTTCCTGCTTCACTGCTTGAGCTGGGACATCTCATCTTATCTCCTGTACTTGACTAGGATCTATGCTATCAACTCCCCTGGGTCTCAGGCCTTTGGACTTGGACTGAATTACACCATCCACTTCTCTGGCTGTCCAGCTCGCAGATAGCAGATTGTGGGACTTCTTAGCCTCCATAATCATGTGAGCCAATTCTTCATAATAAATCTCAATCTCCCTCTCTTGGGAGATTTATTATGAGGGATTGTATAATTGTAATATATGTATATTATTGGTTCTAACCTGACTAATACAGGGCTCTAGAGAATTTATTTCATCATGGCCTTCCTCTGGAAACCTATCACCTTGTCCTTTTCTTTGGGATCTAATATCAACAATTCTTGATCTCCAGCCCACCTGCTTGGCCATAACTTCTAGAGTTTGGTTGTTTTTCATTTATTCCACCTTCACTGGATTTCAAGATCTCCAAGCATAGTTCCAAGCATTTGGTGTGCAACTCTGAATAAGACAATGTTCAGATCATCTACTGCTGCATAAAAAAATGACCCGCTCACATGGTAGCTGGAAATAAATATTTGATCTTATCACTCACGACTGTACTGACTGAGAAGTAGGTGGTTCTCACTTCACATATCTCATGTAGTTGCGGTCAGACAGTGGCTGGGGCTAGAGTCATCTAAGTCTTGACTGTGTGGATCATACAAGATGGCTCAAACACATGCCTGGCAGTTGATGTTGGCTGTTGGCTAGGAGCTCTCAGTTGGTGGTGTTGCCTGGGGCACCTTCATGTGGCCTCTCCATGCAGTTTGGGTTTCTCAGAGCAAAGTGGCTGGGTTCCAAGAGTGAGTGTTCCAAGAGATAGGAAGTAGCAACTGACCATCTTTTAAAACCTGGATCAGAAACTGGAACAGGGTGATTCCCACTCTATTCTATAGGTCAAAGCAATCACAGAATTCATATGATCAAGGGAGAAGAGGTAGATCCCATCTTTTAATAAGAGGAATGTCAAAATGTGTAGCCACTTGAAAATGACCATAGATGGTCTGTACTGTTAAGGAGTTAATACAGAGATAATGAATACAGTGATAGAGTTAATATAGAGACAGTAGGCTGAACAATGGCCACCCAACGATATCAGGTTGTAATCCCTAGAACCTGTAAATGTTACCTTCTGCGAAGGAAGAGTCTTTGCAGATGTGATTAAGTTAAGGATATTGTAATGGGGGGAGATTATTTCAAATTATCTAAGTGGACCCTAAATCCAATCACAGTGTCCTTATAAAAGGAAGGCAGAGAGAGATTGCACACAGAGAAGAGGATAAGGCACTATGAAGACAGAGACAGAGACCGGAGTGATGTAGCCACAAGCCGAGGAATGCTCACAGCCGCCAGAAGCTGGAAGAGGCAAGAGTCAGGTTCTCCCCTAGGGCCTGTGGTGGGAGCATAGCCCAGCTGATGCCTCAATTTCAGCTCAGTGAAACTGATTTCAGCCTTCTGACCTCCAGAACTGGGAGAGAATAAATTTCTTTTGTTTTAAGACACTGAGTTTGAGGTAATTTGTTACAGCAGCCTCAGGAAACTAATACATAACCACACAGTGACAAGAGAGTGTGAAGAGGGTTATAAAAGAGAGAAACACCTAGGGAGAGACCTAACACCCCGTCCAGTGGGGAGAGAAGTGGGCAGGAAACAGTTAAGACCTGAGTCTGAATCCCTAGGAAATATGTGTGGCACAGGACGGTGTGATGAGGGCTGGAGCCATACTTTTCTGTTGGCATCTCAACTCTGCCACACATTAGATGTGTTTTTAGTTTGTGGCAAGGTTTCAATAAGTAAATTGAAACTTGTAAATTCTTGGCACATAGCCAGCAGTTAAAAAATGCTAGTTGTTAATTATTGTCATTATTTCCTTTGGGATTTGGTGAAAGATATTGTTCTTCTGCGGTAGAACTTGGCTCCTATTTTAGCCATGATTTATGTCTGCTGCTGGCTATGTTTTCGGGTTATTTCCCTTTCCAGGTAATTACACTGCCAGTTCATTGCCAAGGTGTTCTGCCACTGTCAAGGAGAACCAAACAATTGTCACCCAAGGGCCCAAGGCTTAGGAAATGCTCCTCATCTATTTTCCTAGTAGCCTAGGCTTTATCTCTGCAGTGAGTCAAATCCTCAGGAATCTAGGCACCACACCTTCAGGAAATCATCCTAACAATATTCCCTTGATTTATCTCTTGTAATGAAGTGTGACATATGTACAGTAATAATAAGTATAAAAATCATAAGTGGATAGCTTGATAAGTTTTTTGCACATGTATAAAACTGTGTAACCACCATCCTGATCTAGAACATCTTAAGCACCCCAAAGCTCACTTGAGCCCCTTTCCAGTCAATATCTCTCAAAGAGAACTGCTATTCTAACTTCTTTCACTTAATGAATTTGCCTGTTTCTGAACTGCATATAGATGGAATCATACTTTATGCACTTTTTGGATGTGTGTTTGGCATCTTTTGTTGCAACATATTTCTGAGATTCATTCATGTTGCTGCACGTGGCCATACTTCATTCTCAGTTGTGTATCATTCCACTGTATAAACAAACCACAGTTGATGGACATTTGGACTGTTTTCACTTTATGGTAATTACAAATAAAGCTGCTACATTCTTATGTTAAACCTTATGATGCATGTATGCACTAATTTTGTTATGTATATACCCAGAAGTGAAATTGCTGGGTTACAGGGAATTTATTCAGCTTTCGTAGATGTAGCCAGTTTTCCAAGGTGCTTATACCAATCTACACTCACCAGCCATGATGCCCTACATCATTGCTGACACTTGATATTGATATACAACTGACCCAGCACCACTTATTGAAAAGACCATCTTTTCTCACTGAATCACAGAGGTGTTTTTGTCACACATTTTCTGGACCTCCTCTTCTGTTCCATTTGTCTACCCTTGTGCCATTTTACTGTCTTAATTATTTTAGCTTTATAATAAATATTGATATTTGGTGGTATGTCTGTAGCTTTGTTTTCCTTCAAGATGGCCTTGGCTATTTTTGGCTGTTATAATACATCTTCATATAATTTTTAGAGTCATTTTGTTAATTTCTCAAAAAAAAAAGGGCTTCCCTGGTGGCACAGTGGTTGAGAATCTGCCTGCCAATGCAGGGGACATGGGTTCGAGCCCTGGTCTGGGAAGATCCCACATGCCGCAGAGCAACTAGGCCCGTGAGCCACGACTGAGCCTGCACGTCTGAAGCCTGTGCTCTGCAACAAGAGAGGCCACGATAGTGAGAGACCCACGCACCGCGATGAAGAGTGGCCCCCGCTTGCTGCAACTAGAGAAAGCCCTCGCACAGAAACGAAGACCCAACACAGCCAAAAGTAAAAAATAAATTAATTAAAAACAAAAACAAAACAACCTGCTGGGATTTTGAGTGGGATGGCACTGATTCTATAGATAACTGGGAAGAATTTCTGTCTAAACAATATTGAGTTTTCCAGTTAATGAGTTCTCTGTTACTTGTAGCCATTAATTTCAGTCTTCTTTAATTTCTTGCAAAAGTATTTGAACTTCACAGTACCTGACCTGGCTATTACATTAGTTTGTTTTTTGATTAAATGGAAAGATTAATGGATGGACATGAGCTTTATGAACTGTAAAATGCTTTGCTCATTATTAACCAGGGGAAGAACATATTTGTATTTGACTTAAATAAGGGCTCCCCACGTCCCCCTTTCACTTTCTCTGATGGCTCTGAATTGTGTAATCAAGCTATCAAACTATCTAAAGGCTCTAAGATCTCCCCTGAATATCCAAGTCACTCTGGGCCTATTCTGCATGACTCTTGTGCATCCTTAGAAAAGGATGGCCTTTTCTACTTTATCTTTCTTTCAGAAAGTTGCCATCCATTATTTAAATCCAGGGACCCATGCACTCATTTATTGAGCATGTACTATTGGGGATGTGTTGGTTGTCTACCCAACAGCCATTCCCCCTTCTTCATTGCTGAGAGTACTGTCATTTTGTTTATGCCAGTTGGCCATACACCCAGAGAAGACAGGGTCCTTCCTTCCCCTGGCCTCAGGGCATGGGCCTCAATTGGCCTAAGCTAGGCATACTCATCTCTTTCTTTTTAGCAGTGACTGGCTTAGCATTGTCATGTGCTCTGTTCTTGGCAATGAGCTGTAAGCATCAGAAAACCCCCAATGCTCTGACATTGAATTAACCTTCCTGGACCACCTATGCCTGGGCTTTTTGTGGAAGATAAAATAAACCTATGTCAGTGTCATTTAAATCATTTTTAGTTCAATTCTCTGTTACATGCAGCCAAAGTACCCTAATCAACTAACTTTTAGTTTGAGTTCTCACTGAAGCAGCCTCTGAGGCAAGGATTTGGGTGGAAATAGTCTATTAGGCTAGGCAAGGTGGGGGGAAAGGAGACAGGCCAGGAAGGGAAGGGAGATGATAAAGAGTTCATTATCAAGTTAGTTACCACTGTGGGGGTCACAGAGTTTAATCTCTCTGGTTAACTCTGGAAAATAGCAAAGAACAGGGATTTGTAGGTTACAGTCCATGGCAAATCTGGCTTGCCACCTGTTTTTGTAAATAAAGTTTTGTTGGAATAC
Source organism: Aethalodelphis obliquidens (assembly GCF_003676395.1). Lineage (NCBI taxonomy): Eukaryota > Metazoa > Chordata > Mammalia > Artiodactyla > Delphinidae > Aethalodelphis > Aethalodelphis obliquidens. The sequence goes on along the minus strand of NW_020837962.1, from coordinate 358,518 downwards.
ATTCACACCAGTTCATTTATGTATTGTCCATGGCTCCTTGTGCACTACAACAGCAGAGTTGAGTAGCTGTGAGAGACTGTATGGCCCACAAAGCTTGAAATATTTACCATCTGGCCCTTTGCATGAGAAGTGTGCTGACCCCAGGGTAGAACATGCACTCTGGATTTACCTCACCTGAGAAGTGGAGGAGCTGGGGTATTTACACACCCCTCCAGTCAGTCGCTGGTTGAGTCCTCCCCCCCCAGGGGTGTATTAATTCCCCAGTACTTCTGACCTGCCACTTGCACAGGCAGAGTGGGCCCTGGCCACCATCAGTGGGTTCTGCATCAAGCAAAGAGATGTAGATACTTGCTGTTGGCAGTTGGGCAGGCGTGGCCCCTAATGGTAGGATCCAGGATGGACTGTGCACTGACAGGGACTGCTCCGCCAACGCACGTGCATCCAGAGGTGGCTGAGAAATGCTCCTGATCCAGCACCTCATGGTCCCAAGGCAAGGTTGGAAACTGCCAAACATTTTTATAACAAAGGAGTGTAACCTGGATGTCAAAAGATCTAGGCAAAATTTACTCTTGCTAATTCCTGCTTACTCAGGGATGGGGGTCTTCTCAGGGTCCCACCTGCCTCTGGCTCTGGTGCTCCCTGCACTCTCTCAGTTTCATCCCCCATGAGCCCAAACGCAGAACTTGGCCTCTTCCACAATGCCTACTGGAAACCTACTCATGTTGTGAGTTCAGGGGACTCTATTAAAGACTGGGGCCTCAGGACAGGATGATTTTCTGGCACACACAGGCTTCTAGATCCTTCTTTTCTCTCTCCAACTCTGCCCCTCCCCCCTTTCCCAAAGGGCTCCAAAACCTTCCCTTTTATTACGCAGGTCATTTCTCTCCAGTTTCCACTCCCAAATTTCCTTTCCTAAATGCTTGCAGGGCCTCTGCAGAGCAAGGCCGGAGAAGTGGAGTCGCTTGATCTTTGATCAAGCTAACAGCAACAAAGGACCCAAAGAAACAAATGAAACTATTTTTTATGTTTTTCCTTCAGACCAAAACATGCATCTTATTGGTAGCATCAGGTGAGGGCCCCCTTTGGAAACATTTTCCTGCACCCTGTGATTCTGACAAATCCTCTAAGTTTCATCTCTTCCTTTGCCAGGTTAGTTTCCGGACTCACACAGTCAAGTGGCTGGAACACATATTTGGTATGCTCTGCTTCTGTTTTGTTTTCTAGAATAGAGACCCCGTATGATGTTAGATCTGTAGAGCATCATGTCAATACACTGGGTCAACTCCTTGGAAGAACTCTCTGTCTTGCTTTCATGATAGCTAATTAAGTAGGGCATCTAAAGGCAGTCTAGAAAGTTCTTTCATATGAAAGTTCCCAAGAGTTTAGGTCTTTGCTTTATTTTTTTCGGGGGGGATAGTAGTTGGAATATAAGTGAAAAGTGATTAATACTGAGAAAAGTGAATCAGGTTCAGAAAATTCTGCAGTGTGAATTGTGCTTGGAAAATCCCACCAGCACAGTATCCACAAGGGGCACTTGGTTCTCCTTTTCCCACAAGGAAAATTCTGTGCAGTTGCATCCTCTATATGCAAGTGGAAAGTTCAGGAATGTGATTTTGATTTTATAAAAATTGTTCTTTTTCATTCCTCTCAAATGATCTGACTTTTTTTCTTGGCTCACTTAGAAGTAAAAATGGAAAGGTTAGACAATTTAAATATTTAAAATATTTTTGTATTCATTTCCATGAAGTCTCTTAACCCTCCCAGACTGGTGTCAGAGTTTTGTCTTCTAACTTATCTCGTGTTTCTGCTGTGCATTTAAAATGAAAGATTACTTTTAATTGGAATTTCCTACGTTTTAGAGAGAAATCTCTCTCTTTCTCTCTTTTATTTTTAAGTCACAGAATCAAAGAATGTCACTTGCAGGCTTTGACATCAAGCTGAATTACTGAAAAACAGTGGGGTTCAGAAGCCTGAGTTTATTTTATTTTTATTTGTTCCAGCTTTATTGAAATATCACTGACAAATAACATTGTATACGTTTAAGGTATACAATGTGATGATTTGATATACTGATATCTTGTGAAATGATTATTACAGTAAGATTAGTTAACATATCCATCACTTCACATAGTTACCATTTGTGTGTGTATGTGTGTGTGTGGTATGAACATTTACAATCTATTCTCTTAGCAGCTTTCAACTATACAGTACAGTACTATTAACTCTAATCACCATGCTGTACATTAGATCCCCAGAAGTTATTCATCTCGTAACTGGAAATTTGTACCCTTTGATCAACATCTCCCTAGTTTCCCCATCCCCCAGCCCCTGGTAACCACCAGTCTGGTAACCAACAGACAGTGTCTGTTTCATGAGTTTGAATTTTTTATATTCCACGTATAAGTGACATCATACAGTATTTGTCCTTCTCTGTCTGACTTACTTCATTTAGCCTAACGTCTTCAAGGTCCATCCATGTTGGTGCAGTTGGCAGGATTTCCTTCTTTTTAATGGCTGAATAGTATTTCATCACATATAGATATATTCTTTATCCATTCATTCCTAGATGGACACTTAAGTTGTTTCCATATCTTGGCTTTGTAAATAATGCTGCAGTGAACATGGCCTTGTTTTCATTTCATTCAAGAGCCTGAATTTAAAATAAGCATTGGGACTTCCCTGGTGGCGTAGTGGTCAAGAATTCACCTGCCAGTGCCAGGGACACGGGTTCAAGCCCTGGCCTGGGAAGATCCCACATGCCGCAGAGCAACGAAGCCCACGTGCCACAACTACTGAAGGCTGCACGCCTAAAGCCCGTGATCCACAAGAGAAGCCACTGCAATGAGAAGCCCATGCACCGCAACGAAGAGTAGCCCCTGCTCGCTGCAACTAGAGAAACCCCTCGCGCAGCAACAAAGACCCAACGCAGCCAAAAATAAATAAATAAAAAATGAATAAAATAAGCACCTCAGGAACTTCCCTGCAGTTAAGAATCCGTGCTCCCAATGCAGGGCGCCCTGGTTCGATTCCTGGTCAGGGAACTAGATCCCACATGCCGCTACTGAAAAAAACGCAAGATCCTGCATACTGCAACTAAAGATCCTGCATGCCACAACTAAGACCCAGTGCACCCAAATAAAAAAATAAAAAATAAAAATAAAATAAGCACCTCAGGTAGCACTGGCTACAAAACTTGCAGGACCTTGAGCAAAATGAAAACATGGGTGGGGGGGGTCCTTGTTAAAAATTATTAGGAATTTCCAGATGCCAGCAGCAGCGTGAGGCCCTCTGAGCAGGGGCTGTGTGTAATTGCTGGCCCTGTGAATGAGCTGGCCCTGATCTCAGGAAATTGCTCTGTGATCCAGGTTTTGAAAACCTCTGCCTCAGGTTGTCTGGCTATGACACGGTTGTGAATAAAGAGGTTATAGCTGGCATTAAGTGTAGAATTTGGTTTTGTTGCTTTGTGTGAATACAACATGGGAGATTTTTTGAATGGCATTTCCCCAACTCTTACATATGTTGTGTATTTGCACATTACTATACACAAGTAGTTTTGCCTCACAGGGGACATTTGGCAATATCTGGAGACAATTTTTGTTGTCATAACTGGGGGTGGGGGGGATAGCTGCTACTGGCATCTAGTGGGTAGAGCCCAGGGGTACCACTAAACTCCTACAGTGCACAGGACAGCCCTCCAATAGAGAATTATCTGGCCCCAGATGTCAGTAGTGCCAAGGTTGAGGAACTGTGCTATATGTTACATACTGGGCTCGTACCCACTCTCGAGATATGAAATCAGAGGCCCAAGGAGGCTAAGCACTGTTATTTATTATTTCTTTGTAGGAAAAAATAAATCCTTCTTGTTTCAGGAAGGAGCAGTCAGTATAATTTCTAAAGATACATACACTATAACATAAAAATAACTAGGAAATCAGTGGAGATGTGTTTTCAAGGACACTCTGTAGACTCAGGACAAATATTCAGCCTTCAGTTTGTCCGGTGAGGTTAGCACTTGTGCACTGGGCCAAGTCAACATCCTTTTAGTGGTGTCTTGTCTCCTTCCTGATTTAGAAAAGGCAAACCCACCTGCTGTCATGAAAAATACCTTCTAGAAGCTGCCAGGTAATTGGGTGATATTTCTGGATTTGTCTCCCTGTCTAATGTACATCAGTTAAACTTTTGACTCTTCAGTGCTTTCTGGAGAAAGTAATAATCGGAAGCTAAATTGGTTCTTTTCTCCCCCTTTGCCCCATATTTGTAAAGATTAATCTTCAGTATCTATGAGTGCCGCGTGATTTGCAGAAACTGCAGCCGCTTTATCAATATCAACCTGGCCTCCATTGATCAAACCCTCATTTAGGCACTCGCTGCGTTTGCTGGAAACAGCCCAGAGACAAGGAGGGAAGGGAAAGGGCCCCTTCCGGTGGCCTCCTTGCCTTGGAGTTTCCATTGTTTTCTGAGATGATCTTGCACGTCACTGGTCAGCACGGTCACTTAGAGAGCGGCCTGGAGGTGGTGCTGTGGGTGAGTCACTGTGGGAATAAACCTGACAGTGGCAAAGACGAGTAAAGCAGTGGTTGAACTGTCCTGGCTGAATTGTTTTTCTTTTTTGTTTCCCACACTGGATTCCCTTGGCTTGTGTCTGTGATCTCTGGTGGGCTTGCAAATACAAGCGATGCATCTCCATTTCATTGAGGAGTTTGTGTGTACTCGGAGGTAAAACAATACTCACATATAAGTGAGGTCATACTGTATTTGTCTTTCTGTGTGTGGCTTATTTCACTTAGCATAATGTTCTACAGGTATCTATGTATCTGTCTATCTATATTTCATTTTCGTTATCCATACACCCATTGATGGACTTTTAGGTTGCTTCCATGTCTTGGCTATTATGAATAATGCAGATATCTCTTTGAGATCCTGATTTCAATTCCTTTGGATAAATACTTAGAAATAGATCATAGGGCAGTGCGATTTTTAACTTTTTGAGGAAACTCCGTGTTGTTTCTCATACTGGCTGAACCAATTTACAATCCCACCCACAGTACATAAGGGTTCCCTTTTCTCTATATTCTCACCAACACTTGTTATCTTTTAAAAATTTTTTAATTTATTTTTTTAAATAGTAGCAATTCTAACATAAGCGTGAGGTGATATCTCACTGTGGTTTTGATTTACATTTCTCTGATGATTAATGATGTTGAGCACATTTTCATATGTTTTTTGGCCATTTGTATGTCTTCCTTGGAGAAATGTCTGCCCAGGTCCTTTGCCCATTTTAAAATCAGGTTATTTGCATTTTTGCTACTGAGCTATATGGGTTCCTTATATATTTTAGATAGTAACTCCTTATCAGATAGATGGTTTGCAAATATTCCCTCTCATTCTCCAGATTGTCTTGTCATTTTGTTGATGGTTCTCTTCGCTGTGAAGAAGAGGATATGTTGGTCAAAGGGTACAAAGTTTCAGTTATGCAAGATGAATAAGTTGGAGATCTAATATACCACATAGTGTCTATAGCTAACAACTGTATTGTATACTTAAAATTTGCTAAAAGGATAGATCTTATTTTAAGTGTTTTTACCACACGAAATAACAATGGTTATAATAAAGGGGATGGGAGGAAACTTTGGGGGGAGATGGATATGTTTTTGGCCTTGATGGTGGTGATGGTTTCATAAGTATATACCTGTCCCCAAAGTCATCAAGTTGTACATTAAATATGTATGCCTTTTTGCATTTCAATTATACCTCAGTAAAATGGTTTGACAGAAAACAATACTCACAATGCTTCTCATTTTGGGGGCAACTACCGTATATTGGACAAATTACATAAATTAACTCTGATTTTTCTTAGCAGCTTGCGATGGCTCCTCAGTGCTTCTTTAGTCTGATTTCTAAAACCCTACTTGATGGGATCCCTGTTTACATTTACATTTGCAACCTCATCCCTCACCACCTTCTTTTTATCCAGTTCATTCCAGCCACACTGAACTTCTTTCTGTTGCTTGAATCGACTTTGCTCTCTGCACCTTTGGGCCTTTGCACATGCTTTGCTCTGGGTTTAGAACATTTCACTTTCATTCACTCACCCTCACCAATATCTTGCATGGGACCACAGCATTGCCCGTGCCTGTAAATATTAGAAAACTCTACTAAAATTGCTTGAATGCAAGCTTTTATTTGGCCTGAAAAATAATAAGCTCAGTGGTAGACAGGCTATGGCTGGTAGAGTGAGTCAGAGATGCTAGTAGGGACTCCAGCTTCCTTGACTTCCTGCTCTGCCATGCAGCTTCCATCCTCATGGTTGCAAAATGGCTGCTTCACCTCCAGGCATCACATAGCAGGCATGGAAGCCAGTGAAGGACAAAGATCCAAAAGGCTCAGGGTACTACATTGTGCCTTGCTTTCAGTGATCAGAACTATGTCAGGTGGCCAGCCTCAGCTGCAAGAGATGCTAGTGAAAGAAGGTTTTTCTGTTGGATATGTTGTTACCCCCCCAAGAAGAAAAACAAAACAAAAGTATTTTATTAATAAGGAAGAAGGATGAAATAGAAATCAGGAGGCAGTTCCTATCTACCCATTAGTGCTCATATTCAGCTGGGAAGTCTTTCCTGAACCCCCAAGACTGACTGTGGAATGTATAGGTATTGGGTGATCTCATGGAAAGCATTGAAGTTACATGAAATTGTGATTATGCTGATCTGTCTTCCTTACTGAATTGGAAGCTCCATGAGAAGGGGGACCTGGTCTACTTTGTTCACAATTACCTAATTTGGTACCCTGGTACCTAACATAGTTCTTGATATGTAGTGATTCACAATGAATACTTGTTGAATAAATGGAAGTAGCTGCTATTTTGCTCACATTCCAGGTGACACACTGAGCTTTAGAGAGATGAAATAACTTGCCCAAAGTAACACTTAAATAGTGTTACACTTCATTAATTCCTTCATTCAGTAATGTTTACTGGGTACCTACTATATGTTTATTGTGTACCTACTATGTTCCTGACACTTGGGATACATCAGTGAACAAAGCAGACAAATTCATTACCTTTTAGGTCCATTACTCTAACATTTTATTATGAACAACTACAAACATATAGAAAAGTTGAACCAGTTTCCCAAGGAACAAGCATACACTTACTACCTAGATTCTACCATTTCTTGGGGCACTTTTATTTTAGTGGAGGAAGACAGATAATAAACAATAAACAAAATAAATAAATTACATAACATTGTAGAAAGTGGTAACTGCTGTGGAAACTATGGAGCAAGTAAAGGGATTTGGCGCATGCAGGTGGGGATGGGGGTGGCCAGCCTTGGCCACATCGAGATGGCAACATTTATGTGAAGAATTGAAAGAGGGTGAGGGAGTGAACCATATGTGTATCTGAGGGAAAAGCATTTCCAGGCAGGGGGAATGGCCACTGCAAAGGTTCTGAGTTGGGAGACTCGTGTTTAAGGAAGAACAAGGAGGACTTTGTGGCTGGAGGGATGTGAGTGAGGAGGAGAGTTGATGGTGAGGTCGGCACAGGAGGAGCAGCTTTGGGGAAAAGAGCAGGAGCTCAGTTTTGAACATGTGATGCTTGAACCACTCAGGGAGCAGAACTGGGATTTGGATCCCAGTCTTCCCAACTCTTCCCATTTTGTCATCTCTGTTGGCCAGGTGTCAAGAGGGTCCAGGGCACAAGCCTGCAGGGCTGTAGAGAAACTTCAGTTTTACATGGAAGACTGTTTGGCAACCACTTATGTTGAAAGCAGAAGTGCTTTGGATTGAGCAATTTCACGTGCGATGATTGTCTTTGTCTCAAGCAATAGGAAAGACCCATCCTTAAGAAGAACAAGAGCATACTTTGGAGTTAGGCAGAGAAGTTGGTTCAAGTTCTGGCTCTGCTATTTTATTAGCTGAGTCACTTTGGGTGAGTGACTTAACGTCTCTGAGCCTCTCTTTCTTGATCTGTAAAATGGATGCAGTAGATCCCTCCTCAAGAGTGGTGAAGGGTTAAAGGAGCTAATGCATGTACGTGGCTTAGCTGAGTGCCAGTCCATAGGGACAATGATAGAGATGGAATGGGAGATCCCAAAGGGCGCCACAGAGAGGGTGGAGCTGCTGCAGGGAAACAAATGTCCTCCCTATCCTCATACACACAATGATGCCTGGAGGAGCAGCAGATACCTTACTTATCCCAGAAAATCCTAGGGAGGCCTCCTACCCACAGCGACCGAAGAGCGAGTGCTCAGCAGCCCACACTGACTTTCCAGCATCATAGGACCTGACATTTTCCAGCCACAAATCTTTGCGGGCCATATCCCTCATCAGAAGTGTCTTTCCTGTTCCTTGACAGCTGGATATCTAATCTTCAGGACCGAACTAAAATTTCTTCTCCTTAAGTTGCCTTTTGTTACTGTTCCAGCCTATAGGATGCTCTGTCTTGTCGGGCTCCCCGCTGTACTGCTTGCTGGGACTCATAGACACAGGGAGACCAAAACGTTTGGGCAAGGGCGGGGGAAGGGCAGTACCCCGCTCATGGAATGGTGGCAGGGATCAGCACAAGATGGCTCTACTGAGCCATCTCTGTCATTTGGGGCACCGTAATGCCAACGTGGTTTTTCTTTGTTCTCATTTTCTTCCTTGAAGAGAATTTTATGATTTCCAAACTGTCCCAGAAGGAATAGAACTGTGACTGGTGTCCCATAGTTAAACAGAGGTGATTTCATGTACCTCTGGTAGTCCTGTTGCATTGCCAGGCATCACAGACTTGTCACCATCCTCCATCCATCAAATAACTTGGCACTTGCTGTGGACAATTGACATCCAAATACTGCCTCCTCTTTTTTGGATTATATTTTATATCTTGGATTAGAGTGTAAATGCCTTGAGGGCAGGGCGTGGGGTCCATGCTAACCCAGCAAAAGTTCCATAAAGTCTTGTTGAATATTGTCAACCTCCCTAGTGTATGGAATCCACACAGCTGCCTGGAAAGCTAAAAAACCCAGCTTTGAAACAACCCTGCTCCATTTCCATACTGATGGAGAGGAAAGCAGCAAATCATTTATGGCCAAGAGTCAGCTCTCTTCATTTCTTCCTGGAAATGGTATTGATGGTGGTTGGGGAAGTCATTTGTCTTCTTATTTTTCCCTTGGCAGGGTCCGATTACTCAGAGCCCCCAGCAATGCAGGGGCAGTATTCAGAGGCCCAGCATGCAGGTGGGATTTGATGCATGAGAGGAGAATTAGAGCTTAAATAAGGAAACTTGGGTAGGATCACGTGTCCAGGCCTCAGCCCTATTGTCGCTCCCTGTAACTGCAGAGCAGTCCTTGAGCAGATTTGTGTGGGCAAACCTTAAAGTCAAGATGCTCTGTGCAAAACACCACACTGTTATTGACCTGTTTGACTTAAAATAACCAAATTTTGTAATCGATAGTGTTCCAAGTTGGAAACCACATTATGCTAGATTCTAATACAGACAAGTAGAAGTTGGTGCCAAGATTTAAAGAAAAATCAATGGGAAACATAAATTTTTTTAACTGTTACAATTTATTCATCTATTTAAAACATTTTTATTTTTAGGATTTATTCATTCTTCCAGCCTCTCATTCATGCATATATCTATTTAACAAGGTGTTTTAAAATTACTTTTATATTGCTACTTATTTTAATGTAAGCATTACACACAGCTCAAAATTTGAAAGATATAAGAGACTGTAGAGTAAAAAGTAGTTCCCACTTTCACCGTTGTCTCATACACTGTTCCCTCCCAGAAATGACTATGTTGATAGTTTCCTATGTTACCTTTTAGAAATAGTCTTCACTTGGAAATGCATATCCATGCATCTGTTTGACCGTCATCCATCTGTCCATCCATCCAGCTATTTATCCATCCATCCATCCATTTATCCATCCATCTATGCACCCGTCCATCCATCCATTTATCCATCCATCTATCCATCCATCCAACCATCCATCCATTTGTTGATCCATCTATATACATTTTTTTCAAGAATGAGGAAAATCAGCTATTATTTGATTTTAGATGGAAGACTACCTTGTTCCACTGATCCAGTGGAAAAGAGATTTGGAGCCACTGTCCTTGCTGTTTAACCTTCCACACGAAGGCTGTAGTGTTGGAAAGTCAGAGATCCACCAGGGAAGACTGGGCATTTTAAAACAGCTACATGCAGCTATTCAGATTTTATTCTGGTCCAGCCATATGGTTTTGTGTTTGATTCTGAGGGAGAGGGACACTTGCAATAAATGAATAAAGAGAAATTAAAAGTGAGAGAGTGAGGTGCCATGGAGAGGGTGATTGGAATCGGGCATTCTTGGATTCAGCCCTCATTAAGAGCTGTAGGATGAGGTTATTTAACATCTTGGAGTCTCAATTTTGCTATCTGTGAAGTGGGGATTACTATATCCTCCTTTGCAGGTTGAAGGTTAGCATAATTCCTAGATATAGTCAGTGCTCATATCATGATTCTGCTATCAACATTATTAAGCACATGTGAGTCCTTTTTTTTTTTAACATCTTTATTGGAGTATAATTGCTTTACAATGGTGTGTTAGTTTCCACTGTATAACAAAGTGAATCAGCTATACATAAACATATATCCCCATATCTCCTCCCTCTTGCGTATTCCTCCCACCCTCCCTACCCCACCCCTCTAGGTGGACGCAAAGCACCGAGCTGATCTCCCTGTGCTACGTGGCTGCTTCCCACTAGCTATCCATTTTACATTTGGTAGTGTATATATGTCTGTGCCACTCTCTCACTCGTCCCAGCTTCCCCTTCCCTGTGTCCTCAAGTCCATTCTCTACATCTGCGTCTTTATTCCTGTCCTGCCCCTAGGCTCTTCAGAACCATTTTGTTATTTTTTAGATTCCATACATATGTGTTAGCATACGGTATTTGTTTTTCTCTTTCTGACTTACTTCACTCAGTATGACAGACTCTAGGTCCATCCACCTCACTACAAATAACTCAATTTCGTTTCTTTTTATGACTGAATAATAGTCCATTGTATGTATGTGCCACATCTTCTTTATCAATTCATCTGTCGATGGACACTTAGGTTGCTTCCATGTCCTGGCTATTGTGAATAGAGCTGCAATGAACATTGTAGTACATGACCCTTTTGGAATTATGGTTTTCTCAGGGTATATGTCCAGTAGTGGGATTGGTAGGTTGTATGGTAGTTCTATTTTTAGTTTTTTAAGGAACCTCCATACTGTTCTCCATAGTGTCTGTATCAATTTACATTCCCACCAACAGTGCAAGAGGATTCTCTTTTGTCCACATACTTTCCAGCATTTATTGTTTGTAGATTTTTTGATGATGGCCATTCTGACCGGTGTGAGTTGATACCTCACTGTAGTTTTGATTTGCATTTCTCTAATGATTAGTAATGTTGAGCATCCTTTCATGTGTTTGTTGACAATCTTTATATCTTCTTTGGAGAAATGTCTATTTAGGTCTTCTGCCCATTTTTGGATTGGGTTGTTTGCTTTTTCAATATTGAGCTGTATGATCTGCCTGTATATTTTGGAGATTAATCCTTTGTCAGTTGCTTCATTTGCAAATACTCTCTCCCATTCTGAGTGTTGTCTTTTTGTCTTGTTTATGGTTTCCTTTGCTATGCAAAAGCCTTTAAGTTTCATTAGGTCCCATTTGTTTATTTTTGTTTTTATTTCCATTTCTCTAGGAGGTGGGTCAAAAAGGATCTTGCTGTGATTTATGTCATATAGTGTTCTGCCTATGTTTTCCTCTAAGAGTTTTATAGTGTCTGGCTTTATATTTAGTTTTGTGTATGGTGTTAGGGAGTGTTCTAATTTCATTCTTTTACATGTAGCTGTCCAGTTTTCCCAGCACTGCTTATTGAAGAGGACGTCTTTTCTCCATTGTATATTCTTGCCTCCTTTATCAAAGATAAGGTGACCATATGTGTGTGGGTTTGTCATATATGGCCTTTATTATGTTGAGGTAAGTTCCCTCAGTGCCTACTTTCTGGAGGGTTTTTATCATAAATGGGTGTTGAACTTTGTTGAAAGCTTTTTCTGCATCTATGGAGATGATCATATGGTTTTTCTCCTTCAATTTGTTAATATGGTTTATCACACTGATTGATTTGCCTATATTGAAGACTCCTTGCATTCCTGGGGTAAACCCCACTTGATCATGGTGTATGATCCTTTTAATGTGCTGTTGGATTCTGTTTGCTAGTATTTTGTTGAGGATTTTTGCATCTATGTTCATCAGTGATATTGTTCTGTAGTTTCCTTCCTTTGTGACATCTTTGTCTGGTTTTGGTATCAGGGTGATTGTGGCCTCGTAGAATGAGTTTGGGAGTGTTCCTCCCTCTGCTATATTTTGGAAGAGTTTGGGAAGGATAGGTGTTAGCTCTTCTCTAAATATTTGATAGAATTCGCCTGTGAAGCCATCTGGTCCTGTGCTTTTGTTTGTTGGAAGATTTTTAATCACAGTCTCAATTTCAGTGCTTGTGATTGCTCTGTTTATATTTTTTATTTCTTCCTGGTTCAGTCTTGGGAGGTTGTGCTTTTCTAAGAATTTGTCCATTTCTTCCAGGTTGTCCATTTTATTGGCATATAGTTGCTTGTAGTAATCTCTCATGATCCTTTGTATTTCTGCAGTGTCAGTTGTTACTTCTACTTTTTCTTTTCTAATTCTATTGATTTGAGTGTTTTCCCTTTTTTTCTTGATGAGTCTGGCTAGTGGTTTATCAATTTTGTTTATCTTCTCAAAAAAAACAGCTTTTAGTTTTATTGATCTTTGCTATTGTTTCCTTAATTCCTTTTTCATTTATTTCTGATCTGATCTTTATGATTTCTTCTGCTAACTTTGGGGGTTTTTTGTTCTTCTGTTTCTAATTGCTTTAGGTGTAAGGTTAGGTTGTTTATTTGAGATGTTTCTTGTTTCTTGAGGTAGGATTGTATTGCTATAAACTTCCCTCTTAAAACTGCTTTTGCTGCATCCCATAGGTTTTGGGTCGTCGTGTTTTCATTGTCATTTGTTTCTAGGTTTTTTTGATTTCCTCTTTGATTTCTACAGTGATCTCTTGGTTATTTAGTAGTGTATTGTTTAGCCTCCATGTGTTTGTATTTTTCACAGATTTTTTTCCTGTAATTGATACCTAGTCTCATAGCATTGTGGTCGGAAAAGATACTTGATACGATTTCAATTGTCTTAAATTTACCAAGGCTTGATTTGTGACCCAAGGTATGATCTGTCCTGGAGAATGTTCCATGACCACTTGAGAAGAAAGTTTATTCTGGTTTTTTTGGATGGAATATCCTATAAATATTAATGAAGTCCATCTTGTTTAATGTATCATTTAAAGCTTGTGTTTCCTTATTTATTTTCATTTTGGATTATCTGTCCATTGGTGAAAGTGGGGTGTTTAAGTCCTCTACTATGATTGTCTTACTGTCGATTTCTCCTTTTATGGCTGTTAGCATTTGCCTTTGTATTGAGGTGCTCTTATGTTGAGTGCATAAATATTTACAATTTGCTATATCTTCTTCTTGGATTGATCCCTTGATCGTTATGTAGTGTCCTTCTTTGTCTCTTGCAATAGTCTTTATTTTAAAGTATATTTTGTCTGATATGAGAATTGCTACTCCAGCTCAAAAGAATGGAATATATTTTTTCATCCCCTCACTTTGAGTCTGTATGTGTCCCTAGGTCTGAAGTGGGTCTGTTGTAGACAGAATATATACAGGTCTTGTTTTCAGCCAATCTATGTCTTTTGGTTGAAGTATTTAATCCATTTACATTTAAGGTAGTTATCGATATGTGTGTTCCTATTACCATTTTCTTAATTGTTTTGGATTTGTTATTGTAGGTCTTTTTCTTCTCTTGTGTTTCCTGCCTAGAGAAGTTCCATTAGCATTTGTTGTAAAAGCTGGTTTGGTGGTGTTGAATTCTCTTAGCTTTTGCTTGTCCATAAAGTTTTTAATTTCTCCATTGAATCTGAATGAAATCCTTGCTGGGTAGAGTAATCTTGGTTGTTTTTCTCTTTCACCACTTTAAATATGTCCCGCTACTCCCTTCTGGCTGCAGAGTTTCTGCTGAAATATCAGCTGTTAACCTTATGGGTATTCCCTTGTATGTTATTTGTTGCTTTTCCCTTTTAATATTTTTTCTTTGTATTTAATTTTTGATAGTTTGATTAACATGTGTCTATCATTAATATGATAGTTTGATTAATATGTGTTTCTCCTTGGATTTATCCTTTATGGGACTCTCTGTGTTTCCTGGACTTGATTGACTATTTCCTTTCCCATATTAGGGAAGTTTTAAACTATAATCTCTTCAAGTATTTTCTCAGTCCCTTTCTTTTCCTCTTCTTCTTCTGGAACCCCTATAATTCGAATGTTGGTGAGTTTAATGTTGTCCCAGAGGTCTCTGAGACTGTCCTCAGTTCTTTTCATTCTTTTTTCTTTATTCTGCTCTGTGGTAGTTATTTCCACTATTTTATCTTCCAGGTCACTTATCTGTTCTTCTGTCTCAGTTATTCTGCTATTGATTCCTTCTATAGAATTTTTTTTTTTTTTTTTTGCGGTACTGTTGTGGCCTCTCCCGTTGCAGAGCACAGGCTCCGGACGCGCAGGCTCAGCAGCCATGGCTCACGGGCCCAGCCGCTCTGCGGCATATGGGATCTTCCCGGACCGGGGCACGAACCCGTGTCCCCTGCATCGGAAGGTAGACTCTCAACCACTGCGCCACCAGGGAAGCCCCCTTCTAGAGAATTTTAAATTTCATTTATTGCGTTGTTCATCATTGTTTGTTTGGGCTGATGGGTTTTTACCTTGCTCCTTCATCTGCTATGTATTTCTCTGTGTTCTCATTTTGCTTAACTTACTGTGTTTAGGGTCTGCTTTTTGCAGGCTGCAGGTTCGTAGTTCCTGTTGTTTTTGGTGTCTGCTCCCAGTGTGTAAGGTTGTTTCATTGGGTGGTGTAGGCTTCCTGGTGGAGGGGACTGGTGCCTGTGTTCTGGTGGATGAGGCTGGATCTTGTCTTTCTGGTGGGCAGGACCGTGTCCGGGGGTGTGTTTTGGGATGTCTGTGAACTTATTATGATTTTAGGCAGCCTCTCTACTAACGGGTGGGGTTGTGTTACTGTCTTGCTATTTGTTTGGCATAGGGTATCCAGCGCTCTAGCTTGCTGGTCGTTGAGTGGAGTTGGGTCTTCACACTGAGATGGAGATCTCTGAGAGAGTTTTCACTGTTTGATATTACGTGGGGCCGGGAGGTCTCTGGTGGACCAATGTCCTGAACTTGGCTCTCCCACCTCAGTGGCTCAGGCCTGACACCCGGCCAGAGCACCAAGACCCTATCAGCTACATGGCTCAGAAGAAAAGGGAGAAAAAGAAAGAATGAAAGAAAGAAAAATAAAATAAAATTAAGTTATTAAAATAAAAAATAAATTATTAAAAGTAAAAAAATAAAAAGGTAATAAAAAAAAGAAAGAAAGAAAGAAGAGAGCAACCAAACCAAAAGACATATCCACCAATGATAACAAGTGCTAAAAACTATACTAAAACAAACTAACAAAAAAACGGACAGAGAGATCCCTAGGACAAATGGTAAAAGCAAAGGTATACAGACAAAATCACACAAAGAAGCATTCACATACACACTCACAAAGGGAGTAAAAGGAAAAAATATATATATATATATATATAAAAAAGCAAGAGAGCAACCAAATCAATAAACAAATCTACCAATGATAATAAGCTCTAAATACTAAACTAAGATAAACATAAAACCAGAAACAAATTAGATGCAGAAAGCAAACCCCAAGTCTGCAGTTGCTCCCAAAGTCCACTGCCTCAATTTGAGAATGATTCATTGTCTGTTCAGATATTCCACAGATGCAGGTACATCAGTTTGATTGTGGAGATTTAATCCACTGCTCCTGAGGCTGCATGGAGAGATTTCCCTTTCCCTTCTTTGTTTGCACAGCTCCTGGGGTTCAGCTTGGGTTTGGCCCTGCCTCTGCGTGTAGGTCTCCTGAGGGCATCTGTTGCCACCCAGACATGATGAGGTTAAAGTAGCAGCTGATTAGGGGTCTCAGTCTCACTCAGGCTGGGGAGAAGGAGGGGTACAGAATGTGGGGCGAGCCTGCGGCGGCAGAGGCCAGTGTGACGTTGCAACAGCCTGAGGTGCACCTTGTACTCCTGGGGAAATTGTCCCTGGATCATGGGACCGTGGCAGTGGCGGGCTGCACAAGCTCCCGGGAGGGGAGGTGTGGATAGTGACCTTTGTTTGCACACAGGCTTCTTGGTGGCTATAGCAGCAGCCTTAGCGTCTCATGCCCGTCTCTGGTGTCCGTGCTGATAGCCACATCTCGTGCCCGTCTCTGGAGCTCGTTTAGGTGTTGGTCTGAATCTCCTCTTCTCACGCACCCTGAAACAATGGTCTCTTGCCTCTTAGGTAGTTCCAGACTTTTTCCCAGACTCCCTCCTGCCTAGCTGTGGTGCACTAGCCCCCTTCAGGCTGTGTTCACGCAGCCAACCCCAGCCCTCTCTTTCGGATCTGATCTCTGAAGCCCTAGCCTCAGCTCCCAGCCCCCACCTGCCCCGGCAGGTGAGCAGACAAGCCTCTCGGGCTGGTGAGTGCTGGTCGGCACCGATTCTCTGTGCAGGAATCTCTCCACTTTACCCTCTGCACCCCTGTTGCTGTGCTCTCCTCCGTGGCTCTGTAGCTTCCCCCTCGCCCACCCACCGTCTGCGCTAGTGAAGGGGCTTCCTAGTGTGTTGAAACTTTTCCTCCTTCACAGCTCCCTCCCTGACGTGCAGGTCCAATCCCTATTCTTTTGTCTCTGTTTTCTCTTTTTTCTTTTTCCGTACCAAGGTACGTGGGGAGTTTCTTGCCTTTTGGGAAGTCTGAGGTCTTCTGCCAGCGTTCAGTAGGTGTTCTGTAGGAGCTGTTCCTCATGTAGATGTATTTTTGATGTATTTGTGGGGAGGAAAGTGATCTCCATTTCTTACTCCTCCGCCATCCTGAAGCTATCTCTGAGTCCTTCATTTTTTATGAGAAACTGTGATCTTTAGGTTGATGATTTAAGATACAGTGTAACACAGAGGCAGAGGGTAGGCTGCAAAAAGTTCATGATGTAGGGCAGAGTCTTGGAGTATGGAATTTAGGGATAGCAGAGGATATCTTCCAGTTTGAGAAAGGATGGCTGCTGAGCTACAAAGCTACTGGAGAAACAGTAACCTCAGTTCTTATTATGGCAAGGGCCCTCATTCCCTGCAGCATCCCTGTACCAGCCTGGGAGAAATCTTCCTATGCCCCTGTCTCTGGGCAGGTTTATTCACACTTCTGGCCAGATCATGGCCTCACTGCTGGCTGCCTCACCTTCCATCCACCTTCCCAGTTCCATCTGTTGACTGTTTCTAAAATGCTAATGTTGCCATTTCACTCCTCTGGTTAAAAGTCCCCATCACCTTCAGGACAAAGTTAAATTCCTTAGCACACAAAACCTTTGGTATGGACTGAATATTTGTATCCCCCTAAAATTCATGTGTTTAAGCCTAATCCCCAGTGTGATGAGGTGTTTAAGTCATGAGGGAGGAGCCCTCATGAATGGGATTAGTGCCCTTATAAAAGAGGGCTCAGAGAGCTCCCTTTCCCCTTTCTCCATGTGGGGACACAACGAGAAGATGGCTGTCTGTGAATCAGGAAGGGGATCCCCACCAGACACCAAATCTGTTGGCATCATGATCTTGGACTTTCCAACCTTCAGAACCTGAGCAATAAATGTTTGCTGTTTAAGTCACCCAGTGTATGGTATATTTGTTATACAGCCCAAACTGACTGAGACACTTTTGAGAGGGGACCCTTTCTAACTCCTCCCACCTCAGTTTTGTCCACTTGTTTGTGTGCATCTAAGTCTTGCAATTTGGTGCCTTGGCATGCACTGTGCTCTCCCTGGAACCCTCTTCCCTTTCTTTGTCCAACTCCCTCCCCTTCTTCCTTCAAGGCTCAACTCAGACACCCCTCCTACAAGGTTTCCATGACACAAGACCAGCATCTGGTCTCAGGTGACTTGATGGGGCACAACAGCCGCCTCCGTACATTTCTTTCCATGAAGTAGCTCTCAGGGGAGATGAGGGGTCACAGGGTGAGAGTTGGAGTTGGGTTTCTTATAAATCTGTGAGGGTGGGCATTCAACCAGCAATATTCACTACTGTGGCCTCTTCTTGTCACATAGGAATCCCTCAGGGCGATGAGGCTTGCGGGGAATGGTAAGCAAACACTGAGGAGCCCAGCTTCTTTGGCAAGGTTGTTCCTGTCCCAGTTGGCAGAGGGTGAACATCCATTGCATTTTAATTTAATTTTAGTTTACTTTTATTGTTTCTCTATGTCTTTGCTGGGGTTTTAAACAAGATTTTTAAAAAAGGTAGTCATAGGACAGGCTTTGACCTCCTCTCTGGACTTGGTGTTTTATTTTGTTTTCAGATCACTGTGTCAGATTTATTATAGAATAAACTTAATTATTTTTATCAAACTATGCATAAAACAATGGAATTTGAAAAAATTTAGAATATTAAATTTTTTTTTATTGAAGTATAGTTTCTGTACAGTATTACATAAGTTATAGGTATACAATATAGTGATTCACAATTTGTAAAGGCTATACTCCATTTATAGTTGATATAAAATATTGGCTATATTCCTCATGTCATACAATATATCCTTGTAGTTTATTTTACACCTAATAGTTTGTACCTCTTACTCTCCTACCCCTATGTTACCCCTCTCCTCTTCCGTCTCCCCACTGGTAACCACTAGTTTGTTCTCACAGTGGAGTTTTTAGGGCATATAAAGTTTAAAAAATATTTTTCTAATTTTGAAGTAATTTTAGATTTGTAGAGAAGTTGCAATGATAGTACAGAGAGTTCCCGTAACGTTATCATCTTATGTTTCTGTGGTCCATTTGTCACATCTAAGACACCAACATTGCAACTTAACTATTAACTAAATTCCAGATTTTATTTGGATTTTACCAGTTCTTCTACTAATGTCTTTTTTTCTGTCCAGGATTCAATCCAGAGTCCCACGTTGCATCTAGTCTCATGCCTCCTTAATCTCCTCTGTTCTTTGATGGTTTCTCAGTCTTTCCTTGTTTTTCAGGATCTCGATAGTTTTGAGGAGTGCTAGACAGGTATTTTGTAGAATTGGACTTGGTGATTTTAACCAAGGTTCGGCCCCCCTCACTCATCACATCAATAGAAGCCTCTCCTGAAATTTAGCAAGGGCATGAACATTTCAGATGAGCCTGCCATCTGTGGTGCCCCTGGAACACAGGAGAGACCCATCTGGGAGACAGAGATCTCTCAAATTCAGGTGTTTTCTCTGGAGGGGATTTTGTCTGTAGGCTCATCACAAAGTTGGATGAGACTTTGGCCAAGGCCAGGGTAACAGATGTGCTAAAAAATTTAAGATTTATTTCCTTGCTGTGGGAAGCTGAGTTCCAAATCCTAGCTTGTGTGTGCAGCCTGCGCACCACCAAATAATGAGGCACTGGGTGCTTTTTAAGGCAGCTGACCTTTGGAGCAAATTATCCAAGGAAATCTGATTAGCTAGTTCACTGGGTTCCTGCAAAACGGATCTTGGTATATTTCTGCAACAGAAGTGTCAGCATAATTGAGTTCCTGGAGCTCAAAGAGCTTCTTTCTCATTGTTTCCATCCTTTGGAGAAAAAAAAATACCAAACAAACAAAACCCAAACCCCCAAAGAATTATTCTTTGACTTATATTCTTTGCTTTTTGCACATGGTTCAGAAGCTGTTTCTGGCTGTATTTACAACTTTATTAATCATGGGAACAGCCCGAACATCATTTAAACAAACAAGCCAAAAGAAAAAAAAAAATTCATCCCCAAATAGATGATGTGAGCTTAATAGAGATAGCCCAGACAAAGACCCTAAATAAATAAACTGACTTTAATTCGAGGGAAAGAACATGGGGTGGTAATTACTTGAGGTTGTGTGCCATGCGAAGTAACCAAATTCGAAACTCACTAATTTCATTATTTTAATGGAAGTCTGCATCCCATTCATTAGGCTGACATATGACTAGCCATTAGTAACAGTTCATTTCTAAAGCTATATTGGAGAAAGAGTGATTGGAAATGAGTGAGGGCCAGGCCTGGTGGAAGTTGACAGTGCTCAGAAGGGGACTTCTGGATGGGATTTGTGGAAGGGGCAGGGAGCGCAGGAGGAAAATTGCTAATTTGGATGGAGGCGGCAAACCATAGAGTCAAAATACAGGCCTTAGATCCAGAGACACCCAGGTTCAAATTCTGGGTCTGCCGCATACTAGCATGTTACATCCTTTCTCTGAGCTTCATTTTCCTTATCTGTGAAATGGGGATAATAATAGTCCATACCTCATAGAATTGCTTGTGATGATTCAATGAGGTAGTTGTTTACAGGGTTTAGTTTAGGTCCTGGCACATAGTAAGCTTTTTTTAAAAAAATTGAAGTGTAGTTGATTTACAGTGTTGTGTTAGTTTCAGGTGTATAGCAAAGTGACTCAGTTTTATATATATATTCTTTTTCATATTCTTTTCCATTATAGTTTATTACAAGATATTGAATATAGTTCCCTGTGCTATACAGTAGGTCCTTGTTGTTTATCTATTTTATATATAGTAGTGTGTATCTGCTAATTCCAAACTCCTAATTTATTCCCTTCCCCCTTCTCCTTTGGTAACCATAAGTATGTTTTCTGTCTGTGATTCTGTTTCAATTTTGTAAATAAATTCATTTGTATCATATTTTAGATTTCACTATAGGTAATATTATATGATACTTGTCTTTGTCTGACTTATTTCACTTAGTATGACAGTCTCTAGGTCTGTCATGTTGCTGCAAATGGCATTCATTTTTGTAGCTGAGTAATACTCCATTGTGTGTGTGTGTGTCTCTCTCTCTCTCTCTCTCTCTCTCTCTCTCTCTATATATATATATATATATATATACATATCACATCTTCTTTATCCATTCATCTGTTGATGGACATTTAGGTTGCTTCCATGACTTGGCTATTGTACATAGTGCTGCTATGAACATTGGGGTGCATGTATCCTTTTGAATTAGAGCTTTTGTCTTTTCTGGATATATGCCTAGGAGTGGGATTGCAGAATCATATGGTAGTTCTATTTTTAGTTTTTTAAGGAACCTCCATACTGTTTTCCATAGTGGCTGCACCAATTTACCTTCCCACCAGCAGTGTAAGAGGGTTGCCTTTCTCCATACCCTCTCCAGCATTTATTATTTGACATTTACTATTTGTAGATTTCTCGATGATGGCCATTCTGACTGGTGTGAGGTTATACCTCATTGTAGTTTTGATTTGCATTTCTCTGATAATTAGTGATGTTGAGCATCGTTTCATGAGGCACATTGTAAGCTTTTAATAAGTGGTAGCAATGATGAGATGATGTTGCTATTATTAGGTAACAGTATCTTAGGACTAGGAGATTTTGCTGTTGAGGAAACTGAGGCTGATAAGGGTAAGGTAAGTTGTCCAAGTTCACCCTTGGACAGATTACTGATCTGTTACTCAGATTCCTGATTCCCAATATAATGCTCTTAAAACATAGTTTTTTATTATTTCATTTTCAAATAGACAATTTATTCACATGATTCAAAAATTTAAAAATAAGCATATGTCAGTGTATCCAGCAAAAAGTATTCCTCCTACTTCTGACACCACCTTTTCATAGGCAGCCATTGTTAGCAGTTTCTTCTTTATCTTTGTAGAATTTCAGGCATATACAAGTAAATATAAATACATTCCTTTTTAAAAAATTACACAGACAGTTCTGTATCCTGCCTTTTTAACTTACAATGTATCTGCTTATCTTTCTGTATCAGGTTAGTAATAGTTCTTTCATTCTTATTCATAATTTTATATTTTTCTATTATATGGATGTATCATGATTTATTTAATTATTGCCCTCTTGATGGACAGTTAGGCTAGCTCCCGTTTTTTGCTATTATAAACCACATTGCAGTGAATAACATTGTGCATATGTCATCTTGCACAGGTGTGTGTATACCTGTAGGATAAATTTCCAAAAGTAGAACTGCTAAGTCAAAGGGTGAGTACATTTGTACCTCTGATAATGTTCAAAGATCCAGAGGTGCTTGGGGTGGTGATTTAGCCATTAGCATGAGCTTCCACCTGTGAGGAAGCCCATTTCCCAGGTGCTATTGACTGAATGTTTCCCTGTTCTTGTATCCCCCACGTCCATTCATATGTTGAAACCTAATCTCCAATGTGGTATTTGAAGGTGGTGCCTTTGGGAGATGATTAAGTCATGAAAGTGGAGTCCTTATGAATGGGATTAGTGCCCTTGTGAAATGGGGGCCTCAAAGAACTCCCCTCCCTCTTCCACCTTGTGAGGATACAGAGAGAAGATGGCCTTCTATGAGCCAGGAAGCAAGCTCTCACCAGACACCAAATTGGCCAGCACCTTGATCTTGGACTTCCCAGCGTCCAGAACTGTGAGCAATAAATTTCTGTTGCTTATAAGCCACCCAACCTGTGGTATTTTGTTTTAGCAGCCTGAATGGAGTAAGACACCTGATTGCCAGTATTGTGTGTGTGTGTGTGTGTGTGTGTGTATACACACATTATTTGTCTGTATCTATATCTGAATGACATGTTGTTTAAAGAACATGTGGCAAGATGAAGGCTCGGAGATAATGATGTCACTGGAAAGACAGAAGATGGGGAAGCTGGATTATGTTGCAAAGAGAGCATAGAATGTCAAGTAAGATGGGCCTGGGCTTGAATCTTGACTATGCTACTCATGGCTTTGTGGCCTCAGGTAGGTTGCTTCACCTCTGTGAGCTCAGTATCCTCGCCTGTAAAACGGAGATGATAATACTTCCATCACAGGCTGCTGGAAGGATTAAAGGCGAGCATATAGAAAGTAGTTAGCATGATGCCTGACACATAGTGGGTGCTCAGTATGTAACTGGGCCTAAGATCAAAATGACTCATCATTAACCAGCATTATGTTATGTATTATATAAACTATACTATATTAGTGGGGAATAGCTAACATTTATTGAGTGTTTACTATGTGACAGACACTGTGCTTTACTGCTTCTCATGAAACATTCCACTTACACCTTAGGACAATTCTGTGAAGTACTCTTGTTATCCTCACTTTATGGATGGGGAAATGGAGGTAAGAAAGCTGAGTACCTTGTTCAGTGAAACACAGCTAGTAAGTGCTAGAGCTTTTATTTGAACTGAGGCAGCCTGTCTGTGAAGGCTCCTTTGATCCCATTTCCTGTTCTCTTGACCTTACTTTGTGGGAAGGAGCTGGCTGTCCAGAGAGAAGAGGACATCATGGGGGGAACATTTATCCCTCAGACCTGTCAGTCCCTTTCCCATCTCAATGTGACCATGTTCAGCTTCCTTATCTCCTAGGCAGACATCATTCTGATCTGAAAGATTCAAGAACACTTCCCTGTCAGCTTCTCCTAAAACGGTCCAAGACTTATGCTGTGTGATGAATACCAAATCAGATAAAGATTTTTATCCTTATGCGAAGAATGAATACACTGCCCAAACAACTTCATTCTTGATTAAAGATACCCAAGATTCATCCCCTGAAAGTTGTGTTTTCCTAGGATCTTGGGAAAATTGAAATAAGAAGACACTAAAAAGGAAGCTCTCTGAGGACAGGGATTTTTGTTTTGTTCTCTATTGTAACGCCAGTGATTAAAAAATGCCTGGCACCATAGGAAGCACTCATGCTAAACGGAGGCATGGATAAATGCATGAACTCAAGAGAAAAAGACTCTTTGCCACAGAATCCTAAGAGATTTTATTGTCCTTGTTGCCATAGAAACCATGCAGATATCCCACCAAGCATGACATCAGTGACCACCCATTTATACATAATGTGGTAGGAGAGAAAGGAACTGCTTTTCAGGTGGGGCATTTTGATTGGAGGGGGTCTCTGATTCAGAGAGTGAGGTGGGCTTGTTTTGCCTTGAGAGCTCTTGGCATTTGACGATCCTTGGCATTTATTCATAAGCGTGGACGAATTTGAGATTTACTTAGACATCTTGGCATGCAATGCCAAATCTCTAAATTCCTAAATTTATTTACCAGTTAGGGGAAGCATATTCCCAACTATAATTTTATTTACAAAGGGCTCTAATCTGGTGTGCGTCTGAAGGCATGTTTGTTTAACAAGTTACTCAATTAGCCGGCAAGGAAAGAACAAAGGAAAGTCATTATGCAGATGTATGCCCATTCAAAGCCATTCTGCCTTTAAGATGCTTTCTTTGCAGTGAGGGAGGAGAGATTCCAAGTCTGAAAGTTTTCCGTCCCTGTTGTGCTTACTGCTAATTCTCTTCTAATATTAGACTGTGAATGATTAATAATATTGCATTTCAACACTCTTAGATTTGTCAATTTTTTCAGTCTAAAAGCATATAATTACAGATTATTTTAAAAACTGGGAAGGAAAGCAAACATGAGCCACACTCTAACTCATCCACAAACTCTTTTGATACATTTCTTTGAGTATTTTTCTATACATAGTTTTACATATTTATAATCCTAGTGCACATATGTAGTGAGTATTGCGTTTTCCACCTATGGCATGTTACAATTATTTTGACTTCTATTATGAAACTTTCAAACACATAGAAAAGAAGAATAGAATAGTATAATAAACCACCACATATTCATCATTTAGAATTAGCACTAAATATTTGCTATGTTTCTTTTGTTTACTTATGTGTGTTTTTTCTAAAATGTTTTAAATTAAATAACACACTTCATGCTATTGAACCTTAAATTAGTGGTTCTCAACTGAGAGCGATTTTGACCCCCTCAGGGGATATTTGGCAACGTCTGGAGATACTTTTGGTTGTCACAAGGGGAATGCTCATGTAATGGGTAGAGCCCAGGGTTACCCCTGAACATCCTACAATGCACAGGACAGTCCCCCCACCCCCGCCCCAACAGAGAACCATCTTTTCTGCAGTTAGTGCTGAGGTTGAAGAACTTTGCCCTAAATTACTGAGAATGCATTTTCTTTTTTATAAATTTATTTTATTTATTTATTTTTGGCTGCGTTGGGTCTTTGTTCCTGTGCATGGGCTTTCTCTAGTTGTGGCCAGCAGGGGCTACTCTTCGTTGCGGTGCGCAGGCTTCTCATTGCGGTGGCTTCTCTTTTTGCAGAGCGTGGGCTCTAGGCGCGTGGGCTTCAGTAGTTGTGACATGCGGGATCAGTAGTTTTGGCTTGTGGGCTCTAGAGTGCAGGCTCAGTAGTTGTGGCACACGGGCTTAGTTGCTGCACGGCATGTGGGATCTTCCCAGACCAGGGCTTGAACCTGTGTCCCCTGCATTGGCAGGTGGACTCTTAACCACTGTGCCACCAGGGAAGCCCAGAATGCATTTTCTAAAATGTAAATTTCCACATAACCACATATCACCATCACTTCTAACAAAGTTAAACATAATTCCTTAAAATCATCTAATCATGAGTCCATATTTCCCCAGAATTCCCCTAGAATGTCTTTCACAGCTGGTTATAACATTTTCTCATTTTATTAGCACTCTTTATAGAATATCATTCCAAATGACTATAAAATAGTCTATTGACTGTATTCACCAAAATTCATTCAAAGGATCCACTATTTGGGGGCATTAGTTTTGCTTCCATGTTTTAAGGAAATATTTATGTAAACAACAATAGTTTACTTCTTTTCAAACTTCATGCCTTTTATTTATTTATTTATTTTACTTGCCTTATGTCCTGGCTAGGAACTTTAGTAAATATTGAACATAAATACTGAAATATTTAGTGAACATCAAACAGTGTTGAGAGTGGTCATCCTTGCCTTGTTTCTGATTTTAGGAGAAAAAGGTTTAATGTTTTCCATTAATTATTATATAAACTGTACTTTTTTAGTTACACTAATAGGTGTAATTTATCATATTGAAGACATTGCTGTCTATTCCTAGTTACTAAGTGTTTTCGTCGTAAAAGATTCATGATTTTTGTCGAATGCTTTTTCTGCATATTTTGAGATAATCAAATAATTTCTATTTTATTCTGTTAGTATGAGGAATTACTTTGATTTTCATGTTAAACTAACCTTGCTTTCTTGGAATAAAACCTGCTTGGTCATGAGGTATTATC
Source organism: Aethalodelphis obliquidens (assembly GCF_003676395.1). Classification (NCBI taxonomy): domain Eukaryota; kingdom Metazoa; phylum Chordata; class Mammalia; order Artiodactyla; family Delphinidae; genus Aethalodelphis; species Aethalodelphis obliquidens. Next base: position 332,303 of record NW_020837962.1, on the reverse strand, counting down.
ATTTCTATATGTTGTTAATACTTTGTTTAAAATTTTTTGTCTATGTCCATGAGAGATATTGGCCTGTTATTTATTTTTTTCTTGTAATATCTTTGTTATCAGGGTTATGCTGGCCTTGTAGATTAAGTTGAGAGGTGGTACCTCCTCCTTCATTTTCTGAGTCTGTGCAGAATTGATGTTATTTCTCCCTTGAATACTTTGTAGAGTTCACTAGTGAACCACATGTACTTGAAGTTCGTTTTTGTTTTTATGGAAAGGTTTTTGTTACAAATTCAGTTTCTTCAATAGATAGAGGGTTATTTATTTTCTTTGTCTTCAGGGTTGGTAATTTGTAGTTTCATTTAATTGATATTTTTGTATTATTGTCCTAATATTCTTTTAATATTTATGTTTTTAAATATCTGTAGGACCTGTAGTGATGTTCTGTTTTCATTCTTGATGTTGATAATTTGTGTTTTCTCTCCTTTTTCCTTGATTATTGTTGAGACTTTGTATTTACACTTTACTTTTAGTATTTTCTTCTGTTTACTTTAGGTTCTTCTACTTACTTAAGATGGAAGAGTAGATAATCAATTTCATACTTTTCTTTCATACTTCTTTATTTAACTTTTTAAAATTGAAGTATAGTTGATTTACAATGTTGTGTTAATTATTGCTGTACAGCAAAGTTATTCAGTTATGTGTGTGTATATATACACACACACACACACACACACACACACACACACACATTGTTTTTTTAAATATTCTTTTCCATTATGGTTTATCATAGGATATTGAATATAGTTCTCTGTGCTGTACAGTAGGACCTTGTTGTTTATCCATTCTATATACAAAACTTTACATCTGTTCACCCCAACCTCCAACTTCATCCCTCTCCCAGCCCTCTCCCCCTTGGCAACCACCAGTCCTTCTCTTGTGTTTCCTGCCTAGAGAAGTTCCTTTAGCATTTGTTGTAAGGCTGGTTTGGTGGTGCTGAATTCTCTTTGCTTTTGCTTGTCTGTAAAGGTTTTAATTTCTCCGTCAAATCTGAATGAGATCCTTGCTGGGTAGAGTAATCTAGGTTGTAGGTTTTCCCCTTTCATCCCTTTAAATATGTCCTGCCACTCCCTTCTGGCTTGCAGAGTTTCTGCTGAAAGATCAGCTGTTACCCTTTTGGGGATTCCCTTGTGTATATTATTTGTTGTTTTCTGCTCTTAATATATTTTCTCTGTATTTAATTTTTGATAGTTTGATTAATATGTGTCTTGGCATATTTCTCCTTGGATTTATTCTGTATCGGACTCTCTGCACTTCCTGGGTTTGACTGACTATTTCCTTTCCTATATTAGGGAAGTTTTCAACTTTAATCTCTTCAAATATTTTCTCAGACAATTTCTTTTTCTCTTCTTTTTCTGAGACCCCTATAATTCGAATGTTCATGCATTTAATGTTGTCCCAGAGGTTTCTGAGACTGTCCTCAATTCTTTTCATTCTTTTTTCTTTATTATGCTCTCGTTAGTTATTTCCACTTTTTTCTCTTCCAGGTCACTTATCCATTCTTCTGCCTCAGTTATTCTGCTATTGATTCCTTCTAGAGAATTTTTAATTTCATTTATTGTGTTGTTCATGATTGTTTCTTTGTTCTTTAGTTCTTCTAGATCCTTGTTAAACGTTTCTTGTATTTTCTCCAGTCTACTTCCAAGATTTTGGATAATTTTTACTATCATTATCCTGAATTCTTTTTCAGGTAGACTGCATATTTCCTCTTCATTTGTTTGGTCTGGTGCATTTTTACCTTGCTCCTTCACCTGCTGTGTATTTCTCTGTCTTCCCATTTTGTTTAACTTACTGTGTTTGGGGTCTCCTTTTTCCAGGCTGCAGGTTCGTAGTTCCAGTTGTTTTCGGTGTCTGCCCCCAGTGGGTAAGGTTGGTCAGTAGGTGTTGTAGGCTTCCTGGTGGAGGGGACTGGTGACTGTGTTCTGTTGGTTGAGACTGGATCTTGTCTTTCTGGTGGGCAAGGCAACTTCCGGTGCCATGTTTTGGGGTGTCTGTGAATTTAGTATGATTTTAGGCAGCCTCTCTGCTAATGGGTAGGGTTGTGTTCCTGTCTTGCTAGTTGTTTGGCATGGGGTGTCCAGCACTGTAGCTTGCTGATCGTAGAGTGGAGCTGGGCCTTAGCATTCAGACCGAGATCTCTGGGTGAGCTCCCGCTGATTGATGTTACGTGGGGCTGGGAGGTCTCTGGTGGTCCAATGACCTGAACTTGGCTCTCCTACCACAGAGGCTCAGGCCTGACACCCAGCTGGATCACCAAGACCCTCTCAGCCACATTACTCAGAAGAAAAGGGAGGAAAAAAAGAAAGAAAGAAAAAAAAGAAAAGAAAGTTATTAAAATGAAAATTTAAACAAATATTATTAAAATAATGAAATTAAAAAAGTAATAAAATAAATAAAAATAAAAAAGAGAGCAACCAAACTGATAAACAAATCCAGCAATGATAAAAAGCGCTAAAAACTAAACTAAGATAAACATATAAATCAGGAACATGTCAGTCGTATACAGCAAACCCCAAGTCTACAGTTGCTCCCGAAGTCCACCACCTGAATTTTGGGATGATTGGTTTTCTATTCAGATATTCCACAGATGCAGGGTACATCAAGTTGATTGTGGAGATTTAATCCGCTGCTTCTTAGGCTGCATGGAGAGATTTCCCTTTCTCTGCTTTGTTCTCACAGCTCCTGGCTTCAGCTTTGGATTTGGCCCCGCCTGTGCCTGTAGGTCGCCTGAGGGCTTCTGTTCTTTGCCCAGACAGGAGGAGGTTAAAGGAGTGGCTGATTCGGGGGCTCTGGCTCACTCAGGCCAGGGGGAGCAGGGGTACAGATTGTGGGGTGAGCCTGTGGCGGCAGAGGCCAGCATGACATTGCAGTAGCCTGAGGTGCACTGTGTGTTCTCCTGGGGAAGTCGTCCCTGGATCACGGGACCGTGGCAGTGGCAGGTTGCACAGGCTTCCAGAAAGGGAGATGTGGAGAGTGACCTTTGCTTGCATACAGGATTCTTGGTGGCTGTAGCAGCAGCATTAGCATTTCATGCCTGTGTCTGGTGTCTGCGCTGTTAGCTGCAGCTCATGCCCATCTCTGGAGCTCGTTTTGGTGGTGCTCTGAATCCCCTCTCCTCACGCACCCCAAAACAATCGTCTCTTGCCTCTTAGATGGTTCCAGACGTTTTCCTGGACTCCCTCCCGGCTAGCTGTGGTGCAGTAGCCCCTTCAGGCTGTGTTCACACAGCCAACCCCAGACCTCTCCCTGGGATATGATCTCTGAAGCCGGAGCCTCAGCTCCCAGCCCCGCCTGCCCTGGTGGGTGAGCAGACAAGCCTTTGGGGCTAGTGAGTGCTGGTCGGCACTGATCCTCTGGGCGGGAATCTCTCTGCTTTGCCCTCTGCACTGTTGCTGTGCTCTCCTCCGTGGCTCTGAAGCTTCACCCCTGCCCCCCCCACCACCACCACCGCTGCTGCTGCCAGTGAAGGGCCTTCCTAGTGTGTGGAAAGTTTTCCTCCTTCACAGCTCCCTCCCACTGGTGCAGGTCCCATCCCTATTCTTTTGTCTGTTTTTGTTCTTTTACTTTTGCCCTACCCAGGTACATGGCGCATTTTTTGTCTTTTGGGAATTCTGAGGTCTTCAGCCAGCATTCAGTAGGTGTTCTGTAGGAGTTGTTCCACATGGAGATGTATTTTTGATGTATTTGTGGGGAGGAAGGTGATCTCCACATCCTACTCCTCCGCCATCTTGAAGGCCCTCCTCCTCTCTAAGAGTTTTTATCTCCTTGTTTATTTGTGTTGCATGCTGGATAATTTCTTCAGGTACATCTTCAAGTTTTAATTCTCTTTGCTTTCAACAATTATCTATTTATAAAGTTTTTATTTGGTTCCTTTTCACCTATACCTGGTCCCTTTTTGTTGTTGTTGTTGTTTTGGTATGCGGGCCTCTCACTGCCGTGGCCTCTCCCGTTGTGGAGCACAGGCTCCGGACCCGCAGGCCCAGCAGCCATGGCTCACGGGCCCAGCCGCTCCGCGGCACGTGGGATCTTCCCAGACCGGGGCATGAACCCGCGCCCCCTGCATTGGCAGACGGACTCTCAACCACTGTGCCACCAGGGAAGCCCTATCTGGTCACTTTTTTTTTTTTTGCGGTACGCGGGCCTCTCACCGCTGTGGCCTCCCCTGCCGCGGAGCACAGGCTCCGGATGCACAGGCCCAGTGGCCACGGCCCATGGGCCCAGCTGCTCCGTGGCATGCGGGAGCCCCCCGGACCGGGACATGAACCTGTGTCCCCCGCATCGGCAGGCGGACCCCCAACCACTGCGCCACCAGGGAAGCCCTACCTGGTCACTTTTGATAGTCTTTGATTACTTTCTCATTTTTTCTAATTCTATATTTTATTTCTTTTACACACGATTATTGTGTATTGCATATCTGGTTGTTTCTCTGTTTCCTGTATCTGTATCCAAAGTCAGTGATGATAGAAGTACGTTGTGTATTCTTTCTGCTGATCCTCACTCATGGTGGCTTATTTCCTAGTGAGTTTGGTAGTTTTTGATTGTGAACTCATAGAGGTTTGATCTTTATTAAAATACCAAAGGCCTAAGTAAGAAAGTCTTTCCACTGGAGAGGATTTGTATTTGCCTCTGCTGGAGCCCGGAGAGTACCTTGTCTCCCTTTAAGAAACTGGCCTAATGTGTCATTCTCAGATTCGTATGCCTTGCCACAGTCACTGATTGGTTGTCATTTTAATAATAATCATTGCTTATTTTTAAAGCCACACACTGTCCTGGGTGTTCTACAAACATTATTCCTAACCTTCCCAGTAATGCTGTCACCCACGTCACTGATGGAGGAGATGGCGGCTCAGCACGTTTGGGAATACTCCCATTGTTGTGCACTTGCATGTCATCTCTGCTCATCAGAATCCCTCCCCTCCTTCCACATGTACCTCAAGTGCTACCTCCTCAGGGATACGTCCTTTAGACACAGAGCTGAGCTTAGGTTCTTACTCCCATGTGTTCTCATAACAATTTGGCCCTGCTGTTAGAGCACTCAACCCATTTCACAGATGAAGCATTTGAGGTCATTTGTGGGTATTTGTGGAGAACAAGCCATAAGCTTATGTGAGTGTCAGGGAATTCCTATTGTCAATATGTGCCCCAAAGACCCACTGAAAGTCTCTTCCTCATTGGGTTGCCCTGTCCTCCAGTTACCTCAGGTAAACAATCTTTTAAGTGGGATTTTGTTCAGAGATTGCACTTGGAGTGTTTTTAGTGGGCCACCATGGCTCTTCATAAGTTTCTTTGCACCTTTATAAGCCACATTTTTGGTATTTTATTGATCTGTGTTCTTTCTGCATCATGTTTAAAGAGGTCTCCAGGGAATTTGTTTATTTTTACCTCTTTTACATGTTGATAGAAATAAGCTTTCCCACAACACCTCAAGAACAAGTACTGTCACCTATTTACTTATTTATTGTTTTCCAAATTAAATAAAAATTGCTTGAGTTGCCACCATCTGAGTTGGCCAGAAGTCCTATATTACATTATTGGGGCTTTCCTTTACCATGGATCATGCAAGAATCACAGGGTTTTTATGACCCTAACATCTTACTCAATGGTGAAAATCTGAAAGCCTTTCCTCTAGGACCAGGGTTTTCTATAGTTAAGAAAAAAAGGTCCTCACAACTTGTACTCCCAAGTAGGGAGCAGCTCTGGTATTTGTCAGCCTGTTATTGTTCCTCACTGCCACAGATGGCACTGTTGAACACTGATCCGGCACCACTGGGCTGCATTGCCCTGCAGCCTGATAACTCTTAGAGTAACCCCTCTCCTTAGGTCCACATTTGACTCACTGGGCTCCCCCAGCTACAGCCCTTGGAACAAAATTCTTTCTTTCATACACTGAGCCTTCATTTCCAAGGACTCTCCCCTCAAGAGGTCCTGTTCCAGAGCAGGTTTATGTATACATTCACCATGGGTCCCATAACTCCTGTGCCTTTCACAAGGACAGGAGGTTAGGAAAAATCAACTCAGGGCCAGACCATTTTTATTTAAGTCTTTGAAAGAGAAAAAGAACTTAATTTGGTTCCCTGTCCTGGACAATAGAGATTTACTGCCTCTAAAAGCTTTTAGCAACGTGCAATGGGAAAGGAAAGACAAGACCTTAGATCAACAAGAAGGGCAGTCATGCTTTGTGGCAGTGAGTACTAATTACACCCTGGCATTTTACTTTCTCCTTATTCCTGTCAGTGATAGAACCTCCCAAGCCTTAGCTGAGTACATGACCATCCAGGTGGAGGTTACATTTCCCAAGTTTTCTTGAAATTACATGTGGGCATGTGACTAAGTTATGGCTAGTGGAATGTGAGCAGAAGTGATGTGTACAACTTCCAGTTAAATCATTTGAAAGGAAAATGTTTGCAGTCCATCCTCTCGCCCGTCTTTCTACAGGCTAGAATTTGATGGGTTTCTGGTAAGCCTGCTTCATTCAACCATGTTGTTGAGAACAATTCTCCAGAAGAAAGAAGAACAATAAGATTTAAGAAACCTGGGTCTGTGGATAATTGCAAAGGGTAGAAGAACCGTGGCAGCCCAGACTATTTACCTCTGGATCCATATGTGAAAGAGAAAGAGATCCCTACCCTATTTGAGGCACTTTGTTTGCGGGTCTGTTATTCCATCACCTCAGCCAGTGTACCAACTAATATACATCTTCCATAGTCAGTGGGGTTGGAGAACATATCATCTCTAACTCTCCAATGAGCCAACCTCTTTAGGGCAAACAAGAGGAATTTCACATACGTCTCTTGGTAAAGCAGCAATAAGCAAAACCCAAGTGGGACACTTGACTGCATGTTATTTTGGGCTCTGAAGCCTGTCTATCAGATGAAAGGAGGAAGAGGGAGATCGAGTGTCCTGGCATCATAATCACAAATGCACAGAAGGCAAAACCATTTGGAGAGCAGCCTTGTGTGGTGGGGAGAGTATGTGTTTGTAGCCAGAGATTTCAGGGTTCACATCCTGTCTCTACCACTTGTACAAGTCACTACTTCATAATATGTAAGATGGGACTTGCAGAGCATATATTACGTACTTGTAGGAATTAAACAAGATAATATGTTTAAAGATCTTGGCACAAGGTCTGTTAAAAATTAGGTGCTAAATGAAAGTAAGTTCCCTTCTATCCTTTTAATCATCGCACCAGGCTGCGTCTGTAAGACTCTTAATGAACTGACGCATTTTTACCTCTTCAGCTTTATCTTGGGCCACTTTTCCCTTGCCCACGACTCTGTATGACTCTCCCAAGCCCATGACTACCTTCCCTTCAGTACTGTGACGACTCCAGTTCTTTCCTGCCCCTGAGTCTTTGCACTTCCTTTTTCCTTCCACTTGCAACCTCTTCTCACTGTCACATATTAGAGAATCCTCCTCCTAAGGCCATTGTATCTAAAATAGCCCATTGCCCATTGTGGCAGGCAGGATGACAACACACCCCCGCAAAGATACCCCATCCAAGTCCCTGGAACCTGTGACTCTGTTAGGCTACATGGCAAAGGGGAATTAATGTTGCAGATAGAATCAAGGTTATTAATCTCCCTAAACTAGGGAGATTGTTTTGTAATGTCTGGGTGGGCTGAATGTGGTCACAAGAGACCTTAAGAGCAGAAGAGGAAGACAGAGGAAGAGAGAAAAAAAGCATGACAGTGGAAGCAGAGATATGTTGTTGCTGCCTTTGAAGACAGAGGAAGGGGCCATGAGCCAAGGAATGACAGGGGCCTCCAGCAGCTGAAAAAGGCAGGGAAATGAATTCTCTCCTAGAGTCTCCAGAAGGAGCACAGTCCTGCCAAAACCTTGGTTTTAACCCTGTGTGGCCCATGTTAGACTTCTGAAATACAGAACTATAAGATAATAAATTTGTGTTGTTTTAAGCCACTAATTTTATGGTAACTTGTTACAGCAGTATAGAAAACTAAAACTGCCATATCCTAGCCCAGCCGTAGCCCTCTAACACATCACCCATTTTATTTCTGGTCTAGTACTCATCACAGTCTGTAATCATCTTGTTTAGCTGTCCATTGGAAGACTCCAGTCAAACGTGTGTTTTATGAAGATAGAAATGTAGTTGATCTCATTCACCAGATCACCCAGTAGATTCAATATTTGTTGAATGAATGCATGAACAAAAAAATGCATTTTCCTCATCTGTAGGGCTTCTTCTTTCAGGAAGGATAGTTAGCATTTCTGAAAGTGAACAAGGAGATTGAAGGTGACCGTGGAGGGGGACCATGTGACAGAGTGGCAGGAAAAGCAGACTCGGAAGTCTGACTGCTGGCCGAACCAAGTCCTAATATTCCAGTTCTGTTTTAAGGGTGAGGCAGAATGGAGGAGATTAAACCCAGACTATATTTAAAGCACTCTTCCAGCCTACTTTTAATCAGCTGTAAATCTTTAGTGACCATCAGGAGGGGATCTGAATGTCCCACGTGCTGCCTTTTCTCAGGAAAACTCAGTCTGGGACACTCCAAGTTTTTTTATTTTTATTTATTTATTTTTTTGTTGCGTGGGCCTCTCACCGTCGCGGCCTCTCCCGCTGCGGAGCACAGGCTCCAGACGCACAGGCTCAGCGGCCATGGCTCATGGGCCCAGCCGCTCCGCGGCATGTGGGATCCTCCCGGACCGGGGCACGAACCCGTGTCCCCTGCATTGGCAGGCGGACTCTCAACCACTGTGCCACCAGGGAAGCCCCTGGGACACTCCAAGTTTTGACTAGTATCTGCAACACTTCTGCTCATTCACAGCAAGACCCGGGGCCCTCTGCAGCCGCAGGATCATGTGTTTGTTTAATTAGGGCACCGAGTACAGCCTCATCCGGTAGCAGATGTTGCCATGTGTAATATAATAAATAAAAGTCTTTATAGGGCCCAGCAGGCAGTGGAGCCTTCAGTTAGCAGATGGCAAAATATTAAACTGGCAGAGCAATAACTTCACCGCCAGAATCAGCTGGTCCCTGCCCAGATTTTCTCTGACATGAATCAACTTCATATAGGATGTGTCACTCAGCTACAGATTCATACCCTCACCTGCCCTCTCTCCATTTCCCTGCTAGCACCATTCTTTCCTTGGCATCCCATTATTGAAGTCAGCTTCCTGGGGAGTGTAATCTTGTAACCCCATTAGCTGGTCGATGAGAGGAGCTGGCTGGGCTGGACTGTAGGGTTCCTTTATGGGGGAAGGAAATGCAATAAACCTGGTGGATGTCCTCCAGTGCCAGTTTCTGCTTGGTCCCCAGTTAGCCAGACGTTATGATACCTGGACTCTGGGCCCTAATGGTGCAGGAGGGTAATCCCACTTGGCTCCAGAAGTCCTCCTGTTTAGGATGGGAGGGACAGGGGAATGGCTAAATTAGTCCAAGGGCACTCCAGCGAACTGGAGAAAACAGGCCTTTTTGGTCTGAACAGGGATTGATTGACATCTGTACCATTGCTCAGGGGGCACAGAGGGGAGCATTGAACTTGTTTACCAAACACCGGATTATACTACTCATGTTTATGGAGGGCTCGCTGAGTGTCAGCCAGGACTCTGCATATGAGCTTTGCAGGAGCAGTGCTGTCCCATCTTCACCATAACCCCTTGAGGCAGTAATAACAGACCCTTCTAGCACTTCCTGTGTGCCAGGCACTGTTCTAAGAGCTTTATGTATATTAATCCACTTAAAAACCCCACACTAAGCCTTAAAACCATTTCTCACATGGGAAAACAGAGGCTCTGAGAGATAAAATGATTTGTTCAAGATCCCACGGCTAGTAGATGTCAGAGCTGGGACACCACCCAACTCTGTCTAAATTGGGGGGTGATGTTCTTAGCAGTTGCACTAATTTTGACTGCAGGAGACTTAAAAGTAAACTTTGACAGAAGATGGTGAATATATAGGCAAAATACTACCCAGAACATGGGGTGGAGAACTGTGGTAGGAAAGAGGATGTGGACCTCACATTTGTTGACATTCACTAAAATAAACTTGACTATTTTTTGACAGGTATTTGAAAGACATTCTCTCCTTTAATCCTTATAGCAACCCTTTGAGACAGCTATTATTATTATAATCCAATGTTACTGATGGGAAAATTGGGATGAGAAGGATGATTTGACTTGCCCAAGTTTGCACAACCAATAAGGAGAGGGGCCTGGATTGAGACAGAACCTGTCTGAACAAAGCTCTTGCCTTATCAACTCAAGTTTTTCAAAAGGTTTTTTGGAAGAGGATTTTGGAGATGTGAAGAATTTAAATAAGTAGAAATGAGGGAAAGGCATTCCAGGCATAGCGAACAGCATAAGCAAAGGCCTGGCCGGTGTGGACAATAGGGTGAGTGTGTGTGTGTGTGCGTGCATGTGTGTGTGTGTGTGTGTGTGTGTGTGTGTGTGTGTGTGAAAGTGAAGATTGGGGAAATGAGGCCAATTGCTGGAGACAGGCAACCATAATCCCACTACCCAAAGACAACCATTACTAACATTGGGTGTTTTTCTTCACAGTCATTCATACAGACATACATAACACACACGTCTGTCTTTATGAGGTGTTTATGTAATTGAAATCTCTTTGAATATATAATGTTGCATTCCAGTTTTCTACCCTCATAAAATTAGTACCGATTTCTCAACATCATTAAGCCTTTTGTAAACATGTATAGATATAGGAAAATACCTTGAAATAAGGTTAAGGGGGAAAAGCAGGATCCAAATTCATAAGTTTGATATGCGTTCATTAAATCTCTTTGTAAAAATGTATAGATATGGGAAAACACCTCAAAATAATATTAAGGGGGGAAAAGCAGTATCCAAATTCATACATTTGATATGCTTTCAATTGTGTTAGATACACACTCTCGCATGAAGGCCCACACATAAAAAAATACCGTATAGAATGGAAGGGCATCCTTCAAAATGTTAATAGAGGCTGTCTTTGGCGGGGGGGGGGGGGAGTTTTATTTTCTTCTTGGCATCTTTCTGTATTTTCCACATTTTCAATAATGAATTTTTATGATGAGAACATTTTGCATAGCTACATAATATTCCAAGGTATGGACTTACCATTATTTATTTTGTTACTGCCCTATTGAGGACCTTCAGGTAATTCCTACATTTTTATAATTATAAATAATGCTGTATTAAATATTCATTTATTTGTTCAACACATATTCAAGAGTCTGTGATGCACCATATATTGTGGTGCACATATCTGCTCATGTTACTTAATGCCCATCATTTTACATATGAGGAAACTGAAGAGCAAAGAAATCACTGAGCTAGTTGAGGGTAAAGGTGGGTCTGTGCATCCAGGTCTTTCAATTCTGAGGCTTTATCTTTACCAGACCACCTCCGCCAAACATCTGGTCTTCCTTTTCCAGAATGGTGGCAAATCAGGAGAGTTACTTTGGGTGTACTCATTCACAGATCTCCTCCCGCCTCTGCCCCCTGGAACTTTATTAACCATAATTGACGTATAACATTGTGTAAGTTTGAGGTGTACAATGTGATGATTTGATACATGTATATATTGTGAAGTGATTACAGCTATAAGTTTAGTAAACACCTCCATCACCTTGCATAGTTACCTTTTTTATTGTTGTTTTGGTGGTGGTGAGACCATCTTAGCAACTTATAAGACAGTACTGTCAACTATAGTCGCCATGCTGAATATTAGATCCCCAGAACTCACTCATCTTACAGCTGGAAATTTGTACCCTTTGACCAACATCTCCCCATTTCCCTCCCCCCGCCCCAGCCACTGGAAACCAGCATTCTATTCTCTGTTTCCCCTTTACTTACTGGGTTCTGTTCTCTCTGATCCCTCCCAAATTACTTTTTAAAAATCACATCATTCTGTGTGATAGTTTGGATTATTGCCCAGCAAATGTTTACTTCCTTCGTTCTCCAATTGTGGGTGGAGTTTATTTTCTTATCCCATGATTCTGGACTTGGCCATATGACTCATTTTGGCCAACCAGATATTAGTAGGTGTGACATGAGCAGAGGTTGGAATATCACAGAGTTGTTGGGCTTGCACTCTTCACTTCTGCCATGGCCATGAGAGTAAAATGCCCTGGGTAACCTGCTGGTCCTGGAAGAATGAGAAATGCCTGGAACGGACCTGAACTGAACCGATGGCCTGGAGCCAAGCCTTGCATGTATCAGCCAGACCCAGGCTGAACCATAGATGCACAAGCAAGATTTAATGCTTGTCATTGGAAACCACTGGTGTGTGCTACACAGCACAGCTGTGGTGTAGTACATCAATGCATGCTATTCTGTTGCTTTTGAAATTCTGTCTTTTCTCATTGGGGCACAGTTTCCATGGGAAAAGAGACAATGTCCATTTTTGCTCACTCTGCAACACCAGCACTTAGCATACAGTAGATGCCAAATAAATACTTATTGAATAACTGGCGACCCCAGGATGCTTAGCATAATACTTGTACCCATCAGTGTTTCCCGAATGGAATCATCGAACCATCCAAATTAGTTTGTGTTGTGTCCCAACAAATATATCTTTAAACTCAAGTTGGCACATGGGCCAAAAATGGTTAGTGGTGACGCTTCTCTCTCCTTTCCTGCTCTCCCACCGCACGAAAGATCCTCCTTGTGAGGTTACACATACTGAAAACAGATGATGTGTCAACTCAGTAATTTAAACCATGGACCTGTAGTTGCTTAAAGATGAACTTGTTTGGAAGAAAAATGAGAAAAAGGCTTGTGACCATCCAACAGAGTCCCCAGATAAGGGCATCAATTTCGGTTCTTGGCAGGTCCAGCACACATAATAAAAGAAAACTGCTGAGGTCAGCAGCGGAGAGTAGCTACACTTCTTATTTTCACAAACATGGTTTTGGGAATGGTAATCATATCTATTAGCAAGGGTGACACCACTGTGGGCCTGGCAGAAAAATGAGGTCTCCCACATTGCAAAATGAGCAAAGTGGAGATCGATAAATCATAACATTAGTTGAGACATCATCTATCTTTTGTGGCTTTCCCTTTATTCGCGCCGCGGTCCCTCAGGACACTAATTTATTTACTGCATTTTATTGTTGGGAAAACACGTCAAGGTTTGGAGGCTGCTTTCAGTTAGGGGAACAGGGGCAATAATGTGTGTCATTAATTAGGCAAGGTTGAGAGTTTCAATCCAAACTCTGGTCTCCACTGACTTCCATAAATTGAGTTTTAGGACTGCGTCTGTGTCTTGTATTACTTCATCAAAAAGGAGTGTTATTGAAATATGCCCTGAGAGGGGGAGAGAGAGGAACATGTCTGCTCACTCTGAAGAAGCAATAAATTTAGGGACAAACCAGGTGATAAGCCAGATGCAATCTGAGTTGTCTAAAGATTCGTTCTGTTATCTGCATGTAATTGAAGTAAATGTGGGAATCTGGAGGATACGGAGCTTGAAGTACCTGTGTATGTCATCTAGTGGCCATATTCTTGATCCTAAGACATACACTGAGCAGATTTTTAAGGATTCTAAAATCATGATGCACTTTTCATTTGATACGTGCGTTGAATGTAGGATTATTACTTCATCAAAGGAATCCTAGAATCAAGGTAGTTATTAGATTGAGTACTTCAGTTACCAATTGCTGCATATTAACTACTTAGTGGGTTAATAAACTTATTATTGCTATGATTCCAGAGGTTGGCTTGGCTCAACTGGCAAAACTTCTGGTCCACGTGTCGTTAGCTAGAACTGCAGTCACGTGGGACTGCGACTCAGCTGGAGCGCCCACGTGGCTCACTCACACAGCTATTGGCTGGGAGCTCGACCAGGGAGCCTCACTTATCCTCTGTGTGTTCTCTTTGGGTGGGTTGGGCTTCTCCCAGCATGGCAGCTGGTTTTAATGAGCAGGAAGTAAAAGTCACCAGTCCTCTTAAGGCTCAGAAGACTTGGCATGTCACTTCCATCACATTCCATTGCTCATAGCTGGTGCAGCCAGCCCAGCCTGAAGGAGAGGGGAAATAGCACCCTCCTTCATGTGAAGAATGGTGTGCATGTTGCGGGCCATCTGTGGAAATTAGTAACCCACCGGACTCTGGTGCAAAGTCTAATATAGACCCATCTTTGTTGTGGTCCTTTTGTGAATCAAAACAACGCCTTTCCTTTCTTCTCTTTGCAAGGAATCTGGGCTTGGCTAAGCAAGGAAGATGTCTTTGCCAGAAGGGAAGGGGCTTGTGCTCTGAAGAAAGGAGTGGTTAGTGGTTCCCAAAAGCTCATATTAAGCTTCTCTGGCTCCTTGATGTTCATGGAGTTCACAAACGTGACAATTTTTCATTCTCTACCCCTACCCCCGCTGAAGGTGTAGACTTTCATCTTGGTAAATACCACCACCATCCATTCATTTGCTCAGCTCCTTAAGCCTGTAGCCATCTTTGCCTTTTTCTTTCTCCTACATTCCACATCCAGTTCATAGCAAATGGCCAAGATACATCCACAAGCCTTCTGTCTACTTCTGTCCATCTTCAATGCTACCCCTAAACCAAGCCACCATCCCATCTCCCTTGGCCTGTTCCAGTAGCCTTTATAACTGGTCCTCCTGCTTTACCTCTTGCCCTGTTCTGTCTGTTCTCCATATAGCAATGAAAGTGATCTTTAGACTAAACATAATCAGATGATGTAACTCCTCAGCTTACAACTCCCCAGAGGCTACCCATTGTACCCAGAACAAAACCCAAACCACTCACGCTGGTCCACAGTGGCCTTTGTGATCCAACCCTTGCCTGTCTCTCTTAGCTCATTCCCCAGCGCTCTCCCTCTTGCCATGCTAGCCTTCTTCCTGCTCTTTTAGCACACCATGGCCATTTGCATCTTCTGGCCTTTGCACCTACAGTTTACTCTGAAAAGTGTCAGGCTCTGGGGATGCATCATGGATAGACCTTGCTCTTATGGAGCTTTCAGAGATGGAAGACAGCAGACAAGTCAACACATGGGTAAATGTCAAGAGACAGTGAGTGAGCATTCTGAGAGTAAATAAAGTGGGGTAAAGGGATGGAGAGTGATGGGGGGGGCGTGAGGGAAGCCCTTTCTGAGGAGGTAGCTTTGAGCAAAGACCTGAATAATGAGTCCTGCAGATACCTGGGGGCAAGCAGGGCAGAGGAAAGAGCCGATTCAAAGGCTCCAAGGTGGGCAGAGAGCTGTAGGGCTTGGAAATTGTGACTATAACCATAAAACATGCTTCAGTAGAAGCTCGTAGTTAAATATGAAAGTCACGCAGCTGAGGCTGTGATGAGCTCTTTGTGGGGTTTCCATGAGGAGGGGGCTTCCTTTTAGGGAAGAACTCTGAGATACGTTGTTCAAAGGGACTGTTTGTTGGCTGAATGGACAGGGCCTGTCCTCAGCTTTCCTTCTGCTCTGCCCATGGCCTCTTGGCATTAGATTTAGCACTCGAGGCTCTGCCAGTGTGATTTCCCTGGAAGAGCAGAGTCCTGTTACGAGGACAAAGTGCAGTCCTGACGATGATGACATCTTCATGTCCCTGTTGACACTTCTAAGGGGACAGAAGAAGAACTGCAAGCTCCCATTCTGATATTTTTTTGTGTAACGTCACCGCCCCCCCCCCGCCCCCGAAGGTCCATCTGGGCTCATTTGGACTTGGATTTGAATTCCGCCATGATGTTTATGGCTGTGGGATTTTGGTGAGGAGTTGCCAAAACCTGAACTAGACAGGGGTCTGTGGTGATGGTTCTCAGATTTGGATTATTTATGCCCAGTATTATGGCTCTTGCTTTTTTATTTTCAAATTTTGTTTTATTTTTTGTATACATAAAACATTTACATCATTCTAAACTAAGAATGGTATTAAAAAGTTATCCTCAAAACATTGGGGGTACAAAGAGGGGTTGCTGGTGAGTGGTTGCCTTGGGGGCACAAGGTAGGTGTTCTATCACTGATATTGTTTAGTGGTGCCAGTACACAGTGATAATAAAAAGCAGATGACTTTTAGTTGCTTCCTTCTCCTCATTTCATATTGCTTATTCATTCATATGCCCTTCAACATGTCTCATATATTAAAAAAAATAAACCTTGTATTTTGAAATAATTTTAGATGTACAGAAAAGTTGTAAAGATAGCACAGAGAATTCCCATATTTATCCTTCATCCAGTTTCCCCTAATAGTAGCATCTTATACAACCATGATACATTTGTCAAAACTAAGAAATTAATATCAATATAATACTGTTAACTAAATGATAGACTTTATTCAGGTTTCACCAGTTTTTCCACCAATGACCTTTATTTTGGACCCAGGATCCAGTCCAGGACACCACATTGCTTTTAGCACATAGTTAGGTTTATTCCTGTTTTTTAAACTCTCTGCAGATAGTACATCTGATTGACTGCATCTGGTGGGGCAGACCACTCCCACACTCCTCCTTTCTTGGTACCTCCTCCCACTCTCAGCCTCAGTGCAGTCCCACTTCCATTCTGATTACCTCTATCCTTATCTCCCCACTGATGGGAACCACTTTCTGATGATCTATTCTTCCATGTTTTATTTTGCTAATATAAACAAAGATATATGCTCATACCTTTCCTATACAAAACTATATACTATTTTCTGAACCTTGCTGATTTCATTTAAAAGTTATAAATTATAGACCACTCCATATTGGACATAGAGATCTTCCTCATTCTTTTAGTATGATTTCATGGCACTCTATTGTGTGGATGTACCATGATTTAGTCAACCATTTCCCTAATGATGGACATTTGGGTTGTTTCTATTTATTGGGTATACAATACTGCAAGGAAGGAAAACAGTGAGACTGGGATGGAGAAAATGATATTCATTTGAAAACCCATAAAGAATAGAACTGAATTGCCTCTTCTGTGGAAACCTGGGGACCCCTAAAACTTATCTTTCCTCTTTCCTAAGGAGTTGTCCCTCTTTAATGGCCTTGACTATGGAGGCAGGCTTTGAAGATGTAGCCTTGGTGATAAGCAAGGGATCCCATAGATGAAGCATCAAGATTTGCACTTGCACTTGCTTTGTAACAGTTGCCAGCAAAAAAATTATGCCAGCTCAGGAAATGGACGCTAGTTAATAATGCCTTCAGTGCAGATATTCTCTTGGAATAATTTATTAACTCCCAGCAGACCTTGTGGTCAGACACAATTAGAGCCTTCTCCCACAGTGGCCACATGCCATTTAACAGGCTGGGGCTATGGCCTGCAACGTGGAATTGATGAGGCCCAGGGGACATCTGTGAATGGAGGTGGGTGAAGATGGGATGGAAGAAACAGCTTGATGCAGGGGAAAGTGCCGTGCAGGTGGATAGACCTGAGTTTGAATCTTTGCTCATTGTTTAGCTGGAGTCCTTTGGGCAAGGTCCTTTACCTCTTTGAGCCTCAGTTTTCCCATCTGTTAGATGGGGTAAGGGTTGTGAGGTTTAAGTGAGCTAAAATATGTAAAGCATTTAGCACAATGTACACAGTAAATGACAGGTAATTAGTCTGGGAAGAAGTTTCAACTCCATGGGATAGAAACATGGAACCATTTTTTCAATTATATTATCAACTGTGTGGTAAATCTCTACCCCACTGCTTGGCAGCTCCCTTAACTTTCTGATTACTTTCAGCTATTAAAAATCTCAGTCAGGTCCAGGTTAAACTTCCAATTTCAGATCCAATGGAAATTTCTCTCCCTTCCCAATGGCAGGGGCCTAAAGAGGTGGGGGGAGGGATAGGGAAAGGGTGTTACTTAACTTGGCAAGGCTGTAGCTGTGGGGTGGCACTTCTGACCTGGCATCAGCCAGAATGACACCAGGTCTGTCTGTGGCTCAAACTTGTGCAAATGCGGTGGCCCTGTCATTGGTGGTGGGCTTGGTCCCAACTTCACCTGTGTCCTGTCTGTCACTGAGCCCCCTAATAGAGGGCCAGCCCTGCCTCCCTTTGTTTCCTTTCAATCATACTTGGCCTCAAGCCCCCAAACGCAGAGGCTGGAGGCCTCTCAGCTCCCTTTGGCTTCTCCTGTACAGAGAGTCACGGGCATCCCTGAAGGGCTCTGAGGGTGCAGGGAGTGAGAGGTGCTTACTTTGCTTAGAGTAAACTTTCCCAAGAATCCTCACTTTGACTTTGGTCTGATGACAGCACTGGAGGGGTCTTGTGGTTCTGCACCTCAAGGATGGGGACATTAGCTCACCTTCTTATAAGTCACCTCATCCCTGGCTCCAGGGTAGGTGACCATATAATTTATTGTTCAAACTTGGACACTTCTGAGTATGAAAGGGAGTGGGGAGTTATAAATAGTTGTGCTAAGACATCAGGTATAAGTTGGGACCATCCCAGGCAAACCTGGGTTTGTGTGATTGTCCTCCCTGGGAGCAATTTCTCTTGGAGATCTCCTACCCTGATCTAGAAGCCAGCTGTCTGCCATAGTTGTCAATTCCAGAACAATAGGAAAATTCCCACTTGATGTGGGAATTCCCACTGCCATGCCATGGTAACGAAGTAGGTGGTGGTGGTGAGGATTAAGTGAGAGAACTTAGCACAGTTGCCAGCACACAGTAGGTAGGTACTCATAGTAGGTCCTCTCACCTCTGCTCCCCATTCCACCCCATGGAAGATCCATCTGACCAGTCCACTCTGAATTCAAAGCCAAATGATAATAGCTCACACTCATTAAACACTATGTGCCAGGGGCTGTGCTAAGTACCTTATATGCCTTATCTTTTTCCATCCTAACAACAACTCTAAGGTAGGTAAGTATTATGATGTCTATTGTACAGTTAAGACAACTGAGGCCCAGAGAGGTTAAGTGCCTCCCCAAGGTCACACAGCACATAGTGAAAGAGCTGCAGTAGAAACCTGGGACTGCCTGACTCCACAGTCCATACCTTTAACCATTCTGTTGCATGAGGAATTGGGAGAACATAAGTAGAGGTGGCAGCCAGACCATTTAACTTCTGCGCAGTCAGGCCAGAGATCTCAGGCCTGTTACCCAATGGAGAGGAGGACAGGAATTGTCTCTCTGAGTTGAAAGTGGAGCCTTGTGCAAGAATGAGAGATCAAGAGAACTCTTGGACCCATTGCTGAGGGGTCTGAGGTGGTTGGAAAGAACTCAACCTGTGGAAGGGTGGATGCCACATGGGAGCTAAGACTAGGAAACCTGCCATGCATTTTCTGTTTTAGGTCCTCTGGCAGATCTGATATGCTGGAGGGCATTTAGATCATCTGAATCTATAGACTGTCCAATTTAATCAATTATTGTCTAGTTTTGCATGCATTTTGACTTTGGTTCATTCCAGCATTTGGCTGAAATGCTCCCAGTTGCTTATGTTCCCAATCAAATACTGACTGACACATTCGCATCAAGTGTCCTTAAGTGCCCAGCTCTGTGGTGGTCACTTAGGGGGACATGTGGTCTGTCGTCAAGGAATTACTACCTACTTGGGGGAAAACTTAACATGGGACAATTTGCTCTGTCTTAGCCCTGCAAAAGATTGCTTATATTTACTAATTTATGTTTGCCATGCTTTGGCGTTATGCCTTCACTTTGCATTTGGGAGATGTTCTGGTTAGCTAGGGCCAGGATAATGCCACATAACAAACCTTCCCTATGCTGTGACATGTAACAATAAACATGTACTTAGCTCTTGCATCTGGAGGGATGGCTGGGGAGGGTCTGCTGAACTCAGCTGGGCTTGCTCATGCAACCGTAGGCCATCAGGATTTGCTGAGCTAGGCTGGTCTCAGCTGGGTGGTTCCGCTGCAGGTTGCAGGACTGTGGGTTAACCTGAGTCAGATTGACTCTTTGGACCAGGGGGCTGGCTAGGGCATGTCCTTCTTATGATGATGGCAGAGATGCAAGAAGGCACATCCAGCCTCACAAGACCATCTAAGCTCTTGCTTGCATCATGTCTGTCTTCATCCCTTTGACCAAAGAAAGTCACATGGCCAAGCCCAAACTCAAGGAGTGGGGAGAAACTACCAGGTTACATGGCAAAGAGAATGAGGTCAGGGAGGAAAGGAGAACTCAGAGGAAGTTGTAAAAAATAGTCATGAAAGACTCCTGGGGTGTTGATGCTGCTGAGATTGCCTATTTCACTCCCAGTGCCTGTCATGTCTCAGCATCAGAGAAAGCTGTGTTTCCCTTGAGCAACGGGGGTATCTTTACTGAGTGGATGAATCTCATGTTTCTTTCTTTGCTATGGCCAACAGGAAGCCTAGAGTCAAATTTCAGCTCATCTCTACCTTATGGCTATAATCACCATTCCTGATGCTTACCTGATCCCAACCCACATATGGCTTCATCTTATTTTCTCCTAAGACACTCTCATTTATTTTATCCTGTTGTATTGCGTAGGTTTTTGTTAGCAGCTACAATTTTTTTTTTTGAATATGGTGGGTATGAATGAACACAGCCAAATGCCAGATGAGGGGAACAGATAATCCATTCCTCTGTGGTGTGCCAGGCTCTGTACCTGGTACTGAGGTTATGTGTTGAATCTTACACATTCCGTGTCCTTGAGGAACTCACATGACAATAGGCTGTAGCAGGATTTCTCAATATCAGCACTATTGACATTTTGGGTGGGCTGGATAATTCTTTGAGGTGTGTGTGTGTGTGTGTGTGTGTGTGTGTGTGTGTGTGTGTCCTGTTGTACTGTAGGATGTTTAGCAGCATCCCTGAAGTCAACTCATCAAATGATGGTAGTACTTCCCCACCCCAAGTCGTGACAATTAAAAATATCTAGCAATTTGCCAAGTGTCCCCTAGAGAGCATAGTCACCCCTGGTTGAAAATCCCTGGGAGATAAATATATATATATATGGGCTCAGGGAAGGTTTGCCAAAGGAGGTGATACTGGAGTGGGGGCCTGGAGGCCAATTGCAGGAGCCAAATGCAGGGGAAGGGAGAGGTCATTTCTGTGACATGGGGCAGCAGGTGTTGGTGGAGCTGTATGGAGCCGGGCAGGAACAGTGACTGATGAAGTCAGAGGTGCAAGCAGAGCCAGGCCCTAAAGGCATGGTCTTGGCTGTGACACAGATCTTGGATGAATTTGATTCTGTAGGTCAGTGTTTCTCAACTTTCAGAATGTCTGAGAAGGGACACTTGTTATCCATGCAGATTCCTGGTCACCACCCCAGGGATTTTAATCCAGGATAATTGGATATTATGAATAGTGTAATTATGAACATTTGTGTATAAGTTTTTACATAGATATATGTTTTGAATTTTCCTGGATATATACAAAATAGTGGAATTGCTGGGTCATGTGGTTAACTTTGTGCTTAACCTTTTGAGGAACTGCCAGCTCTGTTTTCCAAAGCAACTGCACCACTTACATTCCCACAAGTAGTGTGTGAGGCTTCAGATTTCTGCATATATTCACCAGCACTTATTGTTGTCTGTATTTTTTATCATATCCATTCTAGTGGGTATGAAGTGGTATCTCATTGTGGCTTCCCTGATCGCTAGTGACCTTGAGCATCTTCTCATGTGCTTGTTGGCAAACGGTGTGTTGTAAACCTTCCCCAGTTTATTTTAAGGTGTGGTCAGAGGTGTGAACAACCTGTCTGTGTTGAGGGAAAGCAGAGGTGCTTGTGGGGAGTGTAGCTGGGAAGAGCTTCCTGGAGGAAGGCGAGCAGCCTAGAGAGGTTAGAATTGTAGTGGGACCCGCTGAAAGGACCTACTGAAAGGTGTGAGGTCCCCCTGGGAGCCCCTACAGGAGGGATTTCAGGGAAAAGAGCTGGCAAGCGGAGTCCAGATCAGAGGCTCCTGCAGGGGTGGAGTGCAGGGGGTCTAACTGGGAAGAGGATAGTGGAAATGTAAAGAGGGGCTGGACAGAAGGGACGTGGCGAATTGGAATAGACTGGACTTTGGGCTGATGGAGTACCGGGGGCAGAGGAGAGGGGAGAGGTGGGAAGGAAGGGTCAGATTTTGAACTTCTACTTCAGGGGCAGAAATGGGGAATCCATTTTGGGAAGGCTACAGAGGGTGGGTCAGACCTGGAATAGTAGCCGAGAAGAAATGGGGACACGAACAGTCTTAAGTCTGAGGTGTGTCCCCTTACCCTCGCTGAGCCTCCCCTGGCTCGTCTCTAAATTGGGGGTGACAATCCTTTGTTGCAGGGTGTTTCTGGGGGTTAAGTGAGGTAATTGATATAGGCTGGAAAGCTATATTGACATGCACTTTGTTCGTTCATCTAATTTATTACCTTGTATTATTATTTACATTTGGTTCTCTCCTATGAGACTGTCTTATTTATGTTTATAACTGTCTCATATGTTTGTATAAACTCAGTGCCTCAGATTTACAGTTTCCTTTCCTTCCCCTTAATAACAGTTGATCACTCACTGTGTGCCAGGAGTTGTATAATCGGTTACCTTCCCTCTGCTTCCAGCATCCCTTCAAGGTTCCCATCCCTGGTTTGCAGATGAGTAAAGGAAACCCTCGCGAGAAACTTGTCTGTGGGCTGAGCCTATTTATGTTGCGGGGGGGGGGGGAAGGGAATAATAAATTATTGATCCTATGTTATATGCCAGACTATATAGATTTTCTTACTTAATCTTCCAATCACTCGGTGAAATGGGCATGATTGTCCCCACTTTGCAGATAAGAGAACGAACTGAGCAAGACTCCACAGTTAGGTAAGTGGAAGGGTCAGACTGCAAAATCCACAGCTCCGCACCTCCCCACCTCCCCTCTCCCGAGACCTCCCAGCAATGGGAAAAGGGGGTATAGAGGGGGAGGGTCTGCAAGAACAGGGAGGCGAGGCCTGCAGTGCCTCCCTAGGCACCTAGATGGCGCTCAAGGCTCGGCTTCCAGGACACACCTGGGGCTCCAACCTACAGGAAAACAGGCTGCTGGTTTTATGCAACAATTTATGGTAAGGAAAGGAAGAGGCTGAAAAATTTGTCTTGCCTCTGTTTTGTTTTTGTTTCTGTTTGCAAAACGAATCTACCGCCTCTAAGCCTGCAGTTCATCTTTGTAGCTCCGTCAGCCTAACATGCCGGCAAAACCCTGAGGGTGGGGTGGTGAGGGCACAGGCAGGGTGAGACATTTCAAGCAAAAAATGAAGTGAAACGGCCCCATCATAGAGGGCCCCTCTCCTGACCCTCTCATCAAAGTTGCCATGGTTTGTAGATGTCAGCGAATTCCCCCACCCTGGAAAGCAGGGCCTCTGCCAGTCAGAAGACATAATATTGTCAGAGGTGGAAAGAGTTTCTCTTTTGGTCTCTGACCCCTCATTTTGTGGATCTAGAAGATGGATGGCTAAATCACGGGTCTGAATTTAGGTCTTCTGGTGCAATTTTACTCACCCCATTCAACTTTTCTCTTTGTTTAGAAAAAAATTGCCTTTTTTCCCCCTGATTTGGGCAGCACCTCGAGGAGGGGCAGGGCAGGGGGGAGCCTGGGTGGAGTGGAAGTCCTGGGGTGGGGCTCAAATGGGAAACGAAGCATCAGGTCAGCTCAGAAAGGTCTTGCCTGGCTTGGAGGGGCAGCTTGGCTGGGTTTTCAGCTCCTGGGACCCACGTTCAAAGGAATAACAGGACTGTTCTGAGAAATTGAATTGTGTCGTATTTATTTCCTGTTTTCACTTCATGATTATTCTCAAAGTCTGAATGTGAGAACTTTCTTCATACACATTGTGGATTTGGATACTAACTTGAAATCCGCCGCCTCATCCCCCATTTTTTTTTTTTTTTTTTGCTTTGGCTTGGCCACCAGGGAGCTTGGCATCCAGTTGGAGTCCAAATGCCTGAAACTGTGAAGAACCTAGTGAATTGCATAGATGCATTTCCCCTTGGTCTTCATTTCCTGTCTCAAGTATATTTTCCCCAGCTTTGTTTCTTAATTACATTTTCCAATTTTATTATGTTGTGTACCTTCTTTGGAGCTGCCTCAAGTCCTTCATGGAATAAATAAAAATGCTTTTGTAGTGGGGCATTTTGGCTGACTGAGCTGGGGGTCTAGATGCTTCTACTGCGGGCACTGCTTCCCTCTCCTCTGTCCCCTCCCAGGCCCTCGAGCTTTTATTGTGGGAAGGAGGAACGCAGAGGGGACGGGTGAGCATCTGTTCTCCCTTTACCCCTCTGCGTGGCCTGAGGTCCTATGATTAGAGGGACGGAGACAGACAGCTACTTTTCATAAGAGGACTGCTGATGTCCTAGGCAAGGTGTGGCGGCCAGAAGTTGGCAGAGCTCTCAGAGGGACTTTATGTGCCTGTGCAGGCAACAAGCAAAGCAGCTTCAGGGACTGAGTGACAACCGATGGCACAGGGTTGGCCAGAAGGCCATTCTCCCAGGCTCTGCAGGGAACTTCACTGTTTGCTATACTCAGGCAACTCAACAGACTGGAAGCTTTCGGGCATCTGGAATAATCTGTTGACCAGAAACAGCAACGAAGCTTTGCTCAGTCTCTTTGTGGGCAACTGTGGGCCGGAACAGACGTGAAAGTGCTTGGGGGACTCTGGTGGTTAAAGGCAGATGGACACATCACAGAGGCTCTTCAAGTCAACTGGAGACTGACTGGAGGGGGGCTAATGTCTGCAAACCATCCAGGTAAATGGTGTACATGCCCTCATCATTTGTATATAAAAGAAAGTATGACTAATTTGTCAGGACCTATCAATATTAGAAATGCACATCCCCATTAATCCAGCAGTTCTCTTTCTTGGAATCTATCTTATGGAAATGTCCAGGGGTGTGTGGAATACCATATGTTCAAGATGTTCATTACAGTATTGTTGTAATAGTGAAAAAGTAGGGGTAACCTAAATGTTCATCAATAAGGGAGTGGCTAATTATGGTACACCAGTACTATTGAGTGTTATATGGCTGTTACAAAGGTGAGATACACTTATATGTGCTAACATGGAAATCTCCCAAACACACCAAGTTTAAATTAACTATCTGTATATATAAAACTATATATGATATCTACATCATTACATATATATAACTATATATGTATACATATGTATGTGTGTACACATATATAATGTGTACTTTATATATACAATAAATACCCCCTCCCCCAAAGGAAGGCATCTGGGTTTGTAGACTGGCTGTGATGACTAATGATCGTAGAAAGTCATTATCTGTGCTTGGGATCATACTAAAAATATTTGACCACCTGTAGGGCATGAGCACTGACTCATCTGAATGGATGCTGGGGCAGAATCTGGAGACCCCTTGCTGTGCCAGGTGTTAACTCTTTAGTTCTTGGATTATGTGGGGGTGGAGGTCTGGGAGATTCCAAGGGTGATTGTTGACTGACTACTATGGAAGAATTTCTGTATGTTAATAACCAGTATGGCCATACTGATGCTCTTGGTTAAATATCAGCCTTGCCATTGGTGGTCATATTTTAAAAATTCTGATAAAAACGAAATGAGCTTCCTGTACCCTGATTTGTGAGTGGCAGACTGTGAAGTGGGTCTCACAGAGCAGAGTCCTCCGGGAGTTGCTTGATCCTAAGCTGTGGACTCGCTGCTCTGGGAACTGAATCCCTGCCCTGGATCCAACATTGCCATGAGTCCTGCTGTATCACACCCTTTAAGAGAACTAACCCCATCCTGCAGAAAACTTGGTATAATTAGTCATTAATAACCAGAGCCTGGCTTCTCCATGGTGCAAATTGTTTCTGTATTGATCTCCACCCGCACTGTCAGCACCCTGAAAAGATTGAACTTTAAGTGCTTAATTCAGCCTCATTCAACCGAAAATTTTGGTTTTGTCCTCCAAACAAAAGCACCCTTGTTTTAGTCTTCTTTTTTCCTCCCACAAATAATAAAATCAATCAATTTCTCCCCCTTCCCCCGCCCAAACCTAGTCTTCCCCTGTAATCAATACATTTTGAAATGTCAGTGTATTCCTGGGTGAAGAGCTGGGAAGGGCTGGGGGAGGAGCGGAAGGAGGTGGGAGCTGATGGGAAGACAGCTTCAGCATCTCCAGGCCAGCAGGTTGCCTTTAAATCCCATCATGGCAAATCCCAGCTTGTGTCAAATCTCTGGGCTTCCACACCTGGGTACGTAGCGTGGGGTGCGGCCTTTCAGGTGTAGTTGATTGAAATATTAACCAACATTTTCAGTTTTGCTTCACAACCTTAAAAACAAACTGCTAAGCTTTCCACTTTTTTAAAGTTATCAAGTAAACGGTATGGGAGTGGTGATCACACTCACTCCATCCCAGATCACTTGTCCTGAGCCCCACCTTTTCCATGAAGTTGGTATTGATGGGGTTTTGGAGGGGGTGGGGGGCACGGAGGGGGAGAGACTCAGAGCTGGTTTATTGGAAAAAGCCAGAGCCAAACCAGCCAACCAGAGGTTGACATCTCCAATTTAAGAAGTTAATAATATTCCTGCAGAACTGGTTTGGACAGATTGTGAGAGGTCATCCTTTGGGGGAAGAGGTGTTAACCTTTAGTGCCAGCTTTGCACCAGTAACTTTGTAAATATGATCACAGTGAATCTTTCCCAGTTGCAGAGATGAGGAAACAAACAGGGACTAAGTGAATTGCCTTCAGGTCACAGAGAAGGAAAATGCCAGAACCGCATCAGGAACCGTGCCTTTCTGGACTTGCCTCATCCCCCCAGGGATGAGAACACAATAGTACCTCCTCGTAGAGTGGCTAAAAGGGTTGCATGAACTATGCCTGTAAAGTGTTTAGTTGTATTAAGCACTTAGAAATAGCTGGTATTGTTATCATCATTATAATTATTCTCCTGATACACATATAATATTTGCTTTTAGAAAATTTCTGGTATCAGTACATTTGCAAAAAATTTATTTTTATTTAAAAAATTTTAATTTTTATTCTTTTTTTAATATTTGAATTTAATTTTTATTTTTTATACAGCTGGCTCTTATTAGTTATTGATTTTATACATATTGGTGTATATATGTCAATCCCAATCTCCCAATTCATCCCACCACCCCCCATCCCCGCTTTCCCCCCTTGGTGTTCATACATTTGTCCTCTACATCTGTGTCTCTATTTCTGCCCTGCAAACTGGTTCATCTGTACCATTTTTTTAGATCCCACATATATGCGTTAATATATGATATTTGTTTTTCTCTTTCTGACTTACTTCACTCTGTATGACAGTTTCTAGGTCCATCCGTGTCTCTACAAATGACCCAGTTTCGTTCCTTTCTGTGGCTGAGTAATATTCCATTGTATATATGTACCACAACTTCTTTATCCATTCGTCTGTCAATGGGCATTTAGATTGCTTCCATGACCTGGCTATTGTAAATAGTGCTGCAATGAACATTGGGGTGCATGTGTCTTTTTGAATTATGGTTTTCTCTGGGTATATGCCCAGTAGTGGGATTGCTGGGTCATATGGTAATTCTATTTTTAGTTTTTTAAGGAACCTCCATACTGTTCTCCATAGTGGCTGTATCAATTTACATTCCCACCAACAGTGCAAAAGGGTTCCCTTTTCTCCACACCCTCTCCAGCATTTGTTGTTGGTAGATTTTCTGATGATGCCCATTCTAACTGGTGTGAGGTGATACGTCATTGTAGTTTTGATCTGCATTTCTCTAATAATTAGTGATGTTGAGCAGCTTTTCATGTGCTTCTTGCCCATCTGTATGTCTTCTTTGGAGACATGTTATTTTTATTCTTAAAATATGTTTGACATTGAAAATAAAGACAGAATCTCTACCCTCAAAGAGATGACAGTCTGATTTTGAGAGAATAGAGGAAAAAGAAAAAAAAAAACAAGTAACAATTCTGTGTCATACTTATTATAGAAGGAACATGCTAGAAGGAACACAGAGGAAGGTCACCTTATATAACCTGGAGAGGAGACATCAGAAAAGGCCTGTAGGGGGATTTGAACTCATGAAAGATGACGATTAGGTGTTAGCTGAGTAACCGAGGAGTAGGAAGGGAATTGTGAGCAAGAGGGAGCAGCATATGCTGCGGTGCAGAGCTGTGAAAGGCGCGTGGGCTGCAGCTTGTTGTGAAGGGGGTGGCTGAGAGATGGCCAGAGATTGGGCTGGGCAGGTGGGCAGGGCTGGATCATGGTGGGCCTTCCTTGCTAAAGAGAAGAGGTTTCATTTAGGAGGCTTTGTGAATCCTTGAAAGTTTTTAAACAGGAAAGTGGCAGATTCAGAATCATGTTTCAGAGGATGACTTTGTGCTGTGCATGGGGGCTCCCCTGGAGAAGACTAGAAGTAGTGAGGCCGCATCAGAGGCTGCCGTAGTGACCTCCAAGCCCTGAATATGAACACAATAGCTGTGAATGGAGAGACACGGGATGGGAGAGCCATCCAGACCTGGGATCCATAAGAATTGGAGACCAGTTGGATGTAGAGAGTGAGGGAGGGAGAGGAAGTCTAAGATGATTTTCGTTTGGTTGGTTGGTGGAACCTTTGAGCAAGAAAGGAGGCAGCAGGAGAAGCATGTTTTAAGAGAAAGATGGAAGGTCAAGTTTCAGACACTTCAAGTTTTAGGTATATAGGGCATCCAGGTGGAGATGAGTGGATATACTCTGCGGTCCTCTGTGTGTAGAGCACAGTAATTGGTGATCGACAGATGATTAACATTTGTTGAGGGAATGAGTAGATGGCTAAAACCATAATGTGGATGAGATTGTCCAGTAGAAACATAAGTCCAGCAGGGTGAAGAGGAAAGAGTCCTGGGGGAACATTAATCACCCCATTGACACCCAAAATAATGAATTAAGAGAAGCTTGAAATTCAGAAATCATAAGCATATCAGTCAAGAGAAGAAGATTCAGGGTACGGCAAAGAGGCATTTTCAGCACTGACGTTGACCTCTACAACTTATCGACGAGCTAACCATTTTCTTTCTTAGAGATAATAGCCAACATTCACTGAGTACTGCCTATGCGCTGGGCCTTGTGTCAGGGATTTACCTGTATTTCTTTACTTAACTCACAACTCAGTGACAGGGAAATGCTATGTTTTTTCCTTTTCTAGAGATAAAGAAATTTGGAGTCTTGGAGACATTAAGTAATTGCTCAAGTCCTGTAGCTTATCTTCAGTGGACTTGGGATTCAAACCCAGGTCTGGCTGACTCAGCCAAGAATCTTCATCACTCTTTTGTCTCGTAAATATCCAGTCATTTAAATAAAAAATCAAGGCTGAGCATATCAGGCTGTGCAAAAGGTGCTTTGTCTCTTAAGACAATCAGATCGAGAGAATGGTACTATTTGTGAGGAATGTGGGATGTATAAGTTGTTACACTGGCCTTGTATATCTTTGGGTTTTTCCAGGTACTTTATCTGCCATCTGTCTCTCCTCCTCTCCTATGATATTAAGTTGATGGCTTTTGAGAAGCTGCCATCTTTAGTGGAGGTTGCTCATTTTCCTGATCATGGCCTGGAGGACTTTTCTCCATCTGAGTGAGCATTGAGATAAAGGATAAGCCAGTCCCAAGGTCAATTGGATTAACAGAATCTTTCTTTTGTTGGCTTGTGGAGACCAATTAGTAATGGTGGATGAATGGATTCGATTAAATGCCTTCACTGATCTGGGTCTACTGGGGATAGTGATAAATTCCCAAATGAGGTGAGGGACCTATTGGGTCTGAACACATCACCTTGCCCTGGCTTTGGTAGATTCAGAGCAGCTCCTTCAAGTATCACAAGAAGAAGGTCTACCAGTACTTCCATTCATTTACTTTTTGAGCAGCTTGTTTGCCTCAGTTCCCATCCATCATAGTGGCAATACCACAATCTTTAGAGCCAGGCAGGCATAACTTTGACTTCTAGCCTTGCTTCTTGCTAGATGCATAGAATTGGGGAATGATCTTAACTTCTTTGAACCTCACTTTTTTTTTTGAGTTATACATATATATTTTTTAACTTTTTATTTTACATTGGAGTATAGCCGATTAGCAATGTTGTGATAGTTTCAGGTACACAGCAAAGGGACTCAGCCATGCATATCCATGTATCCATTCTCCTCCAAACTCCTGTCCCACCCAGGCTGCCACATAACATTGAGCAGAGTTCCCTGTGCCATACAGTAGGACCTTGTTGGTTATCCATTTTAAATACAGCAGTGTGTACATGTCAATCCCAAATGCCCTAACTATCCCTTCTCTCCATCCTTCCCCCCCTGGTAACCATAACAAAACTCACTTTTCTTATCTGAAAAATAGGACCAGTAGAGCTTAGCTTACCCTTCTTGTGGACATGGCATAGCGCACTGAGGTGCTCATAATGGGACCTGGTACTGTGAACATGCTCAGTATATGTGAGGCCCTTTTTCTGAAGGGAATGGAGGTGTATACCCCCTAGGTAATCTGTAGCTGGGTACTTATTCCATTGCCTCCAAGAATTTTTGTATTTTCATCCAAATAAGATCTGGTATTAAAATGGCCCCCATGTTGTCATTGTGTTGTAAAAGTAATCAGAAATTGTCCAAGAAATTCAGATGTCACAACTACTTGCAAACCATTGCTTCTAACTGAGTGTGAGAACCCTTGATGGAGCCCAGTACAAGTATTCCATATTATTCACAGTACAGAATCACATGAGCTGGATTCCAGGTTAAATGAAGAACACCCCTTTCCCTTGAAAAAAAGATATAGTTGATGCAAAATGGGTAAAGCTAGACTGATATTCACAGGCTCATGCTGACCTGTGGTGAGGAGGCACGATACCTCCTGGAACTTATGCTGACTATTCTATGAGTCTCGAACACTGTGGATGCAGGTCACCTCCCACAAGTTGATGTCCAAGCAGCTCCAAAGCTCAAGAGGAGTGATGTGATGGGCAGCTGTGGGGCCGAAGTGACACAGGTCTTTGCAGGACGACGTGGAGGACTGGGTCACACTTTCAAGAACCCTTCAGAATGTTTTGTCATGGAAGCTCAGACTGTCAGGGTAAAAGGGGTAGAAGATGCAGGAGGCCCAGAATTTGGAAATAAGGCGAACCCTGTTGCTAAAACATAAAATTAATAAGTATTGGATCAGAGGTAAGAAAGGCAAACTCACCGTAGCAACAACAGTAGAAGTCACACATAATAAGTGTGTACTATGTGCCTGGTTTATTCTAGGCTGGGGGTTCATATAAGTTTGGGAAGACATTCTAATGGGGTGGGAAATGGACAGTAAACAAAATAAATATGTACATTATTTTGTATATTAGGAGATAGTAAGTGCCAATATGAAAAATAAAGCAGATAGAGAGTGTGGGACAGGGAGCGGGTGTTGTAATTTCAAGTTGGTAGTTGTGGAGGGTTTCAACAACTAAATAACATTCAGCAAGACACACTCTCATGACCCAAGAAGAGCATTGCAGGAAGAGGGAACCCCAAAGTGTCCAGGCACTGAGGCATGAACTTTCCTGGCACGTTCAAATCAAAGCAAAAAGGCTGATGTACCTGGAATGGAGCAAAGTTCAGGTAAGAACAAGGTGATGGGAATGAAGTCAGAGAGCTAACAAGACTGAAGGTTCTTGGGACGACCAGGTTGATACTTATCCCATCAAAGGGCATATTGTCATCATCATCTTTTTATTCTTCTCCATCTTTTCCTTGCTCTAACATTTTCTAGGCACTTTGACAAGCAGATGACCTGGAGGGTCTTCTCAACCCTCATAACAACCCTTTGAGGCAGATCGTTTATCATTCTTATTGCACATACAAGAAATCAAGGTCTGGAAGGTCACAAGCTCCGTGGCAAAGGCTCAGCACTTTTTCTCTCATGCTTTCCCGCCTCCATTTCCAAAGCACCGTTTATTTGCGTCGCACCTTCCAGCTTTGGCTCATAGCTTTTCACATAAGAGCATCCAAGAAACTCTTGTGTATACCTGTCAACTGCTGTTTTTTTTTTTTTTAAAACTTTGAAAAAACAAGGTTTATTATTCACAGGTCCTGGGGGGTACACATGGTGCGGGGCCATATAGCAAGAGGTTTGGTCAGGAGGTGAGAAACAGGAGTACACGCTAGAGAGCAAGAGCGCACACTAGCAGACCTGGGGTTCTGCCTTCATTCTGGTTGTGGGTGGCGTGCGTAGGGTTTCGCAGGTTCACTCTTTATTGGTGAGTTTAAAACATGAGAGCGGGAATTAAAGCACAGGAAGGGAAAAGCAGGGTCACTCAAATGATCAGTTATCTAGGTCAACCAGGGCTTTCTAAAAGGGAAACTTCATGGGTGGGGTGGCCTGGCTCTTTATATAGTTGTATAGCTGGCAGTGGGTTTATTTGAGATGAATTTCTTTGAAATGTATACCTCAGCAATCAAAAGCTTAATGTCAGGCATGCACTTATATTACAATGAAAAAAGCTAATTGTCAGGCACTTAACATCACACTGCTTCTTTCTAATCAACCATGGGATCTCATGGTAAAAACATGCCTTTTGAGATTGGCTTTTTTGACTCAGAACATTGTCTGCGATTATTTCAGTTATTTTGTGTTATAATAGCTTGTTCCTTTTTGTTGCTGAGTAATATTCCATGGTATGGATGTACCACAGCTTGTTTATCCATTTACCTGTTGAAGGATATTTGGGTTGTTTCAGTGTTGGGTTTTACAAATAAAGCTGCTGTAAATATTCATGTGCAGCTTTTCAGTTCACTTGGATAAAATACTCAGAAGTAAAATTCTGAGGCATATGGTATATGTATTTTATTTTATTTTTATTGGTATATATATTTTAAAATTTTAAGAAACTTCAAAACTGTTTTCCCAAGCAGATGCATCATTTTCCATTCCCATCAGCAATGTATGAAACTTCTGTTTTCTCTGGATGCTTATCAGCATTTGGTGTTATTGGTATTCTTTATTTTATTTTATTTTTATTTTTTATTTTTTTTGCGGTACGTGGGCCTCTCACTGTTGTGGCCTCTCCCGTTGCGGAGCACAGGCTCCGGACGCGCAGGCTCAGCGGCCATGGCTCACGGGCCCAGCTGCTCCGCAGCATGTGGGATCCTCCCGGACCGGGGCACGAACCCGCGTCCCCCGCATCGGCAGGCGGACTCTCAACCACTGTGCCACCAGGGAAGCCCGGTATTCTTTATTTTAACCAATCTAATAGGTGTGTGGTAGTATTACATGGTGGTTTTAATTTTCATTTCCCTAATGATTAGTGATGTTCGACATTTTTTCCCTTTTGCTTATTCTGTCAATTGCTTTTGATGCCTCATCTTCCTTCTCACTGGCAGTGGTACAAATGGAACAGGCAGACAGTTTCTCTGGGCCTCCCTGTTACGGACTGCATGTTTGTGTCTCCCTTAAATTTATATGTTGAAGTCCCAGTCCCCGAAGGGATGATACAAAGAGGTGGGGCCTTGGGGAGATAATTACGTTTAGTTGAGGTCATGAGGGTAGAGCCTCCAAGATGGGATTAGTGCCCTTATGAGAAGAGGAGGAGACCAGAGCTTTCTCACACCATCTTGTGAGGATATAGCAAAGTGTCTGTCTGCAGACCAGGAAGAGGGCCTTCGTCAAACCTGACCAAGTTGGCACCCTGCTCTTGGACTTCTAGCCTCAGAACTGTGAGAAATAAATTCCTGTTGTCTAAGCCACCCCATCCATGTATTTTTGTTATAACAGCCCAAGTGGACTGAGATGCTCTTGTTTGTTTTGCACAACATTTCCTTTTTGAGTTGTGGTGCGGGGCCTTGTTCATAAGCACGGACCTTCCCCACATGCTTGTTGGTACTTGGATGTGAACCACCATCTTCCATAACAAAATTCTCCTTTGTCCCCATCTCTTTCTTTGAGAATTGCTATCTAATTATTAATTTTTGTTTTTGTGTTTTCTCCTCTCTCTTTTGCCAGTTTGCAGAGGCAGGATCTGCCAGGTGTTCCTTGCTGCCCAGTGAGCAGACTTTCTCAATTTTACAAAAACTGCTATGGTTGGGACTTTTGGCACTCAGCCACTTCTGGTTCTTTCTCCTTCTGGTAGAGAATTGCATTTCTCTGCCCCTTGGCGTTAGGTTAGGTCCCGTGAGTGGAAGCGATGCTGCTACTTCTGGGCAGAGGCATTCAGTTCCTGGCATGAGATCTTTGGGGCTTTTTTCCCTGATTGAGGCAAACCCTGAGGCATCTGTTGAGCTGGAGGGTCCATGAGCTCCATGAACACTGAGCCACCACACAAAGAACAGTGGCTGCCATCCTAGAAAGCTGCCAAGGCTCGAAGAATCACTTTTGTTGTGTCACAGATGCGATTTTGGTCTGTGTGTGTATGTGTGTGTGTGTGTTGTTCCTGTAGCATCACCTAGCTTATACTGATTGACACCTCTTTTTCTGCAAGACCAGGTTGAGTGTCAGGCAATACCCTGATTTTTACTCAGTGTGAGGTTAGAATTTGAGGTTTTGCGGGAGACAGACTTGCGTTGTATGACCTTGGGCGAATGACTTTACCTTTCTGCATTTTCTGGTTTTCTTTTCTGTAGATCGAAGAGACTTATACCCACCTTCTAGGGTTGTTGTGAGAATTAAACGTAGTAACACGTGTAATGTAGGTGGTATACAGTAGACGTTTAATGAATGCTTGTTTTCGTTCTCCTTTTCCTGCACCATCATAAACTCGAAGATTACGTGCCCATTTTATTTTTTTTTCTCCCAAGGATTTCGCCACTTTTTCATTAACCAGTGTTTCCTTGTTGCCAGGATTTAGTGCCAAGTAACCATCTCCCTTGTTGCTTCCTCTGGCTTCTGAAAGATGAAATCGTCAGCAAGGCAAGGCGAAGGTTGATCAGATGAGACACCCAGCAGATGTCCAGAGAGTCTGAGTCCCCACTGCTGCTCCGTCCTGCCTCTGTGCCAGTTCTCTAATCTGTATTAGGAAAACATGGTCTGCTTGATTGCTCTGTAACAAACTTTCACAACATTAGCAGTTGCTTCCCTTTCTTCTAGTTCTCCATGATATTTGTTTTCATTTTCAATTTTTATCCAATTCAATTAGATGCTTGTTTTGACTCCGGCTCTGAGCTGGGCGTGGGGGATACAGAGGTGGATTAAGGCGTAGCTCCTGCCTGCTAGAAAGTCACTCTGGTGAGGGGAACAGATAAGGTAGACAAACCCACCCACCCACCAACCACCAACCAACCAACCAACCAACCAAGAGGACAACCCCAAATACTGTGATGACTACAAACACATAAGCATGTACATGATACAGAGAAAGGACTAGGGAAGAACTGATGAATTCCTTTGGGTCTAGGAGTGGGAGAGGGATGAAGTCTTTTTCCAAAAGATTCTGTTTCATTAGGGTTTTGATGGATGAATAGGAGTGCACCAAGCAGATTATGAAGGAAGAACATTTGGGAAAGAGAAACAGCATTTGCAAAGGCACAGTGACATGAGATGTGAATAGTTCTGGGCAATATATGAGATTTGGTGTTTAACAGAGCATAAAGGGCAAAGTGGGAAGTGGTAGGAGGTGAGGTAGAAGGTTTTGCCAGGCAGGCCAGTGGGGAGAGGACACATTCTTGAGTATATGGGCATTTATTAGACCTGCTTCTCTTCGAGGTTTACTCTTTATTGCTTTTTGCTAGCCATGCCCTTCAGTTAATAAGATTGTATTTGTTGCCTTGTCTGATAATGTTGGGTGGTTAGCCCTCATGGGTCTGGATGGAGCAGAGGGCTCTTGAAATGTGCAGAAAAGAACATGGAGTCAGGATAAAGGCGGACTTGGGCTCAAATCTGACAGTGTGTTTTATTAACCCCATGTTCCTGTGCCTGAGGTCTCTATTACCTCCTCTGCAGAGGGGGGGAAATCATGCCTGCCTCACTGAGCATCTGTGAGGACTAAAATGAAAGAAATATTTAAGGTACTCAGTACAGAACTTGGTGTCCATTGGGTACTCAGTACATCTCCCAGTTGGAGAAATCAGTTACTTGTGTTTGGGAATTGCATTAAGCTCATAAAGAAACAGCTTAAAATTGTTAAGACTGCTTTAAAAAATACAATTATGCTTTTTTTTTTCCTTTTGAGAAAAGTTGTTAGTTCTTTTTCATGACAAACCTCTCAGGGCCCTCAAAGGAGGAAAACAAATTTGCAAAAAAAAAGAAACTTGAAACAATATGACATTTCTGTTGTATCAAACCTCAAAGGTCTTACCTTGAGATTATTTTGGTAAATCCATTTACATTTTTTACTCCCCCCACCCCCAAACGTCATGTGTTAGAACACATTGCTGTTTTGACATCTCCATTGTGATATTTTTTTTAAGCCATCAGTAGAGTTTTAAATATCTCAGGACTGAACTCTGGCCTTTGAGGAAGGCAAACTAATTATTTCTCAAACGATTCTGTAGAGCAAGCCGCTGGCATTTGTTTCCTGGCAGCTTAGAAAGGAAATGCGAAACTGGTGGCTTTTTAAGGAAGAGGATGTGCAGTCAGACAGGAGTTCAGAAACTTGTCCACCCCGTTTCAAGAGGAAGCCCTGATGTTCCTGGAGAACAGCTGGGGCCAGGGTTTCATGCAAATGGTTTTGCAGCTGACTGAGGCAAAACAAAAGCAGTGCTGATGGGTGGAATAAAGGTGGTCACAGATGTCAAGGGCTGACTGAAGTCTTATATAATCATTTGATGGTTCCAACAACTCTAGAAAGTAGAGACTTCTAGTCCCCTTTTACAGATGTGGAAACTGAGTCTTAGAGAAGAGAAGTCTTATTCAAGGTCACAGGGCCAGAAGTTGAGGGCTGTTTTTTGCCTGACACTGGAGTGTGTGATCTTAACCACTTGGCTCTGCTGCCTGGGGGTCTTTATGTTGTGTGACCTTTGGTAACTTACTAACCTCTCTGAACATCTGAGTTTCTTCTTCCATCAGACAGGGATGACAGTACTACTACCTACTTCTTAGTTGTGAGGATCAGGTATACTTCCTGAGGAGGAGGCACCTAGTGAAAATAAGTGAAACATTGTAATTAATTGGGTTCTGAGTACACTGACTAATATGTCTTATGGTTATACCCTCCCTAGCTCCATCCTGTTCCATACCTGGCTGTTAGTTTGCTGTCAGAGATGGTTCCCCCATGGACCACAATACACATCTCTCATCCCCTTTATCTTTTCCCACCTTCCCACCTCTGGCTTTTGTTTCCTCCCCACAGGGTTCCCTGACTCCTGAAGTTCTTACTGAAATTCCTTCTTCGAGATATAAGTTTCCTGGTGGAGGTTTTTGGGTACATAGAAGAGAGGCAACTGACCAGACTGGGGGTTTAGTGGAGATTCCTAGAGAAGCTGACTCTTGGGGGATGACGAGGATTTGGGTAAGAGGAGAGAGGAGGGGCGAGAGGGATTGCAGGCTTGTGCAGGGGCATGGCATGTTCTGAGACCCACGAGTATTCGTACAAGATAATGGGTGAGAGTGGAATGTCAGTATTGTTAAAAATTGGATGAGTATTTTTCCACCTTGTTTCCTCAGCTAGACTGTTAGTCCCAGGAGAGGAGAGACTGCATCTTAATTCCATGCCCCTCACAGTGCCCTCTCTGGGGGTGGGCACAGAGCCAGCCCCAGGAGAGACTCACGTCACTGATTTTTTAATACTCACATGCTAATGAGTTGGGTTTTACTGGAAGAAGTGGGCAGCTTAGCAATGCAGAAAGGCCATAGACTTTGGAGTCAGACAGACCTTATGGAAGTCACTTATTCTCTCTGAGCCTCAGTTTCTTCGCCTATGAGATGGGGGCAACGTGTACATGCCTCATAGGATTGCTGTGAAAATGAAATGAGATATGATATCTGTGAAGGGGTGGACAGAGCAGGTGCAGTATGTGTTAGTTCTTGTTGTTTTGCTGACTCTTCTGTGAATTAATTCTCAGGGCTCATGGAGGTTGAAACTTTGTTGTTGGCAGCTAGGGATGGGTGATTCATCTAAGCAGAAACTTGCCAGCGTTGGCCACAGCTCAAGTTAGCTCACTGCAGCTTCCACCCAGGAGATGCTGCTTTGCTATCTCCCTGTTCTGGAGACGGGAGTATGCTTCCATGGCAGATAAGATGGAGGAGGACATGTGGATGTGGGAAGCATTCTGTTTACTTAGACTCACCTCTGTCAAAGTCGTGGGGGTTAAATAGGCTTGTAGGACATAGGAAGAATTCAGGCTTAATACAATCCCTTTATCTGCAGCCCTTGACCATCCCCTCAAAACTTCACCCTTTGCCTACTACAGTGTTTGCTCCACAAGTGTAAGGATCTCTGTTTAGTTTGTATCCCGAGAGCCTTGGACAGTGCCAGGTGCAGAGTAGGGGCTCAGTCATTTTGCTGAAAGAATAAATGCACAACTGCCTCCCAAACTCCTTCCCTTATTTGCCTTCAAGATGGAGTTGGCTAGATCACGTCCTGTCCCATCCTGTTACTACTTTCTTCATGGCATGTGCCTGCTTTGCTATAATATCATTAGCATGGAGCAACCAGGAGTGGAGTTCTGTGACATCCAGTCATCCTGGGAAGTCTCATTTCCTGCCTGCCTCATTCGGTCAAACTTAGACACGAGTTCTTGGCTGATGTTGGTCTCGTGGCTCAAGAATGTACATGCTCTGAGGTGTTTGGTCAGCGTGCTCCCAATGACCTGTTCACCCATGCGTGAGCCTTTGAGTCAGTAACTTGGCAGACTCTCAAGCTGCTACCCCAAAAGATGATTTCTCTCCATTCAATAAAAGATCGTATAACTTTCCAATTAATATTATTGATGGTTCCGGCAGCAGAATTTCTCCCCTCTTCCCACCCCGAGAAACCAGGTCAGGTCAGCAGTCACCAAGCATGTCCCGTGTGCACTGGGGGAAGGGCACTCACTGTCCACTCTCTTTCCCTCTCCATCTTTCCCTGGCATCAGTGGTCTTCAGATACACAAGTACGTGTATGAAGTGTAATCATATGTCTAGCTGTGCCTGTGTCTTGAAAACTCTCCTGGCTGCTGTTTTCAAAGACAATTGAAAAGATGGTAGCTGTACTCACCTTGAAACTTCATTTTTTTTTTTTACATCTTTATTGGAGTATAATTGCTTTACAATGGTGTTTTAGTTTCTGCTGTATAACAAAGTGAATCTTGAAACTTCATTTTGATTTTCTTATTCAACACAACGTGACATTTTCTTGAAAGGGATATTCCAGTTTAGGAGCCAAAATGTGGGTCAGTATCATAATGATAAGAGTAATAACTGGCATAAAAATAATTTCAGATAGAATTAGTGAATGCAGGCTGTCTGCTTTGAGTGTTTTGCTAATAATTACCACCCTGCCATGCCTCATTCTGAAGGGCTAGCTCATTTTCAGCTGAGCTTCAGTTTACAATATGAGGTTGATGATCAAACACAAGCTTCACTTAAAGTAGGGCCATCAGGAGAAATGGCTCTGATAGCTGAAGCTGGCCGTGATGGAGTGCGATGAAATGGGAGTTTCAGGAATGTAGTGTGGAATCTCCACTGACTTTGTTTTTATTTCACAATCAAGAGCCATGAATGAGAGAGAAATATGTTAGTTACATTACTTTAAAATAGCCTGGCAAAGATATAATTTCTTATTGATTAGTTTCCTGTCGAAGGCAAGGCCTGTGGATAAAAGAAAATTGACTGCTGAAAATTCTAAAATAAAGAAAGTAAATTAGGGAAGATGTTTAAATTTTTAAAAGGAAGAAAAAGGTGTAATCAATGTACCCAAATCTGCCACTTATAAAACGTACTGCTGAAACTGAGTTCTAAGTTGTTCTTGATCTGATTGACTTGCTTCATTTACTACAGTATTTAAATACAAAATAGACTGTTTGGCTTTGCTTTCTATGTTTCAGGTACCATGGAAAGGAAAGAAATGTAGGAATAAAAATTATTCCTGGAAATTAGGTAAGGAATTAGTTGGTGGGTTCATATGACATCATAACTCTTTTTGGTTACAAGCAATAGATCCAAACTGGTTTAAACCAGTGGTCCTCAATTGGAAGTGGTTTTGCCCCCTAGGGAGCATTTGGAAATGACCGGAGACATTTTTGGTTGTCACAGCTGTGGGGTGAGGATGGCTATTGACTTCTAGTGAGTAGAAGCCAGAGGTGCTGCTAAACATCCTACAAAGCACAGGACAGCCCCCATCCAGCCAAAAAAGTCAGTAGTTCTAAGGTTGGGAAATTCTGGTTTAATATTTAAAAAAAGTAGAATTTATTGACCCATCACTGAAAAATCCAGGATAGATGTAGTTGGACACAGATGTTCCAACAATGTCATCAGAAGCATCTTTTTCTCTCCAACCTGCTACTTTCCCTGTGAGCTTCTTTCTTAGGAGGTTTTCTCCCTCAGAATCACAATATGGGACCCAGCAGCTCAATGAAAAAGAGCTTGTCTTTCTCATTGATTTGATTCCCTCCAAGAATCCTGAGATTGGCTCTTGTTGGCTAACCTTTGTTATATCTTTTCTGAACCACTGCTGTGGGTCTGGATATACTGACTGAGCCCTGGGACACGTACCCACCCCTGACTCTGGGGTGGGGGTGTTGGCTTGGTCCATCTAAACCACTTGGACTGAGAGAATGGTGAGATGTTTCTCCGAAAGGAAAAATGGGGTGCTGTTTCTGCAATAAGGGAGAAGAGATGCTGAACAGCCAAGCAACAGACGTCCACTATGTTTATTTTCTGAGGAAATTCAGAGTGGTGGTGGTACAGGGGATACCAGGACCCCCTCCTCCATCCTTCTTTTTTTCCTGTCATCCAAAGTAAGTTATTTTTAACATTCCTGTGATAGTCTCCCTTTCTCTATGTCTCCTAGTACTCATGTTATGTTATAATTACATTATAATAAACTTATTTATTTACATATCCATCTGTTTTCCTAAACCATGAGCTTATAAACACGGGGATTACATCTAATTCATCTTCATGTTTCTAACACCTTGCTCAGGGTAGAACACCCAGTAGGCTACAATAAAACTTTTTTTTTCTATAGAGTAAAGGAGAGCTAAAAAGTCAGTTTGGTCTTATTAGACTATTGATTAGCCATTAATCAGATGTTTATTGAGCAGCTACTATGTGCCTGACACACCAAGCCCTGGAGACATAGGTAACAGGGCAGGCACATGTCGAGTGTAGCATCTGGGGAGGTGGCAGCCATTGGACAAGTAATCAAGTGGGTTGCATGATACAAAGGGGAAGTTCCGAGAGCATGGGTCCACCTTAGAGTGGGACTCTGGGGAAATGATACTTGAAGGGGGCAGCCTGGAATGTTGAGTGAGAGCTAGTTTTGCAAGATGTGGGTGGAAGAGCTTTCTGTGCAGAGGGAACAGCCTGTGCAAAGGCCTTGAGAAGGTGGTGGGGCACACGGTCATGGTTATTATGACCTGTTTGCAAGACAGGGTAGCATTTCAGATCTGATTTAAGGAAGGGTGGCCTCAGTTCTCCACTTTGATGAATCTCTTAGGCAGTGATTGTTTAATTTCAAGGAACAGAAACACATTCAAAAAAATTAAAGTGAATAGGAAGTTTTATTGTCAGGACACAAGGTTCTCAGGGGACCCACCATAACAGTTGGACCTCGTGGGACCTGGAATGTTGTTACCAGACGTTCTCTGTGTCTTGCTCTCTGGGGGGCTCATCTTTGCACATCTGCTCCAGTCTCCTCTCTGCAGACTGGCATCTGCCATCGAGATCTTAGGTTCTGCTCTTGATCACTTTCCACTTGCCCAGGGCTCTGGCTCTTCCTCTTTATGACCTTATTTTTCCTGCTTCTAACACCCTCTGACCAAATCAGCCTGTATCTCCATTTTAAATTTCCAAGTGTAAGAATCTGATAGGCCCATGTGATGGGAGGTGGAAACAATTAAGA
Source organism: Aethalodelphis obliquidens (assembly GCF_003676395.1). NCBI lineage: Eukaryota > Metazoa > Chordata > Mammalia > Artiodactyla > Delphinidae > Aethalodelphis > Aethalodelphis obliquidens. Next base: position 290,544 of record NW_020837962.1, on the reverse strand, counting down.
TGCAGAAAGTTGGGCAAACATTGCTTCAGATGTTACTTTTGTGAAATGTTAGTAACCTAACATGTCTGGATTCCAACCTCATGGAAAATATCACCCCCAGATAATAGTCTTGGGTACATAGGGTAATTCTTACCCCATTCTCTCTCCTTCTCACTCAGAATACTCCAGCCATGCTGGTATTCTGGTTTCTTAAACATACAGCCTTTGCACATGCTGTTTCCTCTCCCAGAGATGCTCTTCTCTCCTGCTCTTTACTTGGTTAATCTTTATTATCCTTTAGGTCTTAGCTTAGACATCATTTTCTCAATGAGGTCCTTCCTGACTCCCTGAATAGAATCGGTTTTGCCCTTTCTGGTTCATGGAACCCTGTTCTTTTCTCTTAGTTTTTATCAGAATTTGCAATTTTATAAGTTTTGTACAATTATTCTTCCGAGACTTTTAACTCCTTGAAGAGAAGGAATCACATCTGCCCGGCATCTAGTAGGTGTCCAATAAACACTGGTTAAATTGGTAAAGTAAATGTAATTATCCAGAGGGAGGTCCCTTTGAAAATTTTGTTTACAAAGGGTAAAACCTTCTTTTTAAGATGGTTGCATCTTTACTTGATGGTAGGAGAACACCTTAAGTAGGGACAACTCTGATATTTGATATGGGTGCTAAATAGAAGATGCCCAAATAAACTTCACACTTGAGTTAGGAAGATCCAGTCTCTGCTCCCAGATTTCTTCCTTCTGTTATTTTAGGATGATTCACAGGGCCAACTTGTACCAAAATTTTGGCAAAGAGAAGGGAAACTAACATTTATTGGGAAGCTATTAATGGCACTTTATAAACACCATCTCATTCAGTTCTCTTGACAACCCAGTAATGTGGGGGATACACCTTATAGACAGTCTCCTTCAACTTCTGTTCCAGCATCTGTCAACTATGCTATCTGTACTGCAGAGGCTGGAAACCTAAAAGGTACGTTTCCAAGACTCCCTTGCAACTAGGATCCTGGATATCATTCAGGTTTTACAAATCAAATGCACCCTGCGAGTCTTGAATTTAGAACTGAGTTAGAGGGGAGAAGGGCATAATGCAATCCACCTTGCGGGTGGATCACTGCAGAGTCAAAGTGGTTCTATAGCCATTAGCTCCCTGAGTTGGTGACTTCTTGTAGCAATGGTGGCAGTTTTCCCGATCATCATAGAGGTAGGGAGATTTTGGGGCAGGGAGTTGTTCCTGGAAGCTCCAACTCTTTGAGTGCTTCTAAGTCAGTTTACAGCTAGTGATGTGTTCCTTTCTGCTTAAAGTAGCTGAAGTGATTTCTGTAGTCTGCAACTGAGAAATACCTAAAACACCAGGTTTCTTGTACCCTGTCCTCTCCCCACATTTTACAGATGAAGATCTGAGGTCTGAGGATCAGGGTTCAAATGACCTGACTCAGGTTTCATGGCAGGTTAAGTGGCTGAGAACTTGAAACCAGACTGACTCTTTCCGTTTGTCTGTCTTCACTGCTGCCGCCCACTTCTTTTCTCTGGGCTGCTTTTCTCTCTCTCTTTCTTCCAATATCCTTCTACCACAGAACAGTTCGTTCCAAACAGATGGGATCTGACAGTCATATTCATTCCAAGGCCTTAGGGATGTGATGTAACTCTTCCCAGGCATCTCTACATCTTTCAGAGGACCGTGGGGACAGGGCGATGCTGAACCCTATGGCAGGGCATGACTCACAAGTGGAATCCCAGACACCATGGCAACTACTTGAGGCGAAGTTGAGGGAAGAAAGCTGGGACGGGAGAGAGTGGAAGGAAGGTCAGGAAGAATAACTTGGGTTCTCATCTCTTAATTGTCCTGGCCTGATTTCCTTGAGACATGTGTTAATCTTCCCAATTTGCGGAAGGGGGCTTGCCCCAGGTGGTAAGCTTCCTAAAGCTTTGGATTTGGGTTTATAAGCCTGTCGGAACGGAGCATGCCCCCCCTTTTGACCCACTCCCAAGAGCTCTCCTGTCAGATTTTAGACATGCCAGCTAATTCCTTTCTATAGATTTGCCCGGCTTTATTAGGAGTAATGGCCTCCAGGATATTTTCCTTTATAGACATTATAACTAGTAATTGTTTTGAAGGGCAATTGCTGTTAAACTACTTATTTTTTCTTTTCCTGGAGGACAGGACAATTTCCAAGACTGATTATTTCACAATTGAAATTCCATGTCTCCCAGAGGTCGATTTTTATAGTGGTTGGTGGAAGCAAAATCCTCTCTTGATTTTTTCCATTACGCCTTCAGACACACACACACACACAGAGAAACATTCCTGGGAAGACAAGCAGAAAAACAAAGCCTCCATTGAGTGTTCAACAGCTTTTATAGACAGTTGTCTGGCTCTCTGGCTAATGGGATAGATGATAAATGCTCCCAAGATACCATTTCAGTCAATTAATTAGTTAATGTTTAAAGATGGAAAGTGTCATGTAGTTAGAGAACATTATGATTTTCTTAATAAAAAAGACTTGAAGTGAGAAAAAATAGGAATGAAAAGACAGTGCAAGTTTTGCCTTTGAACTGTAATTCCTGTCTCTGATTCTGTAGCCAGTTACAGGGCAGTAAGCATCTGCCTATTGTCAGGTCACCTCCATGAAGTTCTCTCTTTGGGTCAGAAATTTTCAGTACAGTAAGTGTGATGACGTAGCTATTTTTTTTCCTTGTAAGTGGAACGAGGGTAGGGATATCTAGCTGGGTTTGTTGTTTGGGGCTCCGAAGCTGGGTTGGAGCAATTCCTAAATCAGTCCCGCTCAGGAAGGACTGGCAGATGAGGGTGTGGTGTGCAGGCACTTCTTTAAGATGACCCAAGGTTCAAGATCCAGGAAGTAAAATTCAGTCCTTTCTTATGAGGCTTTTGAGCTTTGAGCTGGAAACAAGAGGGAAAGCAAAAGACGGGATGTTGGGTGAATATTAAACTGAAGTGAAGATGGGAGTATAAGCATTGGTGTTAATGAAAGGAGAGGGTCGCAGAAAATGACCACCGTTAGGGCTGCAGGACCCAGTTCCCACGATTTTGCACAGTTGCTTCCATGCTGGTTGGGTGGCCGCTTTGGTGAGAAGGTTTGCGGTGAGGTCAGACAGCCCACATCAAACACAGGTTCATCAAATCCATCCACTCCAACCATCCTAGACAGATGCCTGCATCACCCATTCTACTGCTTGCACCTCATCTGCCTGTTGAGAGGATCTTTCAGAAAGGGGGTGCATCTGAGAAGCACAGACACAATGGTTTCTTGAAATTCCATTCAATTCAGATATTTGAGAAAATAGCAGTGTTTGATTTGGAGACACATCCCTTGTATGACATACTCGTGATTGTGGGCTGATAAAAGACTTTATTTTCTCATCACAGCTGCTCAGACATTTTTCATTAACAGAATTTGGAAAACAATTGATTAAAGCATAATCTCTTGTCTTCCCACACAGTAGCTAGTAGTGATGGAGAATTCAGGCTCTGGAGTTAGGTCTGTGGTCAGAAGTCTGGCTCTCACCCACTAGCTGTGTAGTGTAAACTTGTAGTTTCCTTATCTGCTCAGAACCTCAACTTCCTCCTCTGTAAATGGGGATCATAAAAATATTTATCTTGGGAGGATTAGAGAGAAAGTTATTTATTCATTCATTGCACAAATATTTATTTATTTTTATTTTTAAAAAAATTTATTTATTTATTTTTGGCTGCATTGGGTCTTCGTTGCTGCATGTGGGCTTTCTTTTTAGTTGCAGCGAGCGGAGACTACTCTTCGTTGCGGTGCACAGACCTCTCATTAAGGTGGCTTCTCTCGTTGCGGAGCATGGGCTCTAGGTGCACGGGCTTCAGTAGTTGTGGTTTGGGGGCTCTGGAGTGCAGGCTCAGTAGTTGTGGCACATGGGTTTAGTTGCTCCACGTCACGTGGGATCTTCCCCGACCAGGGCTCGAACCCGTGTATCCTGCACTGGCAGGCAGATTCTTAACCACTGCACCACGAGGGAAGCCCCACAAATATTTATTGAGCTTCTGTGACATGGCAGGCAGGTACTGGCATGTGGGTCTCTCAGTAGTAAGACAGGAAAGTTCCTTGTCATTATGGAGTTTATATTCTCATGAGGAGGCAGACAATAATTGAGTTAATTAAAAATGATGATGGACTATGGAGAAAATGCAATTAAGGAACATGATAGAGAATGGCTGGGCATGGAAGGTGGGCATCTTAGCTAGGGAGGGCCTCTCTGAGATGACACTGAATTGGGAAATGAGGGCTGACAAGGAGTGAGCCACACGAAGATCAGGAGAAGAGCATTGTTGGCAGAGGGAACAGCAAGTGCAAAGGTTCTGAGGTAGGAAGAGCTAGACATGCTCTAGAAAGGAAGGGGCCAGCAAGGCCATAGCATGGGAAGTGATGTGGGGGCCTGGGAAGAGATGTAGTCCAAAGGGTAGGCAGGGGCTGGATCATATAGGGCCTCAGAAGCGATGATCATAAAAAGTGCATAAAAATGCAATCTCAGTCTAGTGCCTGGCATAGAGTCAGTGCTCAATAATCTGTTTCCTTTCTTTATAATTCCTTTTCCTTGAAATGGTGTTGAATTTTGGTCAGGGTATGAAATACCCATCCTGGCTTCTTCTTCCTCCCCTAGAGTTGAAAAGATCTGTTAGTTTAGGAACAAGGAAGGGTTCCCATTTCTCACAATGCCACAGACCATGGGAAGGAACTGAGTAAGAGTTCCATGTGTTTCAGAGGGAGGGGGAGTAGGATCTAAGATGCTCAGGAGGCTATGATTACCCGTTGAGTAAGTAGAATATGAGACATTAACAAGCTTGGATTTAGACAATATTAATTAGAATACAACTTATATGAGCTGGACTTTAAGAATCTGGAACCCTCAAATAACCAGAATACAGACTATTCTTTGCTTCGAGGAGAAGGGCAAAGACAAGGAATATGATGATAGCAATAATTTTTTAAATAAAAAATTCCACCCTTCAAAGCCCTCTGCTGATTCAGCCTAGTTTCTTTTTTTTTTTTTTGCGGTACGCGGGCCTCTCACTGCTGTGGCCTCTCCCGCTGCGGAGCACAGGCTCCGGATGCGCAGGCTCAGCAGCCATGGCTCACGGGCCCAGCCGCTCCGCGGCATGTGGGATCTTCCCGGACCGGGGCACGAACCCGTGTCCCCTGCATCGGCAGGCGGACTCTCAACCACTGCGCCACCAGGGAAGCCCCAGCCTAGTTTCTAACACCATCTTTACTCCTCTGGCCTGCAGAATGCTCATCTCTTTCAGAGAGACACAGTCTCTTGGGGGGATTTATTTACAGTGAACAGCATTGTGGGCTAACATATTGATTCTTTTTCCAAGTAGTAAGGGAGGAAATTAATGGCATTTTCAGTTTTATCCCTCAGCTAACCAGGAAAAAAGAACCCTAAACAAACAAACAAACAACAACAACAAAAAAAAATGACTGTTTGCTGAGTCCTGGTTAATCAAGTTTTTGCTGTGGTTGGCAGACAAAAGCTGAGCAGATTTCTTCCAAGTGTGGTGCAAAGTAGGGCTGGATTTTTCTGTAACTTTTCATTAGGACCAAAAGAAGAAATCACATCAATCAGAGATAATTTCTCTGGGCTTCCCAGAGGGGTATGAAAGGAAGAGTGAACTCCCTGTTGCTCTGAAGTGGCAGCAAGTGACCATCCAACAGATGAATCAAACAGATGGGATGAAGTGTCAATGTGAAATTGATAAGCACCCTGATGATGGAAAAGAAGAAACTGCTTAGAAAGTGACATAGAGGATGCATAGAGTGGAGATGTTGCTGAGTACTAAAGGCCTGCTGTACCCTTGATTTGGCATGTGGAGAATGATGGAGTAGAGGGAGACATTTGGCCAAAATCTCATAGTGAAAACAATTAACAAATAAATTAATTACTTTAATAAACATTCAGTAAGCATCCACTCTATACCAGGTACTATGCTTAGGTGATAAGTTAAAGAAATATATCAGCCCTTTTCTCTCCCATATGTCTGCCCTGAGGTGATAAGTTGGGGAGACATGGGAGAGCCAAGGGATATTGATGATTAAATTCAGGGTTATGAGAACCATGACAGAGGGGACACAAGGGCTCTGGCCTGGGGATTCAGAAATGGCTTTTTGGAAAAGATGTCTGATTTGGAATATTTTCTAATTATAGAATTACTGTTGACCCTTGAACAATGCAGGGATTTGGGGTGCTGACCCCCGCACAGTTGAAAATCTACATATAACTTTACAGTTGGCCCTTCCTGTCTGGTTCTGCATCTGGGGATTCAACCAACTGCCCATCATGTAGTACTATATTACATATTTAGTGAAAAAAATAAGTGGACCCATGCAGTTCAAACCCATGTTGTTCAAGGGTAACTATATTACCTGTTTTTTTATGTTGAGATCCTATATGTTACCTATTGCCACATAACAAATCACCCCAAAACCCAGAGGCTTAAAACAACACAAATTTATTATCTCATAGTTTTTGTGGATCAAGAGTCTGGCTGTAAAAAAAAAAAAAAAAAAAAAGAGTCTGGCTGTGAGTTAGCGGGGTCCTCTGCTTCATGGTTTTGCACAAGGCTACAATCAAGTGTTGGCACATGGTCTCATCCGAAGACTCATTTGGGGATGTATCTATTTCCAAGCTCACTCAGTGGTTGTTGGCAGCACTGAGTTCTTTGCTGGCTGTTGGCCAGAGCCCACTGTCAGTTCCTTGCTGCTTGGGTCTCTCCCACGTGGCAGCTTGCATTATCAAAGCATGCAAAATGGAAGGACAATACAGAGAGTCGTCCAGCAAGATATGGCATAATCTTTTCTAACCTAATTATGGAGGTGACACCCATCATCTTTAGACTTAGAAGAAAGTCACACTCAAGGGAGGAGATTTCACAAGGGCATGAACATAAGGAGATGGAGATCATTGGAGGCCATGTCAGAAGCTATCTGTCACAGATCCCAGAAGCAGACCCTGGAATAGGACTCATTTTAAACTGATCTGTCAGGAAGTGTTTCCAGCAAAACCATAAGGAAGTATGTGATACCAAGCAAAGTCCTGCAGAGGAGAACTTTGGCTCAATCTGCAAGGGTGACTGGAGACAGTCTATTTTGGAGTTATCCCCATTGGGGGCAAGGGAGTTGGAGTATTTATATCCTGCACCTGCCACTCGTTGGCTAAGGGCTGCTTTTCGGGGGACATAAATTCCCAGGAACTTGTGGCTCTCCAAACATTAAGAGAAAGTGGGTTCCAATAGCCGGAAGCTGTTGAGAGTGAAAGAACATGGTGTGCATGAAGATGTCCAAGGGATCCTAGGGGTGTGGGAGGGCAGTGACAGCATCTGCTACTCATGTTCATTATAAAAATTTGTGAAATAGGAAAGTATAAAGAAATGGATAGTTCTGTAGGAATAACTGCTACTGGAAATGAATCTTAAAGGTTGAGTAGAAATGATTCCAGGAAAAGGAGGTGGGGAGGAGAGATGTAGGCAGAGGATTGTGGAGGTGAGTGAGCATAGCACATTACACTAAGTAGTTTACAAAAAGAGATTCTAAGTAAAGCATAGGGTAGGGATCCATGGGCCGCAGATGGGGTTTGTCGGCCTACACATTGTTTAAAACTTTTGAGCCAGTATTGAAAAATGGCAGATCCTATAAAAATATCTGGATTTCCTTATTCTTTTGAAAATGAGGAAGAGCTCGCAATACTGACTCTGTATTCCTGCTGGGAAAAGGGGCTGGACCAGTGAAATTGCTGCGTTTTTGAGTTGGGGCATGCACTTGTGGTTTTCTCTGGGCCCAGCACCCTCTGCTGCATCCCTGTAGGCCTTTGAGATTGGGACCTCTGGTCTGAGTGTGTCAAGTGAGTGGTGGAAGATGAGATTGGCAAGAGCTACATAGTTCAGGCCCTCAAATATCATCCTAAGGACTGAGGAGGAGGTCCTGGGGGCAGTGGGGAGCCACTGAAGGTTTTAAGTATCAGGATGACGTGGTGAGATTTGTGCTCTAGAAAGCCCTAACCACTTGACCCCACTGACACACAAAATCAGGTCTGGGAATCAGCTATTATCTAGATTAAACTTGTAAAATGGGTCTCAGATGTTCAGAATTAGGTTAATTATAATCCTTGTTCATGACACACTGTCATCATTTCTCTAAGAATGAACCTCTTTTATTTTACTTTAATTGATTAAGTATTTAATAATCTAATAAATGCCCTTGTAATTATCATCCAGTCCACATGCTGTAACATTGACAATAGCTTCCGACCGTTTTCATCTCACCTGTTAGTGGATTCTGTTCTCTTTGCTTGTTCATCAACCATTCCCCATCATAGTAACCTGGTAAAGGTTAGATGAACTTAGACGTCACCTAGTCCATCTGTTTTTAAAGAATCTTTCTGTTATACATATACATGTATCTATTCTTTTTCAAATTATTTTCCCATTTAGATTATTACAGAATATTGAGCAGAGTTCCCTGTGCTATACAGTAGGTCCTTGTTTTTTTTTTTTTTTTTTACAGTACGTCCTTGTTGGTTATCTATTTTAAATATAGCAATGTGTACATGTCAATCACTTTGCTCTACACCTGAAACTAACACAGCATTGTTAATCAACTATACTCCAATATAAAATAAAAATTAAAAAAAGAATCTTTCTATCCAGTCATGGGAAATTCACTGCTTCAGCAAGCAGCCGGTTCTAGTCGTTAAGAGAGTTGGTTCTGTCCACTGATTCTAGCTGTGCTGTCTGTTAACTTCTTCCATTCACCTGGAATCTGGTAAACACAATCTTTATTCAACGTGTATTGAGCACTTCCCTTGGACAAGGCACTGTGGGGAATATAAAGTGGTTAAGACAAGGTTTTCTGCACCAGCAGAGTTTATAGTTTAGTAGAGGAGATAAGACAAATACACAAATAATTATAATTATAATACAATGTCAAGAGTGCTGTGTATTATAAGAGAGGAACAAGCAAAGTGTTATTGGAATTCAGGGAGAGAGACAGAGATTAATTCCAGGTAGAGGAATTTGGAAGAGCTTCAGGCAGGAGGTAGCATTTGGGCTGTGCCTTGATGGGAGGTGGACATAATGATTTTGCAAACTGGGAAGAGTTGATAGGATCATGCTATCCAGGCAGACGGAACAGCGTGGACAAAGGCATGGAGGTGGGGGAGCACAGGGTCAATGACTTCCAGGGAAATGATTATGGGTTTAGATTCTCTTTGTCCAGGAATCTAGATGAAGAAGTCAGAGGTTGAGGTCACTGCAAGGGGACTGAGGCCACAGGCGTTCATGGTATAGACTGTTTAACTGCCAATATTCCCTCACCTCTTCTTCAGCTTTACTGATTCTTCCCCATCCATCTCCTCCTCCAGGAAACCTTCTATACTTCCAGTTGTTGGCCTAAGTACCTCTCTGTGTACTCCCAAATCATGGTGGGTTTACCTCTGTCTTAGGCCTCAATTCTGTCCTATCTTGTCATGGCTGTGTTATGATTGTGTGTTTATGTCTTGGTCTCCTCCATAAGACCAGAGCAGTCTAGGGCTGGAATCATGACTTCTATTCCACCATGTCACCAATACCTAGCACAGTGACTGGCTGTGGTAGGTGTTCAATATATAGTGTCAAGTGAGTGAATGCTTCCTATTCTGGTCTTATTACTGTCTATTTCTTTCCTTCATATCCTGCCCATTGGACTTAGAATGTGTATTTGGCTCCCTCTACTTTGCTGTCACTCAAGGTCTTTACTTTGCCTTATTCTAGAGTATATTTTCATTTTATGCATTACCTTTGGACTCAGATTCTAGCTTCCATATTGGCTCATCTGGCAAAGACACAATTTGGACAAATACTATTTATTCAGCCAATCTCCTCTTCTTGGAGCCCCAATATCTGATCCCTTGGACATTGTTTTCAATTAAACAGTTATTTATTGAGTGCCTGCTACATGCCAAGAATTCATGATGAGGGCAGCCCAGTGATGTCACTGGGTTGACCCAAGTTTGGGTACATCTCTGAATATCTCCAGAAAAACTAAGAGGCTGGAGGAAATGGTACATTCTCATGGAGAAGAGAAGTCTGATGTGTCAACCAGATTAATTCATCCTGGGCCACAATTAGATGAGTGTTTGGGTCCATCAAGCAAGTCCTGACGCAGCTATCTCTTCTGCTGATCATCAGGAATCTATATGGGCTCTTGCAAGGGTAACAAGAGATTGTAATTCTGAAGTGGAACAGAAAGAAACGTAATTGGATCAATGGGCTGTTAATGATGCTATTGAGTAGCTTTCTGCCAGAGCCGTGTTGTGGATGGGGCTGGCCACAGAGGACCTGGCCACACTGTGTGAACGCCCGACTTTGACACAAAGCCTTCTGCAGATTGTAAAGTGCTTTCTGTATGCATGATTTCATGTAATTTGTTCTAGTCCTCCTTGGTTAGAGATGGAGTTTTAGGGTATCAAGGCAGGCTTGCCAGACAATTGGCTACATGTCTGGGGATGGGAAGAAAGATCCACATGGATATTTGTGCTTTACGGGGTGGTTGTGAGCATCACATGACCTTGTGTTTGTTGCTGTGTGGTTTCTGATGGGGGAGAAATGGGAAGCAAAGTGAGTGCCTCTCCACAGAGGAATGACCAAGTAAGTTATGTTGCATCTGCCCATGGACTTGTTCGTGCCCGTCATGGAGAATGAGGTAGCGCTCTAACAGTTGACTTGGAGGGCTTTCTGCGAGGAATTGGTGTGTATAATATGATCCCATTTCTACAAAACAGGCAATGATCACGCATGCTCATTTATGTCTGTATGTTTGTCTAGAGTGAAATGAGGATGGAGAATATATAGAACACAGGGCTCTTTATATAGGGATTTCAGTCAGGACAGGTCATGGGGCAGGGGTAGGAGGGGGATGGGGCAGGGCAAGAAAGCAAAAATAAGGGAAAAAAAGTGCTCTCTCTGTCTTTCACATACATACACATCTGTGGATATATATGTAAGGCAAAATAATTTAAAAAATGATAAAGGAGTCAAGTGACATTATTTTTATTCACATAACATGTAATCACATAACATATGCTGGGCACTGTGCTTGGCATAGGTGATAGAGTGATAAGACCCAGGATCCATCCTTTAGAAAGTACTTTATAAATGTATCAAAGTGCAATGCAAACTAGAGTGATTTTTTTAATCCTAGCTGCACATTAAAGTCTCTGCAGGAGCTTTAAAAAAATCCTGACGTGCAGATCCACACCCCAAACCAATTAAATCTGAACCCAGGGTCTGGGCACCTGAATTTTAAAAATCTCCCCTGATATGAGATGTCTTAGGACCTGAATTCTAGTACCTTAGGACATGTTATCCTGGGCCAAAATATCTACTGATAACTCTAGGCTAGCCTTTTCAAAGCTTGCATTTATTTAACAAAATGCTAGAGCTAAGTAAAAATCTCTAAAGTAGTATTGACCTAGGGAGGTGGTCCCTGAATGCCTGTACCTGCTGTCATTCCAAGGCTGCTGAGCTGAAGCGGGGTACCAGAGGGATGCTAAAGGGTGGAGGGAGACTAGGAAGGGGGCGGTCTGACCTCACGGCCCCTTCCTGTGGGCTCCAAGTCCCCACCACCCGCTGAAGCTGTTTTTCCCCTGGCTTCATGGTGTTCAGATCAAAGCAGCATCTCCTCAACAGGTGCTTACCTGGCTGAAGCAATGTGATTCTGAAATTAATTGGGGACACTCCCATCCTCTAAGATGTTGGCACTTCCTAATGAGTTGTTTTCCCACTTAAAAATACACACTTATGTCGCTTAAGGAGACTCAACAGGTGAAGCCCAGTAATTATGGATCTCTGCAGGAAGGGGAAGTGAAAGCAGCAGCTGGTTCTCTGTAACAGAGCCATTCATCAGCCCCACCTGCACAGGAAAGGGGAGGCACCAGTCACAACACCAGCCCTGAGCACCGGGCCATCCCATCCTTAGGAGTTTCACTGTCCCACAGTGCTGAGGAAGGGAATGTGCAAGGCCAGGCAATGGTGAGGCAAGCAAGGCACCTCAGATGCAAAATGCAAGTTGTGCTCACCCTGCAGGGTAGCCTTTCAAAAGGAAGAAGGCAGGAGCTGTAGGCCTATTGAGGCTCAAACTCCTAGATCATCCCTTCTGTGAGATTTTATTGGTAAAAGCAAATCACGTGGCCAGCTCAGATTCAAGAAGGTGGACAAATAGACTCCACACTTTAAAGGGAAGAACAGCAAAGGGGTGTGCATGTAGGGATATTACTACTTTAGTAATCACTATAATTCCGATTTGACGCACAAGCACTATCAGAACTGATCATCACCATCTCCTAATCCACACAGCAGTCCTCGCAGCAATTCATAACAGGTAGAAGTGTGAAGGATGTGCCTCTGCCAATATGGACTTATTTGCATGACTAATGGGTCAGTGGGAGAAGCAACAGACCTGCAAAATCCCAGAGATTCTCAAGTGCCTAGAACTTGCATTTCCATATTTATAAAGAACTTCAGCCTTTCTGTTGTCCTTGTTGACCCTGTAGGCCCTGGTTGGTCCTATATTTCTACCTATTTCTATTCCAGAATTAGGCATGTCCCCCCATCTCTTTGTGTTACCGCATTATCATGAAACAAGGAGTGGTTAGGTCTCCTGGTTACCTTGGGGCTGGGCAGCCCCTTCTTGGTGATAGCCCATTGGTTTCTTTCAAGTGTGTTTAGCCATATGATACTTCTCCAATCTAAATCTTGCAAACAACTAAACATTTCTATTCCATGATCTCCTCTAAATACCTGTCAGTGTTAAAACAACTTCAATGACTTTCTGTTGTCCTGGTATTTTTGGTGTGAGCCTGTTTTCCTCAGGTGTTAGGTCTACTTAAAAAGTACTCCTGAACCTGAACACCTTGATCTCCTTTAGATCTTTATTCAAAGATCGCTTTCTAGTGAGTTCTTCTCTGACTTTACCATTTAAAATTGAAACTCCTCCCCGCCAGTCCCAATCTCCTCCGTTTTTATTTTTTCACTCCATAGCACTTAACACCAGCAACCATTCTATATGTTATACTTATTTGTTTATAGTCTGTCTCTCTTATTCTAGGATGTAAGCTCCATGAAGGTAGGTGATGTTTCCCTGTTCTGGTTACTGTTATATCCTCAGCACCTAGAACAGTGCCTGACCCATAGTAGATACTCAACAAATATTTATTGTGTGAATGGGTAAATCACCTCTCTCCATCTCTCTTTATTTATCTGTATCTCTAATTGTATCTAGTTCTTTCTATATCTGTCGATCTCCATTCATCCACCCACCCATCCATCCATCCATCCATCCATCCATCCAGTGAGCCTGCCTGATTAACACATGAGCATGGCTGAAATTATACTCAGAACTGACGACTAGGAGCAGATCAATTAATATCAGAGAGTTTCTGAGGCTTTGCAGTCTCCTTGTTCTTGCTGAGCATCTATCTTTAAGGTGAGGGAAGTCTGTGGTGAACATAAAGGCAATTCTTCAGCTAAACAGAGCCCAGGTCCTGTTAGATCTAAGAGGTTTCATTAGGGAGTGAAAACTCTGTCATGCCTGAAACTTTCAAAAACTGAAACTGCAAACATTAGAGAATTTATCCTTTTAATCTGAGAAGCTTTGGAGCTGGGGGGCTGGGAGGGTGATTGTAGGCAGGTGAGAATCCTTCCATCTTTAGATTATCCTTGAGGAGATTTGTGAGTTGTTCTCTGCCCCTCTGTACTTCTCTGTTTTTAAACATTTGCTGAGGGGTTCTTTGGTTGTTACACAGTGAGGCAAAAGTGAGAGAAAAATACATTCAGGTCAGTTTGCCGAGGGCAGTGCTGGTTTAATATGAGGAAAGGGGAGGGACATTCACTCTGTCTCCCTGTCACCGGTGGCTCTAATCTGCCTCATGAGCTGAGATGGGAACATTCACGGGGTTCCTTTTCCCTGTGGTTGCAGCCCTGAGAACAGAGTCACAAGAGAATGTCCATGGCTATATCTGATCAAACCATTGTTTTGTTTGACTCATACAGTGTTGATTTGATTTGATTTTTTTCTTTTGGACTACAGGCTCAGGACACATCGACATTGGTCTGTGCAAAGCTCCAGTGCAAGGAGGAGCTCACGTAGTGGACCTGAGGTTGTCTCTTTAGAAGGGTGTGCTTTGGGGTTTGACCCTTGACTGGCATCAGGGAACTTGGCTTTTGCATTGTTCCCTCTTTTCAGTAATAAGGCTGTTTTGCCCACCTGGGGCGCCGAATCCCTGCTTCCCTTTTAGGAGTCTGGAATTTCCGTATGTGATCAGCCCCCAGTCAGCCCCCTGAACTTTGAGTCTTAAGTGGGCTTCCCCAGGCAGAAACACTGCACACATGTTGCTGAATTTTGCCAGAGGGAGGAGTATGTTCAGTGTGATCCCTGGGGGACGGGGAGAAATGGGGAGATGTTGGGAGCTTGTGCACAGATTCCTCCAGACCTCACCTGATATAGATTTCCCCCCTTGCTGATCCCTGTAATAAACCACAGCCGAGAGTACAGTTGCCTCAGTCCTAACTGCTAGTCTTTTAGTGCATCACTGACTATGCCTCTTATTTTATTTATTTGTCTGCAGGCTCATTTCCTTTTATCCCCACACTTCACTTGCATTCATTTATATTCACTACTCTTAAGAGGCCACCGTTTTGTGCTTAACGTACATTTTGTTTATGTTCTTGCAGCATGTGTATTTTGTGTGTGTATTTATGTTTTGTCCAGCTTTATTGAGATATAATTGAGATATAACATTGTGTAAATTTAAGGCATACCACACATTGATTTGATACACTTACATATTCCAAAATGATTCCCACCATAGCATTAGCCAACACCTCCATCATTTCACATAATTACCATTTCTTTTTTGTTGTGAGAACATTTATAATCTACTCTATTAGCAACTTTCAAGTATATAATACAGTATTATTAACTATAATCACCATGTTGTACATTAAATACCAGGAAATTATTTGTCTTATTTCTAACATAGCTTTATATTAATTGTGTAATAGGGCTCTGAATCAATATCTTATTTATTTTATATTTTAAATTATACAGTACAGGTGCCCCCTCCCCTTTTTGGTGTATAGTTCTGTGAATTTGAACACATGCATAGATTTATGTAACTACTGCCTCCACAATCAGGATATTATTCCTTTACAGTCCCACCTTCTCCCCACCCGTAACCCCTGGCAACCAGTGATCTGTCTCCATCACTATAATCTTGTGTTGCCAAGAAAGTCATACATAGGGGATCATCCAGCATGTAATGTAAGCTTCTGTTGCTTAGGATAGTGCCTTTGAGATTCATCCACGTTGTTGCCTATATCAGTGGTTTGTTTCTTTTCATTGCTGAACAATATTCCATGGTGTGGATGTCCCTTTATCCGTTCACTCACTGAAGGACATTTGGATTGTCTCCAGTTTTTGGTCATTATAAATGGAGTTGCTATAAACATTTGTGCATCTGTGAATGGGTTTTCGTATGAACCTAGGTTTTCATTTCTTCAGCATACTCAGGAGTGGGGTCGCTGGGCCATATTGTAAGTGTATGTTTAACTTCACAAGAAACTGCTGCACTGTTTTACAGAGTGGCTGTGCCGTCTTGTACTCCCCTCAGTAATACATGAAAATTCCCAGTTGCTCTTATGTTTGCCAGTACTTTGTACTGTCGGTTGGATCTGTATCTTCTGAAAGTGCCCCCTCTAAGTTTTATTTTTAGTTAAGGTATAATTAACATAAAGAGCACAAATCTTACATGCCTAGCTTGATTTTCTTTGCATATGTATAGATGCCCACATGATCACCACCTAGATTTAGCACTGCAGGTCTCCCTTGTGAACACTTAAATTCCCTCCGGAGGGAAGTGCTGTAATGACCTCGAACAATATTGATTAGTTTTGCCTGATTTTGAACTTCATTAAAGGAATCATACACTGTACTCTTTTGTGTCTGGCTTCTTTGCTAAACCTTATGTCTATGGGGTTCATCCATGTTTCATATAGTTGTACTTTGTCCATTTTCATTGCCGTATAGTATATCATCATATGGGGATACCTTAATTTATTAACAACTAATTGTTTTCAGTTTGGGGCTATTATGAATTAAAATTCTCTGCATATATTTGTACCTGTCTTTCGGTGGACACAAGTGCTCATTTCTCTTGGGTATACTTCCAGAAGTAGAATTGCTGGGTCATAGTATTTATATTTGGCTTTAGTAAATACTAAACCAAACAATTTTCCAAAGTACTTGTATCAGTGTACGCTCCTAATGTGTGCACTTAAAAGAGGTTGATGTATGTGGAATTGTACTAATGACCTCATGAGGTTTCTTATTCCTCCTCCTCCCTCTCATTGTAGTTGTAAGGTTTATCTTTACTGCTTTGTGTACATCTAAAGTGTCACTTCTGGGCTTCCCTGGTGGCCCAGTGGTTAAGAATCTGCCTGCCAATGCAGGGGACATGGGTTCGAGCCCTGGTCCAGGAAGATCCCACATGCCTTGGAGCAACTAAGCCCGTGCGCCACAACTACTGAGCCTGTGCTCTAGAGCCCAAGAGCCACAACTACTGAAGCCTGCGGGCCTACAGCCTGTGCTCCGCAACAAGAGAAACCACTGCAATGAGAAGCCTGCACCCCGCAACGAAGAGTATCCTGCTGCGGCTTCCCTGGTGGCGCAGTGGTTGAGAGTCCGCCTGCTGATGCAGGGGACACGGGTTCGTGCCCCGGTCTGGGAGGATCCCACATGCCGCAGAGTGGCTGGGCCCGTGAGCCATGGCCGCTGGGCCTGCACGTCCGGAGCCTGTGCTCCGCAGTGGAAGAGGCCACAACAGTGAGAGGCCCGTGTACCGCAAAAAAAAAAAAAAAAAAGAGTATCCTGCTGCTCTCCCTAACTAGAGAAAGCCTGAGCACAGCAATGAAGACCCAACTCAGCCAAAAAAAAAAAAGTCACTTCCAGTACTCCATGGTGTTTACTCATCTGCTTTTACTTGTCTGCCTCTCTAGTAATGGACACCCTGTGGCCTCCAACTTCCTGAAACAACAACTAACATTGCAGTGATCACCTTCATATGTGTCCTTCTAAGGGGCCTTGTAAGAATTTCTTGTAGAACTGCTGGTCATTGAGTCTGTGAATCTTACTTTGACTAAAAAGTAACAGGTTGCTTGGGTCATACCAGTGTCCAATCCCCTCAGCTGTGATGAGGATTCCTACATCCCCACATTCCTGCCAATTCTTGTCCTTTTTTTTTTTTTTTTTTTTTTTTTGCGGTACGTGGGCCTCT
>NW_020837962.1:266128-273105 GCF_003676395.1 Aethalodelphis obliquidens | reverse complement strand
TTTTTTTTGCGGTACGTGGGCCTCTCACTGTTGTGGCCTCTCCCGTTGCCGGAGCGCAGGCTCAGCGGCCATGGCTCAGGGCCCAGCCGCTCCGCGGCATGTGGGCTCTTCCCGGACCAGGGCACGAACCCGTGTCCCCTGCATCGGCAGGCGGACTCTCAACCACTGCGCCACCGGGGAAGCCCCAATTCTTGTCCTTTTTGAAGTGTCAGCATACTAAGTCTGAAGTATCTCATTAATATTTTAATTTGTATTTCTCTGCATACAAATACATTTTAACATCTCTTTTTGTATGTTTAATGTTTATGTGGGTAAAGCAAGTTCCCTTAAAGCAGGGTTTCTCAAGCACTGTTGAATTTTTGGGAAGGATAATTTGTTGCCGGGGGTGGAGGGGGCTGCCTGTGCGTCGTAGAATGTTTAACACCATACTGGGCCTCTGCCTACTAGATGCCAGTGGCATCCTGCCCCTAGTTGTGACAACCGAAAATGTCTCTAGATGTTGCCAAATGTCCTTTGGGGGGCAAAACTACACCCAGTTGAGAATCAGTGCTATAAAGGGACCAGAGTGAAGCAGACACTAATTAAAGATAAAATATCCAATAGTACGGGCATTTAGGAATGGTGGAGTTAGAGGAGGATAGGAATTTGGGTGACTGGGATGTAGAATTGTTATATTTTCAGACCTAACTAGCTCCAAGTGGCATCAAGATCTGGAGTTGCAGTCTCTCACATTTTGCTTATCTCCCCATTACCCACAGATTTTTGTCTTAGAGATTTTCATCTTGAGAGTCAGGTAAACCTGGTTTACAGTGACACCCAAGGGGACAACAGGGGACTGAGAAGCCCAGGTTGGTGGGAAATACCCATGGTGGCCAACCAGAGGGACATTCCAGTTGTGGTTGAGGATAAATGAAAAGGCTGTGGTTGGAGATGCAGTGCCCTTTATTGGAGCTGAGATGGATCTTGGAGTCTGAAGCTGAGCAGATTGGTCAAGGAGCTTGAAATAGGGCCAGGAAAATGGCTCTGTGCATCATAAGAGTATGGGAGGCTTGCTGTTAAGAATATCAGACACACCACTCGTCGTCTTTTCTCTTCCCTGAACACTACAAGGTTCTTCCCGCCTCAACACTGCCGTGCATGATGTTCCTTCTATCCCAGATGTTCTTCCTTTTGTGCTCTAGGTAGCCACCTCCTTCTTATCACTTAGGACTTGGCTCAGGTATCACTACGAACCACCCTATTGTTTATTGCCATCTTCCCAGTTCTGAGAACAGTATTGAATAGATCAAAAATTTACTGTGTTCATCATTTTATAGATGAGAAAAAATTTCAGAGAGCTTAAGAAACTTTCTTAAGGTCACACAGCTATTAAGTGGAAAAGCTGGGATTTGAATTCAGAGCTGTGTCAAAGCCATGGTCTTATCATTATACTATACTTGACCTCCATCTGTGAAATGGGATGATAACTCTTGTCCAAATTAGCAGATATTCAACTAGGGGTCTGGCAATGCCGTAGATGCTGGGGTACAGTGGTGAAGAAGAAGGAAAGGGCTCTGGTGTCACTAAACCCACAGTTTAGTGGGATTGATTGACCTGCAAGAAGACAGCTTCCATAGAGTGTGAAGGGTGCTGTGACAGGAGATCACCTGGTGAGTAGGAGCTGGCCAGGCTTCAAGAGTAGGGGATGATGGAGAGGACTGTTCTAGGAAGAGAGGTGTTGCAGGTGAGAAGAACTTGGTGACTCCGGGGAGCTGAAAGAAGTTCTGGGTCACTGGAGGGGAGAGGAACTGTTGGGGGGGGTGGAGGGTAGGGGTCCAGGAGATAAGAACTCTAGAAGCAGTGCATTTGAACTTTATCCTAAGGGCACCAATCTGCGTCAGTGACTCAGGTGGGATATTGGAGACATCTGGGCTTAGGGTTTTTCTAGGTGGATCTTATTTGACTTGGTAACCCAAGTACCCAGCACAGACTTTGATAGAGTTTATCAGCCCGGTGGCCACATTGGGCTAGCCACAGGAGTGGATTTAATTAACTAGTCACTTAATCAAACAACTAACCAGTTAATTAATTAAACAATTAGATATTGAGTGTGTAATATATACCAGACACTGTTCTAGGTGATTGGGGAGGCAGCATTGAATGAGAAAGCAAGCCCCCTGCCTTCCTAGGTCGTGAATACTGCTGTGGGGAAGAGAGTAAGTGATTTCGTAAAATGTGCAGTATGTCTGGTGGTATGTGCTATGGGAAAGGATAAAGAGGGCAGGGGCATAGCACGTGACAGGGAGGAGAGGGGCTTACAGAATTGAATAGGGCCAGAGAGAAGTTCTCACTGAGAAGCTGACATTTGAGAAAAGTCCAAAGGGAATTTGGTTGGAGAGCAGGTACACATGACCTTGAGGCATCTTTGACATGTCTGAGAAGCACGAAGAGGCCTGTGGGGCTGCAGTGTCTTGAGCCCAGAGCTGAGTCTTAGGAGATGAGGTCAGACAGAAAGAGGCCAAGCCCACCATCTCTGCAACTTGAAGGTGAGCATCCCGAGCCTCCTGGAAATTGTAACAAGGTTGTCTAGGCATTGGACTGTCAGCTGGAGCGGCTGGTGCTGACTGGCTGGTGTTAATTACGTGTCTTCAGCTCATGTTCCCAGGCAGGGTGGCTTAACTTAGATTAAGTCTTTGATTTAATACAAGGTTCGTGTCCCTTGTGCTTAAGGATATGACTTGATTTAACTGTTGAATCTATAAATTGACCTTCCAGTTGGGGATTTTCTTTTAATCTTTCAATTAGATCTAAAGATGCTAACTCTGTTTGCAGAGGGATAGGTACCGTTGCACATCAAGGACTTTTGCATCAATGCAGATGGCCCAAAGGGTATTCAGTTGACTTGGACTAGGCTTAGAAGAAGTCCTAATTGTTTTGGGCTAGCCCTCTCCCTTGCAATATACACTGTATACCTACAGGGGAACAAAAGAACCCCCAAACAAGAATTTTCAAAGAGGGAAAACAGTAACATGGAGCTCAGTGTTCCTGACATGAATATCCATTGGGGTTTTTTTGTTGTTGTTTAAAAAAAAGGAATAGGAGGTTGGGAAGAGATACCTCCAGGCTTGGCCATTTAGTCATTCAAAGGATATTTATGGAACATGTCAGGCACTATTCTGGGTGTTGGGGACATGGCAGTGGACAAAGTAGACAAAAATCTTGACTTTATAGGATTTACATTCTAGTGGGCTGATAGGAAGGGAGAGACAAAGAAATTTTTTAAAATTATATGTTATATTGTGGTAAATGCTTGGAAGAAAAATAAAACAGGGCCAGGGCATGTTGGGAGTGGTGGGGTTCCAATTTAAAATAGGGTGGTCAATTTTTTTTGTTATAAAGAAAATTATTGGGAAAATTGGTAATATATGAACAAAGTCTGTGCATTGGGTAATAGTATTAAGTCAACATAAATTTCCTGACTTTATGTAGTAATTATATGACTTTGGTCTTAGGAAGTACACACTGAAGTGTTTAGGGGTAAAGGAATATTGTGTCTGCAACTCACTGTCTAATAGTTCAGAAAAAAATACAAATATGTGTACACAGAGAGAACATGATAGAGCTAGTGTGGTAAAATGTTGACTATTTTGGGGGAACTAGGTGAAAGGTTATATGAGAGTTCTTTATACAAATCTTACAGTTTTCCTGTTAGTGTAAAATTATTTCCAAATCTAAAAAAATTTACAGAACTAAGCAAGCCAGGTGGTGAGGGGGGCAGGGGGCATCACAATCCCCACTGCTCATCTCCTACCCCTCTGCTTGCCCTTGTTGGACACTATAGGTTTACTATCTTCTGTGCAACGCTTTTTTTTTTTTTTTGCGGTACGCGGGCCTCTCGCTGCTGTGGCCTCTCCCGTTGCGGAGCAGAGGCTCCGGACGCGCAGGGTTAGCGGCCGTGGCTCACGGGCCCAGCCGCTCCGCGGCATGTGGGATCTTCCTGGACCGGGGCACAAGCCCGTGTCCCCTGCATCGGCAGGCGGACTCTCAACCACTGCGCCACCAGGGAAGCCCTGTGGCTTCCTTTTTTATTCTTCCCACCCCTCCACCCACCAAACATGCCCTTGCACAATTTCCTATCTTTGTTTCCTCTTTTTCTTCCTGGAAAACTCCTATTCATCCTTTAAAACCCTCATCTACGAAAACTTCTTTTTGTCCTCTCCTATGCTCTCCAGAGAGAATAAATAACCCCTTTCTCTGTATCTTGTTTTTCCTCATATTACTGCATGGGAAACACATTACTCTTTTTATTTTGGTGTAAGTTTTCCACCCTTTTCTTCTGACTATGGGTGCCGTGGATCTTCTAAGTCCTGGGCCTCATTCATCTTCCTATCCCCAGCCAAGATAGAAGCTCAGTAGAACACTGTTTGAGATGGATTGAAGGGTCTGATTGGAGAATAGGAGCTTGAGGAGGGGATGGTACAGTGAAGGAGGGATCCTGATGGAACAGCCCTACAGTCAGCTCAGTCAGCAGAAACACCTTTTTATGGAAATAATGACACATCTGCAGTCAAGGCACAGTGTTCAGGGAAATCTAGAGGGCAGGGAGACATTCACAGAATGTTTGCATCCCAGAGCTGGCTGACAGTGATTGGGTGCAGGGCAGGGTCAGGAAGGTGATGGGGTAAGATAATAGATAGAATTATGGCTTAGGTTGGTCTAAAAATAAATGTTAGTGGGATGTTGGCCAGTTAGCCTTTTTCATGAAATGATCAAGACTTCTTTTGCCCAAGTTCCTGTCAGGTTTTCTCACCATGCTGAACTCAAAATGACGGGGTCTCAGTACTGAACCACAGCTCAGTGGTCATTAGTCCAAACCTCATGGAATGCTCGCGCCCCTCATTACTTTGATGCCCCTGGTTTTAAGCTCAGGAGGAATGAGACCTGGAACGTCAACCTTCCGAGTGGAATGCGGAATACAGAACTGGTAACAGACCTACTTCTGTATCGCTGGGTGCCCTGGGAACAGATATTCTTTGTTGTACATGGCACAATTTTCAGTCAATGTAGCTATCAGTATAGTTCAAGCAAGGCTTTTCCCTAAAGTTTGGAGACTCAGGCACAAATTGATTGAGGCAGAGTCATGTGGGGTCTGTAGGGATCTGCTGATGAGGGAGCAAAAGAAAACATTGTGGAATGGAATAGCTGGTGGGTCAAAGAAAAGGAGTCTTGGAGACAGATAGATCTGGGCTTGAGTCACAGCCCAGTCACTCACCAGTTACGAGACCTCAAGTAAGTCACTTGGTCCTCTCCGAGCTTCAGTGTCCACACCTGTGAAATGGGAATAGTCATCATACCTACCCCAAAGGGTCCTTGTGAGGATTGGGTGAGTTAGTGCATGTAAAGTGCTTAGTGTAGTGCCTGACACATAGTAAGTGCTCAATAAAGTTAGTTAATAATAATAATATAATGAAAATAATTAAAAATAAAAAGAATATATCTCATTTTCTCATGTACTTCCTCTACTATTCTGTGAGCACTTCAGGGCAGGGGTTGTGTCTGATTTACCTGTGAGATCCTGCACCCTCTACAAGGGCTGATGTGGAGAAGGTACTTGGTGAATGCATTTCTTGAACTGAGTTAGACCCACCATTCATGTAGCCCAGATTTCGTCTCCAGGATTGGCACTGAGTCTATTTGGTTCACAGCTGTATTGTGAGCACCTCACGCGGCAGCTGGCACATAGCAGGCACTTAAACATTTGTTGACTGGTAGAGGAATGAATGAAAGGAGCAGTAAACAGGGTTTCTGAGAGGTGTCCACCGAAAGGCCACATGCATGCTCCAGAGACCAGGCAAGGCTGCCGGCCACTCTGGTGGATATTTCACCACTTCTGTATAAATATGCAAGATTATATTAAATTAAACGAGTTACTTATATGTACACAGTAAATATTGGGGAAGATTATGTACCAAACTGTCACCAGAAGTTTTCTAGGGAGTGGGAGCACTCATTTTTTACTGTGCATTTATCTGTTGCTTGATATTTGGAGGGTAAGTGCACAGTACTTTGGTAGCTAAAACATCAAATAAGATAAAGAAATAAAATGTTGAATTGCTAAGATAATTGAAGAAGGAGAGGTTGAAGATGAGGAAGAAGAAGGAAGAACAGAACGAGTGGGTTTTTTAGAAAGAAAAATGTCAGACACTGGTACAACCACCTTTGGCCAAGCATTTTGTCACTCCCAAACTGCAGACCTTATCCTCCTGCCCTGAAGGGGTGCTGTCCTTTCTTGGTACACCTTTAAATGTCTAGGTCCTATGGAAAAGGAGTGAATGAGGCACATTTTCACACTTAAAGGGCAGTGTTTTGTTTGGGATAATGCTAACCGTTCATGAGAGCAGCTACCAATTATGAACACTCTCTGTATATAGAATAGTGTAATTAGGAAAAATTTTGCAATTGGTCAAATTTGGGTCAGAATGCCAGCGCTATCATTTGCTAGTTTGAAAAGTTATTTTGCCTCTTGAGACTGAGCATTCTCATCTGTAAAAGGGGACTAATAAATACCTATTTCCTGTATTGCTTCGGGGGTTTAGTGAGAGGGTATTTCGATACAGCCTGATTCTTGGCACATAGTGAAAAACACTCACATCTTTATTGGAGTATAATTGCTTTACAATGGTGTGTTAGTTTCTGCTTTACAACAAAATGAATCAGTTATATATATACATATGTTCCCATATCTCTTCCCTCTTGCTTCTCCCTCCCTCCCACCCTCCCTATCCCACCCCTCCAGGCGATCACAAAGCACCGAGCTGTTCTCCCTGTGCTATGTGGCTGCTTCCCACTAGCTATCTACCTTACGTTTGGTAGTGTATATATGTCCATGCCTCTCTCTCGCTTTGTCACAGCTTACCCTTCCCCCTCCCTATATCCTCAAGTCCATTCTCTAGTAGGTCTGTGTCTTTATTCCTGTCTTACCCCTAGGTTCTTCATGA
>NW_020837962.1:235067-266028 GCF_003676395.1 Aethalodelphis obliquidens | reverse complement strand
GCATGTGGGATCTTCCCAGACTGGGGCATGAACCTATGTCCCCTGCATTGGCAGGCGGACTCACAACCACTGCGCCACCAGGGAAGCCCAGATAGCCATTCTTATGATGATGATGATGGTATTTGTTGGTATAGATAGCCAGTCGGCTACTAAGTCACACCCACATCTCCTACGTTTCCAAAGGTTTATCATGAGATATTGCTTTCAAGTTCTCAAATGCTTTTCTGAAAAGGACATGTGCTATTTTTAAAATGGTCTTCTTGAGAGGTTCCAACCTGGTAATCCTGTGCAGTGCATTTGGTGAACATATTCTTGGTGAACTTATGGTGGGTCCTATTGATCAACTCTTCTCTAAACCCTTTTAAATCTGCTGTTTTACAATCTGTTCAATCATTTCTTCAGAAATCAGTGGCTGAGTCTAGTTCTTGGATTATCAATTTCCAACTCATCCCTGTTTCCTTTGTGGTCTCTCTAATTTTTTGGTTTCTCCCAAAGGTGTCAAAGCCCAGGTCTTTAATGGCAGCTCCATGGACAGAGCCATGAATTGTGACACTTTGCTCCTCCCACCTTTGAACTCATTTAAAGCAATGTTCTCTTACCAGCTGCTTATTTATGTCAGATTTCAAGTTATTCTTAACAGTACATGTTCCTTCATTTTTGCTCTTAATTTTTTTTTTTTAATTGAAGAGATGGTCATGTATGAATTTGCAATTTTCTCTTTTATCTGAGGTGACAGCTGTTGTTTTGCTGCTCAGTCTCTTCTTCTGGTACCTGCTTTCCTTCTGGAACAACATGCTTCAGATGTTGTTGAAACCACCCTGGACTCCAGGTTTTGCTGTGTGTCCCAGGCTGGCCGATCAGAACATTGCAACATCTTGACCCCAGTGATTGGTTCAGAGATGAGCATGTGACCCAATTGGTGTGAATTAGATGCTTTTGCGTCTGTGGGAAGATGAGGCAGAGGCTCTTTTCTTCTAGAACTGCTAGTAATAACAGTGAAGGGAGCCTAGGCTTTCAGGAACCACTACCTGGGTCTGATTTTTCTGAAGACACACAGTGGAGGGCTGCACCAAGAGAGAAAGCAAGCCTTTCTGTGGGTGAGCCTTAGAAGCAAGCTATTCCTGAATAAGCCCTTACCCTGGGCTTTTCAATTCTATAAGCCAATAATCTCCTCTTTTGCTTAATCCAGTTTGAGTTGGGTTTCCTGTCAATTGCAACAGAAAAGTCCTAACCAGTACACTTAAAAAAAAAAAAAAAAAAAACCCAGAGAACAACCACTGAACAATGCTTTAAAACTCAATTTTGAGACGCCCTTGGCATTTTGTTTTTTGGCAAGTTATTCTAAGATTTATGCCTTTCTAACCATATCTTCGACCTTTTCTGCCATTCTTTGGTGTTTGCTTCTTGATCATGGATCCCTTATACGTGTTGTAAGGTTTTAAAAATCTAAGCAAATCCCTAGCCTGGACTCATGATTTCTCTTACTAAAATTTTACCACACATCTAAATTTAGAAATATAGAAAAATGGGAGAAAAAAATCCGGTGATCTATTACACAAACAAAACCAGCTAACACTTTCCCAAACTTCTTTCCCAATTTTTCTTGTCCCTGCATAGATTATTGGATTACACTCAATTAATAATTTGATATATTGCTTTAAATTGCTTTTGCAAAGTTAATGTATGCTTATGACATAACATTTCAAAGATACTACACATCCTTCTGTACCTTGCATTTTTTCACTTCATGGTTAATCTTGGAAAGGGTATCCGTACAAAGAAAGGTGTCTCATTCTTTGGTTATGTGGATGTACCTGAGATAAGTTAAGCAAACCCTTACTTTCAGGCATTTTGTTTCCAGGTTTATGCCATCAGAAGCCAGTGCTGCACATCTTTGTGCATGAAGCCTTAGTGATATGTGCATGAAGCCAAAGGATGCACTCTCTGTAAAGAAAGAACATGATCAAACAGCAGGAATGCTTTTTAAGGCCACTGAGGCCACTGTGAAATTACCCTTGCCAAGGACTACTGCATTTGCTGCTCCATCCAGTAGCAATGAAAGAGCTATGTATATATATTTTTGTTTGTTTGGCACTGAGATCAGTGCCTGGCATATAGTAAGTGCTTAATTTGTTAGATATGATTACTGCTATTTTTCCCTTTTACTCTCCTTACTCTTTTCTAACTCATTTGTATAATTTGAGAACATGTTGTCAGTATTTCAGTTGTGCAAACCTCTTCCCCAAGCCTGCAGACTGTGATCTTGCAAACATAATCTTTTCTCTGAACTTTAGGAAACATTCCTCTCCCATCTCAGGGAATAATATGGGCCATAATTCTGAAAAGAGAAAAAAAGGAAAAAGTGATGCCTCCTCCCTTGGATAGGTTAAAATCTAAAATATGACTTTCTCCCAAGTCTCTTGTTGCTTCCCATTTTTGGGGCCCAATCAAAATCCCGAGCACAGAGCCTGACACATAGTGGGCTACTTCATTTTTGAATGAATGAACGGTTGATTGATTGTTAGGCTCTTTTTTTTTTCGGTACGCGGGCCTCTCACTGTTGTGGCCTCTCCCGTTGCGGAGCACAGGCTCCAGACGCGCAGGCTCAGTGGCCATGGCTCACGGGCCCAGCTGCTCCGCGGCATGTGGGATCTTCCCGGACCGGGGCACGAACCCGTGTCCCCTGCATCGGCAGGAGGACTCTCAACCGCTGCACCACCAGGGAAGCCCGATTGTTAGGCTCTTTGATTAACATCTCCAGTAGTCAACTGTAAGCTCAATTAGGAAGGTGGCCATCTTTTCTTCTTATTTCTTTCTTACCAAAACATGTAATGGATATTTGTTAGATAAACAGATGGATAAATCTAGGTGCCTGTAATTCAAACAATCCAAAAGTTGGCTGTCTCTTCAGCATCATAACCTGTGATTCTTTTAAAAATTGCTAACAGCTTCCCAGGGACCACTTACTGTCACTGGACTAGAAACTCTAGGGATGGGTCTGAATTCTGTGCTTGAAAAACCTCTCCTGGTGATTCTGATATCACCATCCTTACAGAAAAGATCATGGACCAGTGCTTGGGGGACCATTGGCATTTCCTATCCCAGTAGCCCATTATAATTTTTTATTTCTGAAGTGGCCTCTTGGCTACTCTGTGGGTGATCTTATCTGTGAGTATACACTATTTCATGCTGATAAGCCACCCTGACTCTCCAGCAGCTCCCCCTGACTTTAATCCTATTAATAAACCTGTCCCCTGGCCTCTGAGGATGTGCTCTTTATATCTTGCCTGTTAAGGCTGCAGCAAACAGCTTTTCCTAGCATTCTACTACAACTCAGTTTTATTACAAACTTCTGCTCTCTTTTGGAGAAATAGACTTGATGCTCATGATTTCAGTCACCAGGCTCTTGCTGGCCAAATGGCTCATCTGCTGTTTTTATGGGGCTCTAGTGATTCTACCCAATTGTGGAAGTTGCAGGACAGGAAGGAATGAACAGTGCCCCCCCCCCCTTTTATGTGCAGATGCTGTGCTGGGCACAGTAGCAGTAATTTACATCCATAAGCAGGTATTGTTATTTCACTTTTCAGGTCAGGAAACTGAGGTTAGGGAAATGAAGCAAATGACCCAAAGACTGAATGTCAGGATTTAAACTCAGGTCTGTAAGATTCCAGGGTCTCAGCTTAGAATGTGCAGGTCCACGGGGGCTGGGCAAGATACAAGAAGTGGCTCTGTTGTGGAGGGGATGGGATGGAGAGCCGGACCAGGAGAGACTGAGGGGATCAGCCTGGAGGGGGTCCTGCGGCTATCAAACCAGGGCTGAAACTTACAAGAGGGTTCCTGAGACTTGGCCGTGGGAAGGAAGGAACAGCTGAAGGCACCTGGGCAGCAGGTCTGCAGGCTGCTCAGGATCATAATTTATCACCGGCAAAGCTTGCCATTTAATTCTCTCATTCAACAAACATTTATTTAATTTCCTCCTGTGTGCCCAGAAGTGCTGGGGTGCTGAGAAAACAAGGCAGAAAAGGTCCCTGCTATTTTGGAGCATATGTAATACTGTATTAATAATCATTATAATCATAGTAACTGACAGTCATTGAGCACCTAAGTACTAGGCACTGTTTTAATTACTTTACATATATTAATCCATTAATCTTAACAACTACCCTGTAAGGCGAGTACTATTATTACCTCCATTTTACAGCTGGCCAGTGAGAAGCTCTGCTGGGACTGGGACCTGTGACTGTTGGCTTCCAAAGCTCATAATCTGATCCACTGGACTCTGTTTCCTCCCATTTGGCCTTTTTCCTCAACTTCTTTCAGTAGCTTTTGATAACTTCCAGTTTCATTTACTTTGTGTTGTGTTCTTAATTGTTCTCACAGGCATTTCTTAAAGAGTCTGCTTTTAAAATGTAAAGCATTTAATTGGCCTCTGTGGTAAAAAGGCAGACACCTGCATTTTGTAGAATGTCATCTGTATGCAAATTACCAAACAGCCTCCTAGTCCTTCTGCTGTGTGGGATTTAAGGCTGCTTGGAGACCCACTCCTGGTTTCATTGCTGACCTTCCTCTGCTCCTGTGACCTGAGACATTTTAGCATCTGTTGAATTGCTCAGTTCAATATGATATATTTTTCTTTTCTTTCCTCCTAAGTGCCCAAGATATATACTTGGTTGACCAAGATAGACTATAGACCAAGTCTATAGTCTAGCTGTTGAGACAGGACATACCCAGGATGAAATACTGAGATTATCACAGCAATGCTAAATTAAGTGTTAAATTTTTGCAGTAGGGATTGCCAGCTGCTACAGAGGTTCAGAGTAGGGAAACAGTAGCATGGCTTTTGTGAAGGAGGGAGATAAGCTAGGTTTTGAAAGATTTGGATAGGTGGAAGTAAAAAGGAACATTATTCCAGGCAGGAGCTCGCAAGGGCAAAGGGATGGTGGTGGGAATGGCTTGACCTTTGTAAAACATGGAGGAGACTAGGTCCCCTGGAGTCTTAGGGAAGGTGAAAAGCTTTCAGAACCGACTGTGAAAGGGAAATCAAAATGGAGTTGGTATTGCTAAGAGAGCTTAGATGGAACTGGGAGGCTATTGAGGAAGTGGACTTAGGCACGCCTCAGCCCAGATGGAATCTGACCTTTTGACCACTTATTGTCTTAACGCAGGCATCCAGAACATCTGCCAGAAACTCAAGATACTTATCGGACCCTTGCCTTAAAATAACTCGTGACAGCCCATCTACTTGTCGGACCCTTACCCTAAATAACTCATGACAGCCTATCCCTTAAGGACAAATATTTCCTTTCTTGTGTCAGGGTCAGTCATAACCCTTGAAGTTCTGTGGGTTTTGCCCTGACTCTTTTTCCTGGAACACTCGCTCAGTTTTACCCAAATCTGTTTCTTCTGAATTGCAGTTCTTAAGACCCCAAATAAAGCTATTTGTTCTTTTCGACCTCTATACTGATTATTGTTTGACACAACACTCCACAATAACAAAGCTAATGTTGAAGTGTTTTATATGTGAAAAGCACCGTTTAAACTCTCCCATTTG
The DNA here is from genome assembly GCF_003676395.1 of Aethalodelphis obliquidens. Taxonomy (NCBI): domain Eukaryota; kingdom Metazoa; phylum Chordata; class Mammalia; order Artiodactyla; family Delphinidae; genus Aethalodelphis; species Aethalodelphis obliquidens. Next base: position 260,477 of record NW_020837962.1, on the reverse strand, counting down.
ATCTTCAAAATACTAGGTGAAGTACGTACTATCCTCATGGTACTTAGTGGAAACTGAGGCTCAGAAGGCTGACGTAACTTGCCTAAAGCAGCAGTGTAAGTGACAGAGCTGGGATTTGAACCCAGGCAGTCCAATCTCAACCTCCAAGCTCCAGACATCTATGTTATATTCCTAATACTGCTAATCATTCTTCCGTCAAAGGGTCAGAGGGGTTAAGTTATCTTTTCTTGATTGATTCAAGCTAGTTTAAGCAGAAAGGAATTTGTTTAAAAGCAACGAGGGTGGGGCTTCCCTGGTAGCGCAGTGGTTGAGAGTCCACCTGCCGATGCAGGGGACACGGGTTCGTGCCCCGGTCCGGGAAGATCCCACATGCCGCGGAGCGGCTGGGCCCGTGAGCCATGGCCGCTGAGTCTGCACGTCCAGAGACTATGCTCCACAACGGGAGAGGCCACAGCAGTGAGAGGCCCGCGTACCACAAAAAAAAAAAAAAAAAAAAAAAAGCAACGAGGGTGCACACAGACTCTACCAAAGGGCTGGAGGTTGAGCTTGCCAGGAGCTCCAGTGCAGGGCTGGTCTTTAAAGACCACACTCTTGCTGTTCATGGGTATGGGCACCATGCTCATATTACTGAGTCTGAACATTGCCCTGATGCCTCAAGAGCCAGCTGCTGCCATGCCACCATTGCCGGAAAGATGGATTCTGCCAGATGCCTGCTTCCTCATAGTGCTGTCTTCTGAATTGATGTTTCTCTTGAGTACACCTGATTCTCAGGATACTGGGCAAGCAAATCTTCTGGCTTCTCTCTAGGGGAGAAAGGACTCGTAAGGTAGAAATGCCCCTAACATAGGAAAGCTGTTGTCCCCAAAATGCTGGGCAGCTGGAAAACATGACAATTTTCTACAACATTAGTAAATGTGGAGCTGGTGACCAGTGCTGTGTCACTCTGGCCCAAGACCATGGCTCCTAAGTAATGGTCTATGGTGTGAGGCTTGGCTGGCTGAAGAGAATCACTCAGGAAGTCTGTCAAAAATACAGAGTGCCAGGCCTCTTCTCCAGAGGTTCTGATTCAGTGAGTCAGAGCAAGGCCTGGGAGCATACATTTGTCAGAGCTCTTCACATGATTCTGATGTGTAGGCCAGGTTCAAGAGTCAGTGACATTCTCAGTGACATTTTTTGCTAATTCCAAGGAAATACTTAATATATTAAAGCTACAGGTCTCCACTGGGGGCGATTTTGCCCCCCCAGGGAACATTTGGCAACACCTGGGGATATTTTTGGTTGTCACATCTAAGGGCTGCTACTGGCACTCAATGCATAGAGACCAGGGATGCTTCTGGACATCCTACAGTGCGTAGGACAGTCCCTTTCAACAAAGAATCATCAGCTCTGTATGTCAACAGAGCTAAGGTTGAGAGTATCTGTACTAAAGGGTGCTCATTTTTCCTGAGATCCTACAGCAGCATTCTCTCCAGAGGTGTTGCACTCCCGTTAAGATAGAATAGCATGTAAGAACTTTGGAGATGCCAGTCCCTCTTTAAGTCTTGGCCATTTGAAACATAACCCCCTATGCTCATGTTGTCATTTCAGAGAGGGAAGTTTCCAGAGCAATGTCCCTGTGACCACTTGATCACATCTGTTCTCTGGCTTTTAAACTTCACCTGCCCTACCTGTGACTCAGACCTTGATAAAAGCCCAGGAAAAGTGTCACTGCTGGGCCAGTCCTTGGCTCTTCTCTTGGCCTGAGAAGGAGGTTCAAGGAGGTGGCATAGTGTAGTGGTTTTAGGCATGGTCTTTAAAGGGAGACCTTGATTAGAAACCTAGATCTTCCACCTACTCTTCTGAGGCAAGTTATTTCGCCTCCCTAAAACTGCTTTGTCCCCTATAAAATGGAGTCAATGACAATGCTTCTGTCTCTGAGTTGTGGAGAGGATGGAATGAGACAATCATGTGTCTCAGTTGGCTCTTGCTGCAGTAACTCTGTGTAACAACAAGTGTTGTTCAGTGGCATACCACAACAAGCATCTGTGAGGATTAATTTTATGTATCAGCCTGACTGGACCATGGATGGGGTGCCCAGATATTAAGTCAAACACTATTCTGGGTGTATCTGTGAGGGTGTTTCTGGATGAGATTAACATTTAAATGAGTAGACTGAGTAAAGCAGATTGCCCTCCCCAGTGCGGGTGGGTCTCTTCTATTCAGTTGAAGGCCTGAGTAGAACATAAAGGCTGAACAAGAGGGAACTTTGCCTGAATGACTGCATGACTTGGGACACCGGTATTCTCCTGCCTTGTACTGGAACTTGCACCACTGGCTCTCCTGGTATTGGTTCTGTGTCTCTGGAGAACCCTTATTAATACCGCATCTTCCTCCTGCCCATGCACCTGCAGGTTGGCTGTAATTTGGCTGATCTGGACTGGGCTTGCCTGCAACACTGTGGGTTGGGCCAGGTCCATTCCACGTCTCTCATTCTCCCTGGACCAGCAGTTACCCACGATATGTTTCTTTATAGGGTGAGAAGCAGGAGCACAAGAGGGCAAGCCCAACCATACAAGTACATTTCAGGCTTTTGCTTATATCAACATCTGCTTCTATCCCACTGGCCAAAGCAAGTCACATGGCCAAACCTGAAATTAATGGGGCTGAGAAGTATACCCTGCCCACAGTAAGAAGGAGAGAGGGATGATAACCCAAACCATCACTCCTCTGTGGCGAGGACCTTAATATAATAGTCTGAGTCATCATTACTCTGTGCTAGCTCAGTCTCAGTCCTTCACCAGCTTGGTGCTCTGACCTCTAGTTGATCCATGTGTGCATTAGCTTCAACCTCTTGCCTGTGAACCTGTCTCAGATCTGTTCATCTGGCCATCCCAGGGGACCTCAGTTTCCTCTTCTGTGCCAAATTATTAGTTGTGTAAATAAACAGCTCACCCTCTGTCACTGCCCAACAGCACTGCATGCTAGGCTTTTTGTATGGTAGGTGCAGCTGACTTGAATTCACTCTGGTCTTGGTTCATTGAAACTTTCCCGTTAGTCTCTGACTCTCTTTGCTGCTTATCTTAAATCCTTCCCTTCTTTCCAGGATCTGGTCAACCAGTAAACCTGTTGAAATGGCTCCAGCCTTCAGGAGTCTCTTCTCAGCATTCTTATTCTGTTCCCCACTCGGTTGGGCGCGCCCTGCTTCTGCAGGATGGCTAGCTCTCTTCCACACGCTGACATGGACACATGGACAAGGCCCTGGAGTCCACAGGGTGCTCAGTGGGTTCTCAGCCAGTGTTTGTTGATATTGAAGGTTTAAAAAAATGGTTTATATTTATTTTTCATTTATTCGAGACAGAGGTCCCTATATATTGAGAAGCAACATAGCACGGTAGTTGGGCACACAGGCTTTAGAGCAAGAGTTCTCAGTCTTGGCTGCACGTTGTAACTGATGGGTACATTTAGAAAGTTCTGGTGCCTGGGTCCTGTGTCCAAGGGTTCAGATTTATTTGGTTTGGGGTGTAGCCTGGACATCAGGATTTTTAAATGCTTCCTATATGATTCTGACATGTAGTCAAAACTGGAAATTGCCGCTTTAGAGTAGGTCAAAATTTATTTTTAAACTTTGGCTTTGCACTTACCAGATCCAGCTTGGTCAATTTACTAAGCCCGTCAGAGGCTAACGCCCTCATGTGTAAAATGAAGATAATATTATGCATTTCCTTGCGTTATGTAAAATGGAACGAAATGGCCAGATAACAGGCACTCAGTAAGCATTTATTTTCCTTTAAAACAGAATTTCATTTATTCAGCAGAGTTAGGTTCATTAATGAAAGCTAGGACAATACAGAAAATGAGGGGAAAAACCCACTTTGAGTCCTACTCCAGCAACTTTTCATGTATTGCCTTTAGTTCTTGTCTCCTTCATATTGCACATCTTTTTATTTAGCTTTTAACTTAGGTTGAAATCATTGTGAAATACAGTCTATACCCCGCTTTTCTTCATTCAACTTTTATGAGGTAATAACCGCTGTTTCACTAAATCTGCTAAGGGTTCAGAATTCTGAATGTCTCACAAAGCTAAGGTGGGTCTCTCGTATTGAGAGTCATGGAGAATTGTCAGCCTCTCTTGTGATTTTCTTGGTGACAGTCAGTCCCCCTGCTGCGCTCTTGCGCGCTCCAGAGCGCTATGTCCAGGGAGCGACCCTGAGGGCATGTGCACCAGTCTGAGCTGACTTTTCATGTGGAAGATCCTGCTGCTCTTTACATTACAGGGCAGATCTGGTGCTATCTTTATGAGGGATTAAACTTTATTATTACTAGGATGAGAACATCTCCTGTCGGTTGCGACAGTGCAGGGATGTCTGCATTCACCCCATTCTGTCAGCAACCCAGTGACTCTTCCATGCCCCAGGGCTCACACCCTTCATTTCCAATCACACAAACACCGTCCTGACTCAGGGCAGAAAGAATCAGCCCTATTTTCCATCCAGTTGCACTCACCTACAAACCTAGCCCTTCTGGAGTTTCAGGGCTGTTGAAGAGGCAATACCATGCATGGAGAAAAGAGGTCTTTGGGATGTAGCAGCTTTGATTTTGAATCCAAGATTTGCAACTTACTTTATGATCGACTTTTGGTGAATTACCTAACACTCCAAGCCTCAGTTTCTTCATACTTAAAAGGGGAACAATGTGGTCTGCCTTTTAGGGTTGTATAAAAGTTAACAATGAACTCGTTTATCCATTTAAAAATATTTATTGAGTGCCTGTTATATGCCACAGACTGTGTTAGGTACTGGGAATATTGGGGGAGCAAGCCAGAAAGCTCATGCCTGTGTGGAATTTGTAGTTTAGTAGGAGGTACTTAAAGTAGATATTATAATCCACTGTGGGTCAGTTTCAGATGGGGAAGATGTTCTGGAAGTGTGTGGCAATGACACCTAATGTGGATGTGGGGATTTAAAAATAAATATAATGGATTGAGTTGCTGTGGCAAGTCTACTCTTCCTGTTTCTCTTTAACTCCAGAGAAATTCTGGGCAAGTATGACAAGAAAAAAGAAATGTAACTGAGCTTGGAAAAAAGGAAGGAGAACTTCCATAGCAGAAATAAAGAGGAAACTAAAAGCTAGAGTGGTGGGCAGGAGCTGCATCTGGACCGCCCCAGGTGTCTCCTCTGTGTGTGGAGCTGCTGGCTTCAGGCAGAACTCACCCATCATGGGAAATGGGAACTCGAACTCTCCACCTGCAGGCTTAGGGCTGCAGCAAGCAGGCTGGGCTTCTGTCTGGGGCTGTGGGTGGGAAAAGAATCCCCTGAGAGAAGCTGGAGTCACACGGGGCCTTGTGCGTGGGTGCAGGTTCTGACCTTGCCCCATCACACAGCGTGGGAACCCTGAATGGAGGGAATTAATGTAAAAACTGGTCCAAAGGGCTCTGGTGGGGGCTCTAAGACCAACCCATGGAGGACCTTCCCCCTCGGAGCTTTTGTACAGGCTGCTCCCCAACCTGGGATAGTTGCTCCCAGTCCTCCTTTGGGTCGTCCCCTCCCTGCCTGCTTCACTGGACAGGGTCTTGACTCAAATGTCACTTTCTTGGAAAGGCTGTCCCAGTCCTCCCAGATTAGATCAGAGCCCTCCCCTCCCCTTATGCTTTCCCTTTCTCTTTAATGTACCTATTACAAACACAAGTTAATAATTGTGTAATTATGTGGTACACAACTGCCTCCCCTACTAGATTGTTAGATTGTAAAAGTAGGTAAAATCTTGTACATCTGTCTTTTTACCTAATGCTGCGTTCCCTGCATATTAGCTAGCACATAGTCGGTGCTCAAAAAATAGATTTTTGAGTAAATGAATGAACAAATGAATGAATTTGTCCTCAATGGCCATGTCTACTACCCCCATCTCCTACAAATCCCAAATGGAAATAAAACAATAACACCTTCATGCTTTGTAGTTACTGCACAGTGAAAATACACACTTCTACTATGGCAGTGGTGCTCAGATTTTACTGTCCGTGGACCACACCTTGTGAGCCACTGCTGCACAGCATCATTATTTTGGTTTGTTTGGTTTTTAAGCCAGAGCTATAAAATATACCACTGATGACATGACTATAGCCTTATGCCTTGAAAACTTAGCATAAACAAGTGATTAACATATTCGATGCCTGATGATATGTAAGCATTCTTCCTAGGAAAATTGGGCTTCCTGTCTTTCTTATAAGTGGGGAAGAAAGTGGAAGGGCGAAGAGCTTGGGTTCTGGAGTCAGACCTGATGGTTTCCAACCCTGCTGCCACCCCCTGCAAGTGTCAGAACTTAGGTAACTTATGTAGCCTCTCTGACTCAGCTTGCTAATCTATACAGTGGGATGAATTGTAGGACCTGCTTCACAGGGTCGTTGAGAACTAAAGGAGGTAACATTAATAGTTTCCTTTCAACAGTGCCTGGCATGTAGTAAGCAATCCCCAAATGTTATTTATTATAATGGGGAAGAAGAGGAATATTTAACAGTATGTGTTAGGCATCCTGTTAGAGGTTTTCACACACATTGTCTCGTTTAAGCCTCCCAGCAATGCTATGAAACAGGTATTATTAGCCCCCTTTTATAAGGGAGGAAACCGAGGCACAGAATGGTTAAGTACTTTCTCCAAAAATACATATTTATCAATAGTAATAATATCCAGGGTTGGCACTGAGTCTGTGTAGTGTCATAGTCTATTACTATTTTGGTGCTGCCAGGCCTCCCAGCATTTCCAGGAAGCAGGCTCCTCAGAGAGACTGACAGTCTAACCATGACAGGAGTGGGTTCTGTCTATCTCGTAAGGCTAGAGGCCCCTCCTCCAGCTGACCTGAGGCTGCAGCTCTGTCCTTTCTCACTCACATTGAAGGGCGAGCTGACATGGGAACATTTCAAAGGCGCCTCAGCCCGGAAGGCCAAGCTGTCCATCATGCTTAGAGAGTGACAGTGATGATGCTTCCCAGGAGAGCCGTGCGGCAGGACCAGAATCTCTTAACAGCCTAGAATCCCACTTTTAAAAGCAGGTTCACCAGCAGCTGCCCGACTTTCAAAGAAAACAGCCCTGGCTCCTGTCCGAGGGCAGGATGTGGCTTCAGTCTTTATTTCCCAAGTGGAGGCTGAGTGGAAGTGACAGTGTCCACCAGAAATGGCAGCTCTGACCAACAGGTTTTGAGTTGGTTGAGGGTCCCGTTCTTGACTGGTTTGGACAGAATGCTTTTGAAGGTGTTACTGGAAAGCATCCCAGTGAGAATGGGACTGTGAAGGCTCAGATGAGTTGCCTATATGCTCTGGAATCTCAAGATGTCCCTGGAGGGTGGGATCACCCTGCCTGGCAAGTTGGCAAATACCCTTCCTTGATTGGGAGGCTTTGGGCATGGACTATATAGGCACCTTCCTTGGGGTGTGAATTGTGGGTCATAGAAGGTTGCCTTATGTCCCATTTATTTAATTTTTTAAACACACAACAGACTGTGTGGTGCCCCTACTAGTAACCGTCCTGGCTGCCTGTTGCCCTCAGGGTCAAGTTCAGCATGGCTTACACGGTTTTCTTAGCTTAGGTTTGCCCGGAAGTGGATCAATGAGATAATGGATGTGAGATCCAGTCATTCATTTGGGAAGGATCTCAGGAAACACCCAGATAAAGCATAGAATTGAAACACTGAAGGGAAAGCAACCAATAAAACTATTGGTTTTATTGGTTAAAATAAACTATCAACTGGAGTGATGGTGGGCAATTGGAGGGTGGTCTTCCTGGGGAATTCCAGGGAAGGGTATAGAACATGACTTGAGAGTTTTCTGTCTCCAGAGGTGAGGGAGCTGGGGTATTTATCCTCCAACTCTTGTCAGTCACTGATTGGGGGCCCCTGGGGTGGGGCAGAGGGGAGCATGAATTCACTGAAACTTCTGTCCTGCTGATGGCAGGGCCAAAGTGGGACCTAGACTCAGAGAAGGCGCTCAGGCAAAGTGGTGCCTGTGTTGGCATTTGGAGGCCAGCTGCCTTGCATTGAAGAAGGGACATGAGTGGGCCTCCAACAGCATCTACTGTGACATCCACAGTCTGGTTCAGCCCACCCCTTATACACACCACACACAACCCCCCCACACAATCCACAACTCCCACCCACACAACCCACCTACATGACCCAACACACACATAACACGGCCTACAACACACACACAATCTATGAGACACACATACAACCGTCAATCCACCGTAAACTCACAACCCATAATACACAGTCATACACAACACACACACACACACACACAACCCCCCACACAATCCACAACTCCCTCCCACACAACCCACCTACATGACCCAACACACACATACACGGCCTACAACACACACACACACACAATCTATAAGCCACACATACAACTGTCAATCCACCATACAACTCACAACCCATAATACACAGTTATACACAACACACACACACACACAACCCCCCACAACATACAACCCTATTATTGCCCTTTTTACAGATGTGGAAAGTGAGACTCCCAGGGTTACGAGTTACTCACTTTCCATCCTGTTGGGACCAGACCCCAGATCTTCTCATTCCTGCTCAGGCACATTTCCCATTCACCCTGTGAGAACAGGCGTGGACCCCCTTACAGTGCTCACCTTGGGAAGTTCATGGCTAGTTCAGTAATGCTGCTGATCCTCAAAGTGTTCTCCTTTTTCAAAATGAAAATATCTTTTTAAAGTAGAAAACCAATATATGCTTAAAAAAAAAAAGAAAACCAGTATATACTTTTCTTCTTAAATATTTTTGGAAAAGGCCCTGAAAACAAGTTTTAAAAATAGATTTCTTTGCAGTTTTTAATCAAGCAGAATTTTCTGGCCTCAGTTTTCCTTACCTGTAAAATAGAGGTGTTGGAATAAGTCAGAGGTCTTCATTGTGGCTCTGTGACACCCCATTGATGAGGTTTTGGAGATCTGGGAGTCGTTGGAAATTTATCGAAGAAGTTACATGTGTGTACCTTTTTTTTTCCTGGGGAAAGGATTTATAACTTTTTCAGATTACTGTAGTTCTGTGACCTCAAAATGTTTATCAGTCATCACCCTAGATATTCCTTAAGTTCTCTTCTGGAGGAGTTGTGTTAAAATCTTTGTGAAATGTCAGCAGGTACCGTGAACCTGAGGACCAAGAATTATTTTTCAAGAATTGCAGTAGGAGAGTGGGAAAGAGGTGGTATATCTTGTATATTTTATGGCCAACATTCAATAGTCTAGTTAACTGTGATTTTAGTTGTTAAAACACAATGCTGGAGAGAGTTTGTTTTCATCCATTGCTGGAGGAGGTGTCAGTTGGCCCAATCCTTTGGGGATGCAGTTTGGCAAAATGTATGAACTTTGAAAGGTTTGTATCTTTGATCTAGTAATTCCACTGCTGGGCCTGTAACATGGAAAAATAAAGGATTATGGAGATCTATATCACAGAAGAAGTATTATATAAATCTTAAGATCATCTTGGTATATCCCTAAAAACATTTGATAAAATCTGATATCAATGACTGATAATAGGACAAATGGAATCTGAAAATGTGCTTTTTAGACATAACCCCAAATTTATACCAAGTCAGTAGTCAACCAATATTATGCCTGTAGATGCAAAGAGATACTAAAGGCATTTCCACTGAGTATAAGGATAAATTACTCTCTCTGTCATTATTTACAAGTGCCCTGGGATTGCTTGCCAATGCAATAATGGAAGAAAATGAACTAAGAATATATACCAGAAAGAACATGGCGAAGTAATCATTACTTAAAATGATGGGAATATCTACATAGAAAATTTCATAAAGTCAACTAAAAACTATCAAAAGTAATAAGAGAATTCAGTAGTTTGAACTTTACTGTTTCTTTACCAACGATAACCGGGTAGAAAATATCATCATTTAAAAAGATTTCATTGATAGTGGTCACCAAGTATATAAGCCACCTAGCAAAAGATGATATGTAGGACATACTGAAATAAATTTGTAAAATTACTTTAAATATTGTAAAAGACTACTAGATGTGCTCTAGAATGCGACGCCCAGGATTTCTAACCAAGTCCCATTAATCTACAAATTTAACATTAATCCATAAATTTAACTTACATTTTTGTGACAGAAATGATTTTAAATTTCATTTGTATGAATAAATAAGTGAGGACATGCAGTTCCATGGGTGGATTTTGTGCCTAAATTCTAATCTACATTTTCTACAACAGGCATTTTTTATTCAGTGATACCCAAATAGCACATATTTTTAAAAAAACATGGTAAATAGGAAGGGAGTGAACATTGTGGGTGGCCATGCTGAGTTTCTGCTGGCTTTGTGCTTTTAGCAGAGTGAGGGTCCCAGTGTGACTGATACCACTTCTCATGTATTACTAGAGAATTTCCAGAAATTATCCATCACTTTCTTACAGGTGGATATAGGCTGTGATGCTCCTGAAATGGGCATCGTTTACACAGAGGGGGTCCTCTTAGGCTTGGTCACCTGCCTCACCCCCATCATCCTGCACAAAGTTACCCGAAAATTGCACAGAGGAAGATATAGCCCATCTCTGTGTCTGGCCACTGGCAACCAGCCTTGGCTCTGGGGATTTTGTGGCAGGGGCCGTGGGGGAAAATGGTGGGCTTTTTTTTAGTCCTCATGAATCTCTTCCTAGGGATGATGTTGGTCCCAAGATTTAAGGAGGGGTATAGGGATGCAGTGACCCGAGGTAGTGACCCAATCTTTAGGGAAGGCTGCCTGACATTCTACATAATAATGGCCTCAGCAACTCAGAGTCAAAAAAAAAAAAACAAAAAAATCACAGAATTCTGACTCTGAAGATGTTCTAAGATGTCTAGACCCATTTTGTACATGTTTCCCCCATAGCATTCTTTCAATTTTTTTGAACACCTACAACAGGTTAACCATGGTGCTGTGCAGTTTACCACTTCTGTTTATTTACTAATTTACTGTCCTTTTCCCTCACTAGAATGTAGATGGAAACTTGTCCACTGCCAGAACTTCAGTGATATTGACAGTGCCTGGCATATTCAGGCCCCCAGTGAATATGTACTGGGTGAATAGAGATGAAAAAAATAGTTCCTATCCCCAGAAGTTCACAGTTCAATAGGGAAAAAGGGGGGAATATAAATGATTACAGTGCAAGGTGATTGTTTTCTAGTGAAAGTGTGCACAAGTTGCAAAGAAATATAAGACGAATTTTTGCAGGGGATTTCTGAGGCTTCACCAAGGAGGTGGTGCTTGATTTGATCCTTTTTAAAAAGTATGAATATCTGTCAGTTGAATAAAGTACGGGAGGGCATTCCCAGAAGACAAGTGTTATGGGCTGAATTGTATCTCCTCCAAACTCACATACTAAAGCCTAAGTCCCCAGTACCTCAGCATGTATTGGGAGATAGGGTCCTTAAAGGTAATTAAGGTTAAATGAGGTCACCAGAGTGAGCTCCAATCCAGTGCGACTGGTGTCCTTATTAGAAGAGGAAACTCAGACACAGACAGACACACAGAGGGAAGACATGTGAGGACACAGGGAGAAGATGGCCATGTACAAGCCAAGGAGAGAGGCCTCAGAAGGAACCAACTTCATGTTACTTTGATCTTGGACTTCCAGCCTCCAGACTATGAGAAGATAAATTTCTATTGTTTAAACAACCCAGTCTGTGGTACTTTGTTATGGCGGCCCTAGCAGACTAATACAAGGGGGATAGCATGCGTAAAGGGTGGAGGTGGGAGCGGGCATAGCTTCTTTGGGGACTCTGGGTCTTTTGGTAGAACCATAGTACATAGTTTTAGGAAGAGGGCTGTCAGGTAAAGAAAGAAGGAAGGGTATGGGGTGTCAGGCTCATGCCTACATGAATGAAGCAGGCCTAGTGTACGACAGTAGGGAGGGGTGGAGTCTGTGGTGATCTGGGGAGCACAGGCACCATCTCGATGGGCAGATGCGTGGTGATTCTGTGGCTGATTGATGCCATGTGGGAATGGGGGCCAAGTGTTGCTAAAATTCCCTATTTTCAAGACAAGTCAGGAATATGAATTTTTATGTATAATCTTACGATTTTTAAAAGTTTGCAGTTAATGTTTTAAACTCTGTGTGGGCCACAAAAAGATATATTTATATGTGTATACGTGCATATATATATATATATATATATATATATGCTAGATGAAGCCTATGGGATGCCCATTTGTAATCCCTGAACAAACGAAGGTCATAAAGGATGTATGACGAGGAATTTTAATTCTCCTATTTGGCAGGGGGAACAGTTGGTGAATCTTGAGTGAGATAAGTGACTTGAACTCACACTGGCGGTGGTTGTTTAGGGCAGAGCTAGGCAGGCTTTTTCTTAAAGGGCCAGATAGTAAATATTTTTTACTTTGTGGGCTGCAGGGTCTCTTGCAACTACCCCACTCTGACATTGTAGCATAAAAACAGTTGTAGACAACATGTAAGCAAATGGGCCTGGCTGCGTGCCAAAACACTACATTTACAGAAACAGATGGTGGGCCAGATACGGTCCATGAGCTTGTTTGCTGATCCTGGGTTCAGAGGGCTGGCAACCTGAACGGGGGCTTGGTCGGGGTGGGGTCCGGGGGATGGGGGTGAGGATGAGTTTGGAGAATAGTCTAGGTAAGAGATGAGCTGAGGCTGTGGTGGTAATGGAATGGGGAAGATAGGAGAGATCCAAGAGCTATTGAGCAGGTAACATTGTCAAGACTCGCTGATTGATGAGCCTGTGAGGGAGAGAAAAGAACAACAGATAATGCCCAGGGTTCTGGCTGGACTGAGGGGCTCAGTTTGAACCCCTTGTCGGAGAGGGAGACATTTCCCTCTACCCTTCTAGGTTCTTCTGGCTGGTCTAAGGATTAAATAGACATGAGACAAATTAACAGGAGAAAATCAAACAAAAGTTTAATAACATGTATACATGGGAGAGACTCAGGAAAACTCACCAAAATGGCTGAAACCCTCACCTTAAATACCATCTGCTGCTAAAGACAAAAGAGGATGTTGGGAATAGGGGTTTGGGACCTCCAAGGGGAGGAAGGCAATTGCCATGGAAAAGGAAACACAAATGTTTAGTAAACAAATGTTTGCTGGGTCTGCAGAGACAGTGGGACACAGAGGAATTTTAACAAACACTTTGTTTGCTAGGTTCTACACATCAAGTTCATACTCCAGTGATCTGTGGTGATGTTCCCTTCCTGGAAGGGTCCTCTGTCTACATTCTTAAGGCAGTTAGGGGGAAGGTCAAATTTCTTCCTGAGTCTTTTGGGCCTTGATTGTTTTCAGCCCCAAATAATCCACACGCCGAAGACATTTTGGGGTGGCATATTTTGCTCCCCTACAATTTCCAGTGTCCACGACTTCCCAAGCCAGCCCATTCCACTTTGGGGTGACCCTGATGAGTCCCTTTTTCCTGTGGACCCTAACCTATTAGAAGGAACTCTTTAGATCACAGAATTGTCCTGCCCTGCTGCTCCAGCTAAAAATGGAAAACTTCATTCTGTCCAGCACTTAGGCCATGAGCAAGTTTCGTGTCTGTTGCCTTTAGGTTATTACACAGTCTCTGGCCCCTGGTCTTGGGATACGAAAATGGGTCTCCAAATAATTAGAGTAACAAGGAGCTCTGCAGGGATCAGGACAGGCTAGGACTTGGGATGCCAATTACCAAATCTCTGTAGGTCGCCACTTTCCAGAACAGTGGGAAAAATGTGATAAATTGTTTTCTGAGCAGAGGTGGCCTGGCCTGGCCTGAAATGCACCCGCCAGGCTCTGGTGCATGCCTGCCAAACCAGGAGGCCACTTTGATGTGCTCCAGGTGGCCACTGGGGCCACTGCAGGGCATCGGGAGCTGCTGAACTCTCTCTTTTCTCTGCCATAGCCCACAGATGCCCCACAGAAGCAGGAATGCTGGGGAGGGCGGGCGAAGGACCTGTTGCAGAGCTAATGAATTCTGCTCTTACATTTCTGCAGCCTCTGCTGAGAGGTGTGTGCAAAACGGTCCCTAGGCACTTAACAGGGAGCGGAGGAAAGGATATACATATGACCTGGTGTGCAGGGGGCTGGGCTGCCTCTGACTTTGAAGGAAGTGGCAGTACAGGACTTTGTGAGAGGAGAGTGGCCCTGGAGGAATCTGTGGGCATCAGACTGTATTTATTTTGAGACCCAGCAGGCCTGGTCCTGTACTCAGAGATGAGCAAGACCTTGACAATCCAGGAGACTGATGAGGAAGGTCCGAAGGGGGAGGAAGGAGGCTCATGCATTGGGCTCTGTGGCGGAAAACAGACTGGGCTCATTCACACATGTTTATCATCGACTCCTGCTAGCACCCCAAAGCCAGGGATTATTAGGGATGCAATGTAATTAATTTCAAGTGTTACATGCTCTTGGCTTCATCTTGTTTCCTACCTTTGTTTTCTCTTCTCCTTAATTTCTCACTTTTGAAATATTGTATTTGTCATTGGAGGTGGATTGGATAAATCTAAATTGAGGTCTCGGGTGTGGGTCTGCAACCACAGTTGTCTGTGCCTGGGTTGATTTTGTAGAAGGAAGGGTTCTTCAACGAGGAAATTTTGGGTATCGTGGCTGCATGAGAGATCCTCCGAGGGACCCTATGGTGCTGTGATCTGCTTCTCAGCCCCACTCCATAGGCTAGGTCTGGGCTCTCAGGAGAATGGAGGTCCTTTGTACAAGCTGAAGGGAGCTTTGTGAGAATTGATGCACAAGCAGTGGGGCTGTGCATCAACCTGACAACCTGACAAAGTACAGCGCCCTCTACTGGTGAACCACAGGTTGGTTCCGACTCAATGACCCCAGAAGGGGAATCACACCATTTAGCTCCCCAGGGATTTTAGGTCCGGCAGGTATGTCAGAGATAATCAACATTTCCTCTTCCTGGGAGGAAAGCTAAGCACTAACACCACCTCCCCTTCACAGACAGCAAGTCCACCAGCCAGCCCCTGCTGAGTGAGCCCCAGTGGCGGGGCCCTGAAAGAGACACGTTCCATATGTGTTTCTAGCAGGCAGTCAGGAGCTGGCCAGAGAGATAGGAATCACAAGCCTACATCCAGATGATTGGAACAGCTGAAGTGGTCCATCCTGGGGCAGGGGAGGAGGTGGGCTGTTGGTCCGGGACTTGTAGAGAAGGTGGAGTTTAGAGGGGTGGGTGGAGGATCATTCCAGGTCGGGGTGCAACATAAGCAAAGACATTTGGGGGGAACAGTGAGGAAACTGGCCCAGTGGAGGTCCAGATTTCCTGTTGAGGTGGACAGGTGGTTCCTCCCTCTATGCATGGCCTGTCCCATGTTACTCTGTAGCTCCTTGCACCAAAAGAATGTAGTTTAGGGCTTCCCTGTTGGCGCAGTGGTTGAGAGTCCGCCTGCCGATGCAGGGGACACAGGTTCATGCGCTGGTCCAGGAAGATCCCACAGGCCGCGGAGCAGCTGGGCCCGTGAGCCATGGCCGCTGAGCCTGCGCGTCCGGAGCCTGTGCTCCGCAATGGGAGAGGCCACAACAGTGAGAGGCCTGTATACCGCAAAAAAAAAAGAATGTAGTTTATTTCCTTGCTCCTGAACTTTGGGTTTGACCATGTGGACTGCTTCGGCCCACAGAGTAAGGCGAGAGTTACTGCATGTCAGTTCCGGGCCCAAGCCCTAAGAGGCCTCACCCGTTTCTACGTGGTCTCTGTGTCTCTGCCGTCACCATGAGATGCATATACCTTGGTTAGTCTGCTGCCAGAGCCAGAGGAGGATGAGACACACGTGGAGCAGAGCCAGCTGCCCCAGCCAAGCCCAGATCAAATCAGCCAGCCCAGCTGAGCCTACATCAGCTGAACCGCAGATGCAGGAGTTACATAAATTCTTATTGTTGCATGACACTGGGATTTTGCAGTTGTTACACAGCAGAAAGCAGTATTGTAGCCATAGTTAGCTGATAGAAGAGTGAAGGAATTCATTGGCACCTCCCAATTCTGAAAGGATGCACTTGCTTCTAAAGTCTGGGTGCACATGTTTGGGGCTATTGATATTAGCTTCTTTTCCCTTCTAGTAAAAACTTCCCCAGAGAGAAGAATTGATTTCCTCAAGGTCACATAAGTTAGCAGCAGAATCAGGGCTAAGAGGGAAAACCTCTCACCTCGAGGTCAGAGTCCACTGCACCACCGGACCTTCCTGTTTGTATTCCTGCGGAGCACGGCGTGGAGGTCAGGAAAAACTTTTCCTTGCAGGTTGGTGGGGTCTTAGGGTTTCAGCAGACACCGATGTTCAGCTACTATCCAGATTGATGTGGCCGTTTGCCGTAACATTTAGCAACCTCTCTATCAAATAAATGGCCAGAGAGGCTCCTGACGCTTCCAGTATAAAAGAAAGAGGAGCCATATTCTGCAGCTTTACGGGGCTGCCCGAACAAGACCCGTTAAAGGAGTCATTGTGGGTTGAGGCTCTGGGGCTGAATTGGTGGTGTTTCTTTGCCCCACATGCCTTCAGAGTTTGCTATGAGTGATTATGTAGGATAAAGGCAGGGACAGTCCACCACAGCTGGGCAAAGTGGGTCTTGGCTGGACAGGAAGGACCACACCTATGAAATCATGGGCTAACAAGAGAGGGCCTCTTTATAGAGAACCCCTTAAATAACTGTTCCTAGGTCGGAATTTGAGAGTGGGAAAGGGACTATTTTGCAAATGATTTAGCCATGTATAACCAAATACCATCAGGCCCATTATCTTTACTTAAGTCATTATTTACTGTAAATTGCTGGTGCTGCTGCATTTTGCCTTATGGTAAATTCTCCTCTTGGAATTAAAGATGCCTGATAACAATTTGAGTTTTCATATGACATTGGAATGATCCAGTATGCAATGTACATAATAACCGCATGCTAGAAAGGCGTAACAATTTAAAAGAGGTTGAGAGAGAGAGAGAGATGGAGTGTGTGTGTGTGTGTGTGTGTGTGTGTGTGTGTGCACGTGCACGTATGTGTTTGATGGTGATGTTGAGGCTGGAATTGGTGGGAGGCAGGGATAGTTTGGAAAATCTCACTCCATAGAGCTGAAAAAAGGTGGAAATAATTCCCAGTCTCAATGCTACAACCTTAGAAGCCTCTTGAGTCTCAAGAGGCAGAGTGAAAAACTGTGGAGGAACTGAAGGACTCTTTCTTACATCCTTGCTGTTCAAACTGTTGTCCTCACAGCAGCAGAAATGGTGTCACCCAGGTTCTTGTTAGGAATGCAGGATCTCAGTTCCCACCACAGACCTGCTGGATCAAAATCTGCATTTCACAAGGTCTCCAGATGATTCGTGTGCACAGTAAAGTTTGAGAAGCCCTGTCTTACAAGACGGGGTGAAGTGGAGGAGGTGGAAAGGATCTGTCTGATTTCGACAGTGTATGTTACAGGGGCTTGCCCAGTTTGTCAGTGTGCCATGGACTTCTGTCCTGGTGCCCTATGTGCCTTGGGAGAGTCCCTTGGCCATGTAGAGCCCCAGCGTCCCCATACATTCAATGGGGATAATAGGATTTAGCATGACAATAGCATGCAGTATTACTATGAAGATGAAGAGAGTATAAGTAAAGAATCTGGGACAAACCCAAGGTTCAATATTTGTTCTGTTGTTCTTGCCCCAAGACACTGAGGGTTTTCCTTTCTGAATAGGTGAGCAATTAGGAGGCAGTTCAATGGCAAAATATAACCAAAATCTATTGAGCATTTTCTGTGTGCCAGGCTCACTACTATGTTTGCTAAAGGATTTTAGCCTGGAGCCAGACTGCTTGGTGCAAAGTCTGCTAGGAGACAATGGGCTGGTTACATAACCTCTCTATGCCTCAGTTTCCTCATCTGTGATGTGGGGATCATAAAACTGCCTATTTTTTTGTGAGCATTATGTGAGTACAGTCATCCCTTGGTAACCCTTGGGGGGATTGAATGTTAAAATCTGCAGATGCCCAAGTGCTTGATATAAAATGGTGTAGTATTTGCATATAACCTATACATACACCCCGCTTATACTTTAAATCACCTCTAGATAACTTATAATACCTAATACAATATAAATGCTATATAAATAGTTGCCGTGTACAGCAAATTCAAGTTTTGCTTTTTTGGAACTTTCTGGAATTAAAAAAAATATTGTTGATCCATCAGTTGGTTGAATGCGCAAATGCAGGAACCACAGATACAGAGGGCCAACTGTAGTACATACATGTTCAGTGCTCACTGGAGAGTCTTATATATAATGAGTACTGAACCATCATTAGCCATTATTAACACACTTATTTAACCCTCACTGCAGTCTCTGGAGGAGAGCATTCTTATCCTTATTCCATAGTTGAAAAACTGCGAGGCTAAGGAAGTTGCATAGGGCCACATGGCTGGGAAATAGTAGAGCCAAGATTTGAACCCACATCTCAGACTCAGAGACCATGTACCTCATCAACTCATAGTTCTGTTCTGCTCATATTAAGAGGCCAGGAGAGTAACCCTGTAACCAGACCAGCTGCCCCAGGAGTTGCTCTTGGTTTCCTTCCTTACGGTGGTCAAGGCAAAACCAAATGGAATTGGAAGAAATCAAAGTGCCAGGAAGTAGAAAGGCAGACTCTCAAAGCACTTGTGCTGATATTTACGGCTTCCCTTTGAAATGCTTTGTTCATAACCTATCAAGGGCAATTTGGAAACATGTGCTCATGGAGGACAGCGTTGGCTGCTTTTTGACACTGTCGTTTCTATTATATATACAGTGACAGCCGCACAGGCTCGGCCTGGACATGACTTATTTATGGGGCAGCCCGGCCTCAGCTGAGCTAGTCTTCGGTGCTTGCGGTAGATTGCACTAGAAGAAAGGGAATGTGAAATTTGGGGAGGTAATTATTTTTTCACGTATTCATTAAAAAGAAGGGATTTTCCAATTACCACTGGAATGAAAGAAACTTTTTAAATTAAAATTTCAGATTAAAATCTAGAGAGAGCTTGTACTAGATTGGAAACCAAGAGTCTTGGCTTCCATGCAGCTCAGTGTACTTTTCAGATTCCAGTCGTGTCTCTGCATCTTACCAGCTGAGTGACCTCGGGTGAGTTACTTCACCTGTCTGAGCCTCAGTTTTCTTATCAGTAAGATGGGCGTTCTGATTGTTCTGAGAAGATTAAATGAGGTATCACACGTAGAGAGCTTAGTGCGAGACCCGGTAGGTGCCTAGTGAACGTTTGCTATTATTATAAACAGTTGCAGAACTGGCTTTGTGACCTAGGGTGAATTCGTTCTTTTAAGTGGCTTACTTTTTAAAAATGAGAAAGTGGGGTAAGATTATTTTTAGTTTCCTTCTAAATCAGCCATTTTGCATATTTTTCTTCTCAAGTCCCTTTGTCTGTGTCCCCCATGGACAGGAGAAAGAATCCATCTGAATGGAATCCATCTCTGCATCTATCTATCTATCTATCTATCTATCTATCTATCATCTACCTATCTATAATATTATCTATCATCTATTGATCTCAGATGCACATTCCATAAAGACTAAGAGGAAAAAAATTTCAAAACATTTCCGTTCCTTGAGACTGAGCAGAGTGTAAGCTTGCCATTTGAGTGGATATGGAGTTTGTGGGCAAGACATTCTCTTCTTAACTTACTACAATCTTTATAACCACAGTAGAGATCTTGGTCTTGGCTTAATTGCTGGATGTTTCATGGTTGTCCGACTTTTTTCCCCTGTCTTTGTTGATAGTTTGAAAGGAGTGGGCGAAGTCTAATGAAATCCACCTTGCTATGAAACTACCTCACAAAATGTTAAAGTCTAGCTTTTTTTCCCTTAGACCCACATCTTGAAATAAAACAGTGATTAATAATATTTTTATAGGAGGCATATTGACTGAAATATTTTAATGGAGTTCAGTGAAATTTATTCTGTAAGATCTAGTGGAGAGATGTAATTTCCATGAGTAATAGTTATCACGAATATTATCATGCTCCCTAGGAGGGAGAGAGGGAGGGAAGGAGAGAGGAGAGGGAGAATGAGAGAATAACTTAAACCTTAGAACATGTTGTTATAAATGATGGTAATTATTTCTTGCATTTGAATACTCTATAATATCTGATTTATAACATATTAACATATATAATGTATTTTATAATAATAACACACAGCCTTTCTTATTTCATCCTCACAGCCACTTTGTGAAAATGACATTTTCCCATTAGCCAGGTTGGGAAGCTGAGGCTCTAAGAGCCTTAGCCCAAACGTGCCTCTGGTTAATGAAGAGCCAGGGTTCCCACCCACTTTTCTAGACTCCAAGCGCAGTGTTTAAATTGTAACACAGCCTTCCTGGCACAAACCCAGTGCAATGGGTTACATCCTGTTTCTCCCACCCTCTCACCCCATCCCCTCATGCCCTGCAATTGTTGAGAAGTGGATTATTTGATGGACAGAATATCCACATTAACTGAGAACTGCTCCAGAGGTCATACCAGAAAGTTGGAACCCTCTTTATTCTAAAACTCTGTAGGGGAAAAAAATCTTTTGATTCAGAGAGCACTTCAAGTTCTTATAAGGCCTGAGCATCTTTTGGCTGAGAGCATCACTGTTCTTTTAAAAATTCCAAGGAACCTTTCTGCTTATTTTGAGTTCCCTGGTTGCTCGTATTCTGAATAAGCAGCTGTTTGCTGAATTTACACCGCGCTCAGAGTAAATACTCTTGTATTGCAGAGGAAACCTCTTTGCTTTCTGTGTTTCCCTTGTGCTTTTCCAGTTTCTTGCTGTGTTGGCATATGTATTAGTCTAAGCAGCGCCACTTATTAATTAATTGATTATCTAATTCGGCCGACTGTAAAGCAGGAGGATTTATGACTAAATGCTCTGAGATAATGTCCTGTGGCCTGCCCAGTTCTCGGGTGGAAAATCAGAGGTGCTGAGAGCAGCTCCTCAGCTTAGGGGAACCAGTGCAGCGGCTTTTATGTTTCAGTGCAGCACCTGTGGAACTCTATCCAGGATTCCCCAGGCTGTGAATTTTGGCTGCCTGCTCATCCACCTCCCCTAGGAGCATTAGGAAGGAGGAAAAGGGAGGAGGAGGGGAGAAACTGAGACAGAGATAGAGAGAGAGAGATACAGAGAGGAAAAGAAGGAGGAGAAGGAGAAGAAGGAGAAGAAGGAGGAGAAGGAGAAGAAGGGGAGGAGGAGGAAAGGGAGGAGGAAAGGGAGGGGGAGGGGGAGAATGAAGGGGAAAGGGTAGGGGGAGGAGAAGGGGGAGGGTGGGTGGATGTGTGCAGGACAGGGATGTATAGCATCTCCTCCTCAGCTTCCTTCAAAGCCCTTTGTCCTTCCAGTTGGGTGTCCTGCTTTGCATTCACAGCAGGTCTGTTTACAGGACTTTCTGTGCAGAGAGAAGGTAGATTTTAAGCAGCATTTATATCCTTGTGGTGTGAGAGTGGTCCTAGGTGGATATAAGTTGTGTAAATAAATTTGCTCATTACTTTAACTGCAAGCGAAGGAATATATTTCCTGGACCAAACTGCCTCTATCTCCCATTCCCCCTCCCTTTTTTGAGGGTAAGGCTTACATTTGTTTGCTTATCTGTTTATTTGGTAAGTCTGTCAGTCTGTTAGTCTGGGGTAAAGGAACTAGAGAGCGTGTAAGAGGCTTTGAATTCTGCTTCTTAAAAGGAAATAAACGTTAAGCCTACAGAGCATTTTGGGAAATACAGAGAAGGGCATTTGTATCCACAGCCCAAGGAGGGCTGTGCCTGTATTACCAAGAAACAGAGAAGCTCTTGGGCTCTATTGACGGCCAAACAAGGAAGAAGAGAGACTGCACAGGTAGGTTTCCCAGAGGTCCCTGACTCTGAATTCTAGTGACAAGTGTCGAGCCTCCTCTAGTCTCTCTGGACATCATCATTTGTTCAGCCAACCCCACGGGAAACGAAAAGGTGGTTACTTATATTAGAGCAGTGTCTCCTGGATGCTCTTGTTTGGTTCCTGGGTGAACTTCAAAAACTTTCAGAGTTTTATGTTTATTTTAATGACTATTAGGAGACAAAGTATAGCTGGCACATTGAACTTTTGTTCTCAGCAATAATATAAATTTTCCTTTTAAAATAAATTAAATTAAAATGTAGAGTCTATTTGAAGAGAAATATTAAGCAAATAAAAGGGCGGCCGATATACCAATACAGCAGAAAATTGTGAAGGCCGTACGTCCTCCTTTCTGTGTTTAGGGAATTGGCTGCTGACTGTCTTGGAGACATGCCTGGCCCCTGCTTCTGCTATAGAAGCTAAAAAGCCAGTTCTTTGCTTTCCATGATCCCTGAAGGATACAGTGTGAGCCCTAAACCTAAGTTCAGCCAATAACAAGCTCCTTCCTAGGACCTTGAATCTAGAGCTATTGACACAAAGACATGGGCCATGGGGGATGTAGAGACACTCTCACTGGACTTTGCCCAGGGTGAGATGTTAGCTGTAATTTTGGTCATCTACTTTCCCTTGATTCTTTCCCATTTTCAAAGTCTAATGTTCTGTTTCCTCTTTGTCTATATGAGCAGCTGGGTACTTCTGATAATCCCTCTCCTATTTAACTTAGAGTCCAGTTCTGTTGTTGATAACTTGGAACCTAATACCAGGAGGTGGTCTATGTAGCGTTTACAGCACAGATTCTGGAATCAGGCTATGTGGGTTCAAATCCAGGATCTGCCACTGACTAGTTGTGGGCTGTTAGGCAGATGCCTTTTTAAGCTTCTGCTTACCCATCTATAAGATGGGGATTATAACAGTGTCCATGTCAGAAAAGTGACATCAGTGACGTAAATGAGATAAACATCTAAAATTGAGTTTGTCATAGAGCAGGCTACCTATTCCAATGACCAGATTTGGAATTGTAGAGGGACAAGAAAGATTAATTTCAGATGCTCTGTGCCCACTTTTATTTTGTTTATTTGTTATTATCTGTTTCCTTTCAGTAGGACTTTACATGGGAAGAGATCTTTGTCTGACCCATTGATCTACCCCAAATGCCTAGAAAGTGCCTGGCAAAGAGCAGCTGCTCCATAAATTCATGTGAAAGAATGAGTGAATGAGACCGGACTAGTCTTATTTTTAAATCTCTCTCTTTAACTCTGCTTTTGGATTTTTGGGTGGGAGAAGCTAATGTCTGGATGAAAAAGGGAATTCAGGCTAATTAGCTTTAATTAAAACAGACACTCCCTGGGGATAGGGACAGCTCTTCTTCTCCTTCCTTCCATCCCTTGCCTTCTCTCTCCAGATTCACCTTCTTTGCCGTCAGTCCATCTTCCCTTTCTCCCTCTGTATTCCAGTCACCCAGCAGGACTTGGTGCTTACTCTGGAGGTCTGTCATAAGGGTCTGGAGGTAGCTGGATAAAAGGACAAACCAAGATGAAAATCTCATATTTAGGGAAGAGTCTTTTTCCTAAACCGGCCAAAGGTGCCTAGTCTATTCTCTGGAATAGAATTTATGCAAATGAGGCTATTGTCAGAATGATTAGAAACATGAACTCTGGCATCAGACAAACTTGGTTTTTAATCTTTCTACTACACCCTAGTGTGGTGACTGTTGGGAATTCATTTCACGTCTTTAATGTCTTGGCGTTCTCATATGCAAAATAGGGGTAATGGTGGTACCCACCCTTCTAGGGAAGTGATGAGTATTAAATGCAATGATGCAGCTCTGTGTAGTCCTGGTACTGTGGATTGATTGAGGCACTCAGAGGGAAGTGTTGTTATTAATGTCTTCCTTCTCTCTCACCCCTTTCCAAGAACTAGGGGAAAGTGTTTATATTTCCCCAAGATGCATCTTGGGGAGTTCATTTTCAATTTTTTTGAACAATTTTGGAGAGACAAGGATTTTGATGCCTTCTCTCTTCCCACTCCAAGCAAGCACTTCGTTAGTTTTATTTGTGTTGGCTCTTTTCTGTGATTTCCCCTCCCCCATTTTTGACTTAAGGGAGTTTTCTTATCCAGTTAAAACATTTCTGACCTCAACCTTTGGTGGCAGCAAAGTGACATGCTTATCTATATTATTCAATAGGAATCCTCAACTTCAGGGGGAAATCTGATGATTCCATTATTCATACCTAGGAGTGAGAGTAGGCAATGAACAAAAGCCTTTAGGAATCCCAGAAAACAGGCTTAACACTTTCTGGTCAAGGGTAGACACAACATCCTACACGATCCTAATGATATGGGGCTCTGGCTGTGCTCCTGGCCGGAGCTTCATTTCACTCCATTCTCTTTACTTTCTTCTCTTTACTTTTTCCAGCCCCTCTTATGCTTTTTTCCCCATTTGCTGAATGACATTATATTTCTCCTACTACAGGGCATTTGCATATTCTCTTCCCTTTGCATTGAGTGATTTACCCTTCTTTTCTCTCCTCATTAGTTGACTTATCTGCATCCTTCAGATATCATCCTCCAATCATGTTCTCCCAAGCATCATTTTGGTATTGTGAGAAGGGCATAAATTAAACAAACAAATTAAGAAAAGGGCAAAGATTAATTCTGATGAAGATCAAAATATCACCTTTGTTAAACTGGACAAGCTAATGTTGGAAAATATGGCTTATTTCTGTGGTTGAGTGAGATTCTTAATACTAAACCCGGAATTAACTAAGCTCACAGGCAGCACTGGACCACACAGGATCCGCAGTGGTAAGCCTGCCTCTGTAAAACTTAAAGCATAACATCAAAAGCACAGGCAACACAGAAAACATAGATAAGTTGGACTACATCAAAATCAAAAACTATTGTGCATCAAAGGGCACTAGCAACAGAGTGAAGGGCAACCCATGGAATGGAGAAGTTATTTGCAAATCATATATCTGATAAGGAGTTAATATCCAGAATATATAGAGAATTCCTACAACTCAACAACAAACAGATAACCTGATTAAAAAATGGGCAAAGGACTTGAATAGACATTTCTCCAAAGAAGATATACGGCTGGTCAATAAGCGTATGAAAAGATGCTCAACATCACTAATAGGGAAATGCAAATCAAAACCGCAATGAGATAACACTTCATTCCCATTAGGATGGCTGTTATCAAAAAGAGAAATTAAGTGTTGGTGAATTTGTGGGGAAATTGGAACACTTGTGTTTTACTGGTGGTCATGTAAAATGGTACAGCTACTGTGGAAAACACCTTGATAGTTCCTCAAAAAATTGAAAATGGAATTGCCACATGGTCCAGCAATTCCACTTCTGCGTATATACCCCCTAAAAATTGAAAGCGGAACGCAAACAAATATTTGCATACCCACATTCAGAGCAGCATTATCTACCATAGCTGAAAGGGGAAAGCAGCCCAAGTGTCCATCGATGGCTGAATGGATAACAAAAATGTGGTGTGTGTGTGTGTGTGTGTGTGTGTGTGTGTGTGTGTGTGTGTGTGTGTGTGTGTGTGTGTGTGTGT
>NW_020837962.1:6490-235057 GCF_003676395.1 Aethalodelphis obliquidens | reverse complement strand
TGTGTGTGTGTGTGTGTGTGTGTGTGTGTGTGTGTGTGTGTGTGTGTATATATATACAATGGCATGTTTTTCAGCCATAAAAAGGAAGGAAATTCTGACACCTACAACATGGATGAACCTTGAGGACATTATGCTAAGTAAAATAAGCTAGTCACAAAAAGACAAATACTGTATGATTCCACTTATATGAGGCATCTAAAGAAGTCAAACTCAAAGACAGGAAGTGGGATGTTGGTTGCCAGGGTCTGGGGGAGAGGGGAGAATGGGAAGTTATTTAATGGGGACAGAATTTCAGTTTGGGAAGATGAAAAAATTTCTGGAGACAGATGATGATGATAGTTGCACGAGAATGTGAAGGTACTTAATGCCACTGAATTGTACACTTAAAATGGTCAGAATGGTAAATTTTATATTATGCATATTTTGCCAAAAAGAAAAACTTAAGCATGGAAGAGCAAGCCAAGCACATGTTTCTGCCGTGGCTGCCTCCTAAGAGGAAGGAGTAGGCAACAACGGGCTCAGCAAAAAGTCTCTTCCTAACTCACCAGTGGCGGAGGGGGATGGGGGGCAGGACTGTTTCATTAACGGAATTCTCTCCACCTGAGAAGCAACATAGGGCTGGCGAAGAAGCATCTCCCCAACACCATCCTGAAACCAGGATTTAATCAGTTTTCCCTGTTTTATTTTTACATAGAACCCTGTATATTTCTTGAGGGCTTCTTAGATCATAATTGTATTTCTGTTTGTGTAATCATTTAGTACATATCCCTATTATTAGATTGAACCGTATGAAATTGCCACCCTTGTCAGTAAACCGTGGTTGATTATTGGCAGTCTCATGTGGTTCAGTACTCAGCAGAGTAAGCACTGGCAGGTGAAGGCTGTGTCTGGTTTTGATAACTCATCCTACATGTGGGGCTTAGCACAGAGCTGCCATAATGTCGGCGCTTAGCAAATTATTATCCTCATAAACGTAAGTAACTATTTACCGAAGAAATGGAATGGATGTTCCCATCAGATATCACAAATTAAAAGATGAAAAGCCTTAATTCTTTTAAAAAGAAATAGAGTGATATGTCTGATGTTGAGTACTAATGTCATGACATTTAATGGTCAAATATTATTTATCTCTCATCTATCCTGATTTTGTTGTCTTGAATAGTATAAAGTAATAGAAATAAAATAAATAATCACTTTCTAGAATATGTAGGAATGAATGTTTTAAGGAATGGATAAGAGTCCACCTGTGATTACTAGCTTGCTTTAAGGAATAAACATTCATCTCATCAAACAAGATTGGGGCTGACCTTCTTGTTCCCCAGCATTCAACTGGATTTTTTTTTTTTTTTTGGCTGCGTTGGGTCTTTGTTGCTGCGCGCGGGCTTTCTCTAGTTGCGGCGAGCAGGGGCTACTCTTTGTTGCGGTGCGCGGGCTTCTCATTGCGGTGGCTTCTCTCGTTGCAGAGCACGGGCTCTAGGTGCGCGGGCTCAGTAGTTGCGGCACGCGGGCTCTAGAGTGCAGGCTCAGTAGTTGTGGTGCATGGGCTTAGTTGCTCCGCGGCATGTGGGATCTTCCTGGACCAGGGCTTGAACCCATGTCCCCTTCATTGGCAAGCGGATTCTTAACCACCATGCCAGCAGGGAAGCCCTCAACTGGATATTAAGTCTCAAGCCAAGATTCAAACCAATTCTGCTGGAATCCATACCCACATCATTTTCCCCTGTATATTTGCCTTCTCCCATGGTGCCTGTTTTAATTTGAATTCAGTATTGCCTTTTCCTCTATTCTATTTCAGATGGGCTGATTTTTTTTAAAGCAATATCTAGGGCTGTGGGGTGTTAGGGAAAGAGCCCACCTCACTGACCCTTACTTGCATTTCACAGGATTGCAGAGTTGAATTTTTCCCTCTCTCTCCCCTTATTTTCCTGTTACCTCACTCTGTACCCTGTTGTTTGGATACAAAGTTTATTTCTAGAAATGGAATTCCATTTCCACAATTTTTTTTTTCTCATAGTCTGTGCAGAGAGGCAGACTAGCATAATGGTTAAAAGTGTAGGCTTTGCCGCAGAGCACAGGGAGATAAGCTTGGTGCTTTGTGACCACCTATAGGGGTGCAATAGGGAGAGTGGAAGGCAGACACAAGAGGGAAGAGATACGGGGAATATATGTATATGTATAGCTGATTCACTTTGTTCTAAAGCAGAAAGTAACACACCATTGTAAAGCAATTATACTCCAATGAAAATGTTAAAAAAAAAAATGTAGGCTTTGGAATTAGACAGCTTGGGCATGCCAGTTACGAGCTGTGTGGCCTTCGGCAAGTTACTTAAGTTCTCTGTACTTTAGTTTCCTGATTTCTAAAATGTGGGTTAAATGGGTTAATATTTACAAAGATCATAGAACAAATTCTGGAATGTAGTTAAAGCTCTAGCAATATTAGTTATTAATACCATCATTAATATTATTATTATTAATGATATAGTAACAATCACTTGAAATTTTAGTATGAGTGAAATCTTTCAGAAAGGATTTCTAGGAAATCAGAGACCAAAAGTAAAAAACGAAAGAAAGAAAGAAAGAAAGAAAGGGAGAGAGAGAGTGAGAGAGAAAGAAAGAAAGAAAGTTAACTAAAGTACCAGAGGTTTTTGTTTGTTTGTGTGTTTCTTTGTAGAATTGGTTCTAAGATGGAGGAAGCAGGGAGCAATTTTGAGTCTTAATGGCTGGAAAAGGTAGTGGAAAATAAAGAGAGAGGGAGAAGCTTAGTTACATTCGCTCCTATGCAATACAGAGAGGGTCAGTGAGGTGCACTATTTCTCCAGCACTTCAAAGCTGTAGATATTGTTTTTAAGAAATGGACTCAATCTCAAATAAAATGGGATTAATGTGATGCCAAACCCAAATTAAAACAGGCAAAACAAGAGAGAATTCTGGGGATCTGGGATGGAGCAAGCCTACTGAGAGGGAGAAGCATAAGCCTTGGCATGCTGTCGGTATGCAGTAAAATATTGTGAGATAAATTTGTTGAATCACAGCAAACTAGCATTTGGAATTTGGGAGCTGAGAGGTTATGGGCAAAAGTTGACATGACTTGTCTCTGACAGAAACATTTCCGCCTAGAAAATGAGGTGGCACAGAGCCATCAGGTCCAGCTCAAAGATTCCAAGATATCAGAGGGGATGTGGACTCAGTGTGATGCACGGAAGTCCCTGGAGACACAGGAGAGAAGTTGCTCTCTGTGTAGCAATATCCCAAACCACCTTGAAGAGACTGAATGACAGTTTGAGCTGGATGAAATATGGCTGAACCTTCTTAATAATGATAGTGGCAAATGATGATGATAATGATAATGAAGTCATTTCTTTGTGCCAGGCAGTGTTCTAAGCTCTTCAAGTATATAGACAACCCCACGACCCAGGTACCACTATACATCCTGTATTTCAGATGAAATCTTTTGTGGCAGCAGAATCCTAAGATGACCCTCATGATCTCTGCCCCTGGGTATAATGCCCTGGCCAGTCCTTTCCGCATTAGTGTAGAAGGACCTGTGACTTGCTTCTAGTCGATAGAATATGGCTAAGGTCATGGATGAGGTATTACTTCCTTGATTAAGCTATGTTCTGTGGCAAGGGTGATGGCATGCCACTCCCTTCCTTATGTTATTTTATATATCTATATCTGTATCTAGCTATATAGATATTGATGGATAGAGAGTTATATTTATACTTATGTGACTCTGAGAAGAGTCATTCTCACTTTCCTGTTAGCTTTAAAGAAGCAGGCCACCAAGAGTTCTACAGCCACAAGGAAGTGAATTCTACCAGCAATATGAATGAGCTTGGAAGCTGATCCTCCTCCAGTCAAACCTCTAGGTGAGACTGTAGCCTAGTGAGACACTGAGCAAAAGGGCCAGCTAAGTCATGTCGAGACTCCTGACCCATGGACACTGTGAGATAATAAATGTATGCTGTTTTAAGCTGCTAAATGTATGGTAATTTGTTGCACAGTAATAAAAAAAACCAATACATCTTTTTGTCAAGGAATTAGAGTGATCGACTAGGTTCTATGATTCAGATAATCAGTCTCTCAAGAGGGCCAAACCAGAGTAGGACAAGTAAAACATAAGAGTTGAGGCCCCTTCCTTATATGGAACTATCTTAGTCCAAATAGTCTCTCTAGTTTTCCCATGGTGCTTCTGAGACATTCTGAGCTCCTTATCCTAGTTAGTTGTCCCATAGCACTTGGTACTTTGCTATCATACTCTTGTCTCATGTAGAACACTTGCTTATTTATTTGTTACTGCCACTGAAATATAAGCTAGTGAGGGCAGGGACTGAATTTGGCATCTTCAGCATCTAGCCCAGTGCATGGTTCTATAAATACTTGTTAAATGAAAATATGAACATGTGAATGAGCAAATAACTGACTGATGGACATGGCTAATAAGGGTGTCACAGCCTAGTGATTAAGGGTAAGAAAGCTGAGACATTAAGCAACATGCCTAAGATATGACTATGGACAGGCTGGGACTTGGGACCTGGGCAGACCACCTAACACCATCCCTCCGGCCCCACCCACCGCTTGGTCCCCACCCTCACCCCATTTAAGAAACCAGCTCACCCCCTCAGAGAGCAAGAGGGCCAGCAATGGAACCTGTTCCTTGTTTTTCTCCCTCGTGCTGCAGCATGAGTCCCAGTAAAGTCTTGCCTGAATTTCTTGTCTGGCCTGTAATCAATTTCTGTTAATTAAAGAGTCCAAGAACCCAGGGCAGTAACATACTAGAAAGTGCTATAGATCGGGGATCCGCAAGCTTTAGCCCACTGGCCAAATCCAGTCTGTCACCCATTTTTGTAACAACCATGTGATAACAATAGTTTTTACATTTGTAAATAGTTGGAAAAACCAAAAAATATTTTACAATGTTTGAAAATTGTAGGAAGTTCAAATTTCAGTGTCCAATAAATAAAATTTTATTGGCACACGGCCCTGCCAATTTGTTTACCTGCTGTCTAGTGGCTGCTTTTACACCACAGTGGCCGTTGAGTGGTCATTAACAAAAACCACATGGCCTGGACAGCTTACAGTGTTTGCTATCTAGTACTTTACAAAAGAAGTTGCCTCTGGAGTCAGGCTGTATGGATTCCAATCCCAGCTTATTTCTCTGCTGTATAATCCTTTTTTTTTAATTAATTAATTTTTTGGGCTGCTTTGGGTCTTTGTTGCTGCACGTGGGCTTTTCTCTAGTTGCGGCGAGTGGGGGCTACTCTTCATTGCAATACGCGGGCTTCTCGTTGCGGTGGCTTCTCTTGTCGCGGAGCACAGACTCTAGGCACACGGGCTTCAGTAGTTGTGGCTCGCGGATTCTAGAGCGCAGGCTCAGTAGTTGTGGCGCACGGGCTTAGTTGCTCTGCGGCATGTGGGATCTTCCCGGACCAGGGCTCGAACCCGTGTCCCCTGCATCGGCAGGCAGATTCTTAGCCACTGTGCCATCAAGGAAGTCCCATCTGGTGTATAATCTTGAATATCAGTTACATTTTTTTGTTTTCTCAAAATGGAGACAATTACCTAGCTCTTAACACAGTGGTGAGAATCATTCTCATGCACAAAGGAAGCTTCTGATCAATGTCAGTTTTCATAATTACTATGCCATAGAATATCCAATTCATGTTATGAAATTTTATTCTGTAGGAGAAATAGTTGTGCTATTTTAGATGGCTATCTGGTGTTTCTGGATACTTTTTGATTATTTAAGATTCCGGTGACAAGATTATTTTAGTTAAGATTCTGGTACAAATGACCTTTGTACCCACTGAACTACCATCTTCTGCCAGTCCCTGCCAGACAGAACAATACCTTTCCCAGGCTTATTTGTGTGTGTGTGTGTGTGTGTGTGTGTATAATACATATTGCATTTGGAGGATGATTCTTCCTTTGGTAAAATGCCCTGCTTTGAAAGTTTCATGACAAGACAACGTTGGAAATTTGGACTTATATGTGGGGCCAGGTTCTCATCTACAATATATTGTCCTGGGAGCCAGCATTCATATGACTCTCTCCTGGGAGCCAGTGAAGAAGACGATAAGGTAGTATTGCCTATGAATAATCAGAGTTAAAATGTTTTCCACCAGCCTTCATAGTACCTGCAATTCTTCTATTGGATATTCATTAGTTGAGCTCTCAAGTTATTTTAGTCTTTAGAAATATTCTAGCCCCTAATGGAGCGCCAAGGATATTGTAGATACATGAAACTGAGCAGGATTGTCATGCTAGTGGGTGGTCCAATGAAGCGTAAATGTCTCAGAAGTGATGAATATTCCTCAGGAATCTCACCTCTTTTTCTCTCCGTGAGGCCCTGATGATGGTTGCATTTTCAGAGGAAAGTGACCAAAGGCAGAGAGAAGTCTTACTACTGGCAACTGAGAGTAAGAGACTTATTCTCCCAGTTCAGCTCTCATCCATCCCAACAAAACTTCATCAGAGTTTCTCAAACTTTAGTGTGTCTAACAGTAATCTGTAGAACATGTGAAGAGTGAAGATTCCTAGATCTCAACCCCAGGGATTCTGGTTCTGCAGCTCTGGTGTGGTGGCTTTTTCTTCCTTTAAGAGCACCCCAGGTGATTCTGATGGAAGTGGTCTCTGGACTGCACTTTGAGAAAGTTTAACCTAGGTGTAATTGACTTTCAAACTCTGTGAGTTCAACCATAAGTAGACAGTGATTGGCTTTTGCCAGTGTCCCTTTTTTGTGATTGATGATCCCAAAGGTGATTTGTAGTCCCACCAGAGAATCTAACTTCTATAATCAGAGAACGAATTAGCCCTAGGGTTCTTCCAAGCCAGAGTGTTGGAGGTCTAGCCATTAGGCTTTCTGGTCAGATAAGTGTGTAGTCAGTGATCTGTACATCAAGCAACTTGTTCAGGCCATAGCACAGTGCTTCTTTTGGCCTTTGGAAATGGTAGTTAATGCCTCCTGGTCATTATACTCTTCTCCAAAAAGGTCCTCAGAAGGAAAGTGCCGCTGAAGCAATGACCACTGGCTTCCATAAAGAATCTCATCAAGGGCCAGACTCTCACATACTGGAGCTAAAACAGTCAGCCATAGAGGCTTATAAACTTCAAAATAAAAGATTCCTTGGCCTCTGGCAGGGAGGCATTATAAATCTTGCTGAGAACTTGAAATGCTGGTTAAACTCATTATTTGCTGTTCAAGACTCTCCTCTTGCAGTTTTCATCCTTTGTTAAATTTATAATCTCTAAATCCTTAGCCAAGATCCAAGCCTTTAGGGAGGAAGCAGCCAGAAGATTTAAAATTTATCCTGTCTCCAGGGATGTTAATGGTGAAATAGACTTTGGTAATATGTTCTTAATTGTCACCATAAATCAACATCGTACGATATAAGTTTGCCCATACAAATTGCCAGTTGGAGAGGAAAATGCTTTGGAGACAGCTGTAACTTTGATGAGACAAGTGGCCTGTCTCTGGAGATGTGGCCCAATAAACATACTAATTCACTCCCTGAATACCTACCTGCCTGCCATGCTCTTCACCCTCTGATAAAGTACTCTCCTGGCTGAGGGAAGAAGCTCCTAAGTGTTGAGTGTTGAAATTTCAACACACAGAGAGAAGGACATTCTTGCCCCTGGGCTGTAGTTTTTCACTGAAATCTTCTGTACCTTAGGGATTGTTCCTTTAAATGTGTCCTCTGGAATATGTCAGTCAGCTTATGCAGTCTTTGAGAGTTTCTCTAAGGAAATCCCAATTATTTTTTCTTTCATGCATTTCCTTTCCAATTAATTCACCCATCAAACCCATGCTGCATACTTACTATGTGCACTGTTCTTGGCATGCAGCTATAGCAGAGAGTAAGAAAAGATCCCTACACTTATGGGGCTTATATTCCAGAGGAGAACAACAGACAACTTATTTTTATGAATAAAAATATCAGGCTCTTTTGGGTTGGGTGGTTAAAGAAATCTTATCTGAAGAGTTCAAATCTGAGACCTGAAGGAAAAGAAGCAGCCAGACACAATCCAGGGGAAGGGTGATAGAGGCCAAGGTAAAATCAGGGGCCCTAAAGAATGAGGTTGGCATATTTGATACACAGTAAAAAGGCAAAAGTGGCTGAAGTACGAGTAAGAGGCACAGTGCAAAGAGATGAGATTAGAGAGAAGGGCAAGGTCAAATCCTAGAGGGCTGGCAATGGGCAGTATCCTAAGCATGAAAGGGAGCCCTGTAGGTTTTAACGACATGGTGTAATTTTAATTTTAAAGTCCAGTTCATTCTGCAGAGAATGACCTGTAAGCAGGACAAGCGTGGAAGCTGGGAGGTCAGTGAGAAGACTCTAGCAGCTTTTCAGGTGAGAGATGATGACCAGGATAAGAGGGATGAAGAGAGGATGGAGAGAAGATGATGGATTGGAGGGAGTGGAAGGAATCAAGAGTGACATTTCAGTTTTTGGCTGGAGCAGCTGGGTGCCTGGTGGTGCCATTTACTGAAATGGCAAAGAGACAATTTGTTTTTGCTTGGGGTTTTATCTAGGGGATAGGAACTCAACAGTTCTGTTTTGGCCTTGATAAATTTAAGGTGACTAGAAGACACTGAAATTGGGCTGCTGGAGCTGAAAATGAGCCTGGAGCTCAAGGGGCAGAGTGAAAACCCTTACGGGTGAACTGAAAGTCTCACAGCTGAAGGACAGGAAACTGACAGCTTCCGTTAGCACGGCTTTATTATTACAGATGATTAGCCGAGCCCCCACCTGGCAGGGGCACTGAGCAAGTAAAAAACTAGACCGTTGAAGGCCTCAACTTCAAGCTACCCCCACTTATGTATATAGCATCTCACTCGTGTTCTTTCATGGTGTTTCCTGTATGCAGATTACCAATGTTTTCATTCAACAAATATTTCTTGAGCACCTACTATGTACTGGACACTGTGCTAAGCTCTTGGGAAAGAAATATATGTGTCCCTGCCATCTTGACCTGCTTTGTCAACTAAGTTATAGTTGTCTTAGGGAGTAGTTTTATAAGGCTCAAGAGACCAAGATTTTGATCCCAGCCCTCAAAGTTGCTAGTTCTATATTTTTAAGCTGAGTTTGTTTTTTAAGCTATCATATAGTAAAAGTGAGTTTTTGGTATTTAGTTCTATGAACTCTAACACAAGTATGTATACCTATAACCATCACCACGATCAGGATACAGAACAGTTTCCATTCCAGGAAATTCCTCTTATAGTCATGCTCTACCCCTACTCTTTAGTCACCTCAGTGTAAGGGGGAGGGCGTTAAGTTATTTCTGAGTTCTCTCCCACATTTCAGACTCTCCGACCTATGATCCCCGGTGTTTGGTTCATGTGGACAAGGTCACAAAAGGTGCATCACTGGAATGAGAGGAGAAATACAAGAAGAAGCTGAACTTAAGACAGGAGAATACATTGAACCGGAACAGAGGTGGCCTCAGAGAGGAGGGGAAAAAGAATGACTGAATCCAGGCACTGTTCGCCTAGAATATATGCCTGTTTTGATGGAAGGGCTGCATTTTATCCCTGTGCTCTCATCCGGGAAGCAGGGACTAGAAACCGGTTGGTGTGCATGGATAGGTGAAGCCATATATGCTGGAAGGTAACCAGGTAACCCCAGGATGAGGAGACCTCAAAGTTACTGAGACAAAGTTTCTACCTTCCCTGTGCAATGAGCTCTGAAAATCAAAAGTAAGTTCAGTTTAAAAAAATTATGACATTTCTTGCTTATCTCTTTTGGACTCTGATTTTTACCCAAGACAAAGAATAACTTTAGAGGGAAAATTTAGTTCCTTGTCGTTGATCACAAATGTGCTGAGGCAGGAAGTAGAAATACACACAGTTGCAAGGTTGTCAAGTAAACTTTTGAGGCTGAGGGCTGCATGAATTTACTGAAAGAGTCTTCCCATGAATACCTGATGCATAGAGAAGGGAGAAAGAAAGCAGAATAACCATCACCAGGCTTGCTTGTGGTGCTGAGCAGACCACACCAAGGATGTGGGTCGCAAGTCAGCATTTTGCCTTTTTCCTTTGCAGGCTCCTTTCCCTGAATTGTATGGCACATTAAATTCAAACAATAACATCCTTCAGGATCCATAACGGTGCATCATTATATAAGTTAAGGAACTAATTAAAGGGGAGCCCTGTCTCCCTGCTTTCATTGTACTAAATCACCTGTGCCCCATTTTCAGCCAGTGTTTCCAAGCCAGTAATTTGCCCATAAAAATGATCTCACATTAGTCCAGCATGTTGGGTTTCATTTCCTCTTATGCAATGATCTATTAGTAATTGGAGAAGACATTACAGCATAATAAATAATTGAACATATATTAAACGACGTTGGAGTCGCACTTGGCTGAGGAGACGTGCACGTGTCATGCATTTAAACTCTTGAGAGGGCAAAGCATCCTTTCCCGGCAGTTGTCCATCCTCTTCTGGAGGCATGGGGTTCTTGTCGCATATCCTCTTTTTGTAGGTGAAATGCAGACCCTGTAAAGGTCAGACCATCTGCTGAAATGTAAAAGAAGTTGGCAGCAAAGTCAGGGTGTCACCAGGAGGGTTCTAACTGTCTGATGAGGGGCTTCACAAGGTGGCCTTTATTTTGGGGAGAGGTTTATCATTGTCCAGGACCTCCCAGGCTCAGAAACTCTCTGTATCAGCACAGGAGAGCAGAATATTCTCTCTGAGGGAGAGAACTTGATTCAGTCAAGCTTGCAGACATGGAGAAAACACCCAATTGCCAACATATTCATTTAAAAGGAGGAAATACGACAGCCTGGAGGCAGGGTCTCTGTGTTTAGTTGCACAGAAAGTGTCCTGCATAATTCCAGGGGGTACCATTTATATTGGGGTTCTTTCCAAGGGCATACTTTTGTCTCCTGGACAAAGCCTTGTACCCTAGAAGGCAAGTGACCACTTGGTTTTACAGATGAAGAAACAGAGGCCAAGATAATTTGGTGATATACGTAAGAAATAGATTGATCTAGTGGTAGAACTTGGGCTCAAACCCAGGTCTTCTGGTTCCTAGTCCAGTCTTACCTCTCACTGCATGTTGACTTTTTAGGTTACATCCCATATGACTCCATTTATGTAACATTTATGAAATTACCTAATTTTAGAAGGGGGGAACCAAGGTTTAAAGATGGGGAGGGGTATGGGTTGGGAGTGAGGTGGGGTTAGTTATAGAAGGCCAACCTGAGGGATCCTTGGGGTGATGAAAATGTTCTGTATCTTTATGTGATAGTGGATACATGTACCTATACATGTGCTAAAATTGTATACCACTAAATACACCCCCCACCCCACAAATGGGTATAGATAACAATGTGGAAATCTGAATAAGACCAGTAGATTTTATCACTATCAATATCCTGGTTATGATATTATACTATAGTTTTGCAAAATGTTACTACTGGGGAAAACTGAGCAAAGTGCACACACTGTATCACTTCTTACAACTGCACAGCTACAACTATCTCAATAAAATTTCAATTAAAAGATAAATGAACTGAAGTTCACTATAACAACATTGGTAAGTCCCAATGATGCTGTTTACTTTTCTCGTGTTTGGAATATTTATTTAAAAATTCCTTAAAAACACTGTGATATTTTTATTATGAAACTTTTCAAACACACAAAGTAGAAAAGACAGTATAATGAATACCCATTTATCTCTCACATAGCATTTGTTAGCATTTTGTCATATTTTTCTAGATCATTTTAAAGTAAATACAGAAACACTTCACCCCTAAATATGTGAATCTGGATATCCAAAATATAAGATCATTTTCCTGTATTACCACAATACCATTATCATACCTAACAACATTAATTCCTTAATATCGTATAATGTTGGTCCATATTCAAATTTCTCCAGTTTTCTCAAATTGTATTTTTTTTTTTTTTTTTTTTTTTTTTTGCGGTACGTGGGCCTCTCACTGTCGTGTCCTCTCCCGTTGCGGAGCACAGGCTCTGGACGCGCAGGCTCAGCGGCCATGGCTCACAGGCCTAGCCAATCCGCAGCATGTGGGATCTTCCTGGACCGGGGCACGAACCCGTGTCCCCTGCATTGGCAGGTGGACTTTCAACCACTGCGCCACCAGGGAAGCCCTCAAATTGTATTTTATAATTATTATTTTTAAAAATCAAACAAGAATAATGGGTTGCATTTGTTTTTTATGTTTCGTACAGCCCTTTAGAGCTAGTGTCCAAGTTCATACGTTGATTACAATATCCCTGATAACACAAGGACAGCCTTGGGATGGCTATGTTTTTGGCAATGGTGCTCCAAAAGACTGTCTTGAAAACCCTTCACTCACGGAGTTCTTATTAAAGCTACCTTATCTTTGTAGGGTGCTATTTACCTGATGAGTTTGTTATCTCATTTGATTCTCTTAGCAACACCGGATGCCCCAGTTTTCTCTATTATAGATGAGATAATATGAACTTTCAATCAAGATAAGTAGTTAACGAGATGCTTCTTATTATCCCTAATTTACAAATGGAGGAAACTGAGTTTTAGAGAGGTGGTGGTTTTCCCAAGGTCACCATTAGTGACAGAACCAGACCCACTGGTTCAGTCATCTTTCTATGGTGCCAAGGACCACACAAGAGGAGAAAGGGAAGCCATGACACCCCACACCGAGTTCCGCCCAGCAGGTTCTGGGAGCCCCACTAACCACCACGTATTTGAAGGTGTGGCAGACTTTCTTCTCTTGCTGCCAAAGCCGGAAATGGGATTTACCCAACGCGACTAGAGGACTGGAGGGCCGGGCTCCATCTGCATCTCTGCTCTGACCCACTGTATCTGCAGGTGCGGCTCATCCCCTGCCCACGTCCCTCCGGCTCTTATCACTTCCGTGGATGTTGGTTTAACTTTCAACGGCTGGCACCAGTGTCTGTTTGCCTGAAGGCTCTCTGTGGTCACCAGAGCCCACTTTGCCCCTGCTCACGGGAGGCTAGGACTGGGAGGTTAATTCCTCAGGAGGAGCCCCCAACCGATGTTGACTGAAAGTTGGTGAACAATACACAGCTCTCGGGTGTCTCTGTGGGATGACTCTGAAGTGCATCTTCTGCCCTGGTCCCAGGTGGGCCAGCATGGCTAAGCCCCAGTTGTCCACAGTGGTAACTTATCTGCTACCATACCCTTTGTATTGGTTTCCTTCCCTTCCCTGTCTCACTTCTCTTCCCCCTACTCATGTGTCCTTGGATCACCTCCTAATAAATTACTTGCACTCGAATCCTTACTTCAGGAGGAACCCAAATGAAGACACTTCCCTAAATCTTTGTCTCAATCCACCAGGAGATGTGGCTTTTGTTTTCCTGGGCACACAGTTCATGCTGACTCACTAAGTACATGGTTTGGGATGAAAAAGAGATTGAGAACCCAGGATGAAAGGTTTTCTCCCAGCATGAAAGCTAAATGGCCTGGGTTATAGAGAGTTCTCTGTGGTCAGATCTTGCTTGGAAGGAGAATGAGATCCCTAAAGGTAGACTACCCTTAGAAGATATTTCACCATATCCATTAAGAGAGGCCTATAAATTTTAGGATTAATATTCTGTTTTGGGAACTTTGCAAGTACAATATTCCTTTTTTTCTAGGGGAAAAAATGCTTGCATAAAACTCTGATTTTAATTAACAACACGTAGTTAAACTAATATTGGTTCATTAGGCAGAGTGAGAACTTTTACTGATGGCAACTTTCAAAGGGAGAAAGTACCGATCTGATCTGTGTTGACCAGAAAGCATCATTTCTCAAGCAGCTTAGCAGAGGTAAGGCTGGGCAGATTTATTTAGATCGTTAACCTTGGGCTCTAAAAGTAGAGCCCAGTGCGGGGTTTGTAAAACGGCTGCCTTGCCCACACTGGGGTGCTTTGCTTCCCAGTGGAAAAGAGAAAATGATGGAAAAAACAGGGCACTGGATTGCTGCTCAAAGAGCTTTGGATGGTATGTGTCCCCTCCGGCTTTATCTTCCTCTTTCCAGAGCTGGTTGGGTTTGCTGTGCATTAGAACACATCCCTTCTACGCTCAGATATGCCTCTCTTTCCTTGATTTGGGATGGTTTATTGGCCAATCTGTGCAGAAAGGCCTCAGTAAGGATTTCTGGCTATAGCAACAGGGCAGCAATTTAATAATCAGAAATCCCAGGTAGATCTACCCAAAGGGGAAATAAAGAGTGCAAATCGACAAGGGGTTATTTGACCTTTCCCAGGAGATGCAGGGGTAGTGGAGGTGGCACAGCAGGTTTGGGGGGATGGCTACAGCTCAGTTTTATTACTTTATTGGCTCATGTGCTCAGAATGTTGAAGTCTAACATTTTAAAAGTGTAATTTTTCAACTTTTGGAATAATTTTATATGTTCTGGAAATTTGCAAAGATGGCACAGATCATTCCTGGATACCCCTTCCCCAGATTCCTCTGTGGTTGACATCTGACACTATCCTGGTACCTTTGTCAAATCTAAGAAACCAGCGTAAGTGTATTACTATTAGCCAAACTCCAGACTTTATTTAGGTGTCACCAGTTTGTCCAGTAGTCTTTCTTTGTTTTTTCCATGACCTTGAGAGTTTTGAAGAGTAGTGGTCTGTCCTTGATTAGGGCTTCTCTGGATTAGACTGATGTGGAGGGTTTGGAGAAGGACACGACAGAACTGGAATGTCCATCTCATTTTGTCATGTCGGGGGTACATGCCATCAACATGACTTGTCACTGGTGAAGTTAACCTGGTCACCGGAGTCTGATTTTTAAATATCTGTTTTCCATTTTCAGGGCAGGCATATGGCGGGTGGGGATGCTCTTTCAGGGCAGGAGGATCTTAGAGTTGAGTCAAACAGCACATTCTCGAAGAGGAGGGGGACAGCAGATCTGGGGCAAGGAGACAAATTTGATGAGAACCAAGATGATTCCATTCCCCTCCTGGCCACCACGGAGCCACTGGAAGCAGTTAAACAAATGGACAAGATGTATGAAATAACTGTTTTCCAACACTGATCTTTGAATATTCATAGACACTTTATGTATAATACTCAAAAGCTGGGAAAACCCAGATGTCTTTCCACGTGTGAATGGATAAATAAGCAGTGGTGGATTCATACAATGGAATACTCCTCAGCCACAAAAAAGAATTAATTACCATTACATGCAACAACACTGTGAATCTCCACGTCACTCTGAGTAAGAGAAGCCAGACACAAAGGAACACGTACTGTATGATTCCATTCACAGTAAATCCTAGAGCAGAAAAACTAATCACTAGTGACAGGACTGACCACAAAGGGGCACGAGGACACTCTTTAGTGTTTTATATTTGATTGGGATGGTGGTTATATGGGTATATACGTTTGTCAAAACTTAAAATGGATACGTTTTGTTGTACATAAATTATACCTTCATGATGCTGATGTAAGAAGAAAAGTAAAGTAAATAAGGACAGAGTCAGGAAAGTAATTTTAAGCCTAAGTTTTAAAGAAAGGAGAGGGGATGACAACAGGAGAGCAGGAAGGGAGGTCAGTACCTGGGAAAGTCAAAGGCAGGATGGAAAGAGGTAGAGCAGGGGACATGGGGAGAAGTTCAGACCAGGAATGTGAACCCCTCCAAGGGCACTGAGGCCCCAGTGGCTTACAGGCCTGGCATCCCTAGTACTCCTTCCTACTCCTAACCAAGTCTTCCCACCGTCCTCCCTCACAGCACTCAATATTAAATTAGTCTGTATCCCTGACTATACCGTGACTCTCATTTTCTTAATAAGATGGTTAAGGGCTTCCCTGGTGGCGCAGTGGTTGAGTCCACCTGCCGATTCAGGGGACACGGGTTTGTGCCCCGGTCCGGGAGGATCCCACATGCCGCGGAGCGGCTGGGTCCATGAGCCATGGCCGCTGAGCCTGCGTGTCTGGAGCCTGTGCTCCGCAACGGGAGAGGCCACAACAGTGAGAGGCCTGCGTACCGCAAAAAAAAAAAGATGGTTAAATGCTTTTTTATGGCCAACTTAAAAATATAAACTAGAAATACAGATAGAAAGTCAAATGGCTACTTACATTTAATTCATTTAGTTTATATGCCAGTTTCAATTTGTATATAAAAGAATAGGTTATTTTAGAACATGGCTTTTTTCTTACACTCCCTGTTCATGAAACAATTTCATTTGTACTCTATCTGTGCGTGGCGTCTGTGTCTCCATCATTCCCTCAGTCACCCAGAAGAGTTATCCTACTAGTGAGCACTGCCTTATGCTCACCCTAGTGGGGACCCATTTGTCTCAAGGCTGGCCAGCCCTGGACATGGCTGACAGGTGGGGGTGAGTTAGCCATTTGGCCACACGGCAGATTCAGAACAGGGGGGCTGGAGAGTCTACCCACCCTAGTAGAAGGGTATGCACTCCCCTGAAGTATATGTAGCATATCCTCAAAGAATCCTTCAAGAAAGTCCTCTCTGGCCAGTAAATTTGGCCAAACAGGTGGTCGCCAGAGGGGAGGAAGGTAGGGGGATGGATAAAATAGTTGAAGGGGATTAAGAGGTAGAACCTTTCAGCTATGAACTAAATAAGTCATGGGGATATAATGTACACATAGGGAATAGAGTCAATAATATTGTTACAACTTTGTATGGTGACAGGTGGTAGCTGGATTTATTGTGGTGGTCATTTCATAATGTAAAAAAATATTGAATCACTATGTTGTACGCCTGAAACTAATACAATATTGTATGTTAATTATGACTCAGAAAAATTGGCCAGATAGATCACTTTCAGTTTTGGCCACACGGGAAATTTCACACATGGTCTGTGAAGCCTGAAGCTATCTTGGCAGCTACTCCTAGAATTAGTTTCTGAGTCTCCCCTAAAAAAGCCAGGGCCATGGGGAGAGCCCAGGACTGTCTGGTGGCCTGTTATCTTACAACTAACTAACTAACTAACTTCTGAGTTTCTGGAAGCCAAACTCAGAAGAGGCTGTGGATGGAGTCTTGTGCCTTTGTGTCACACCCTTTCTGAATAAGTTATTTGAAGGCAGACAGCCACTAAGGATTGAATTTGTTTTGTTTGTTTGTTTTTTGCGGTACGAGGGCCTCTCACTGTTGTGGCCTCTCCCGTTGCGGAGCACAGGCGCTGGACGTGCAGGCTCAGTGGCCATGGCTCACAGGCCCAGCCGCTCCGCGGCATGTGGGATCTTCCCGGACCGGGGCACGAACCCGTGTCCCCTGCATCAGCAGGCGGACTCTCAACCACTGCGTCACCAGGGAAGCCCAAGGATTGAATTTTTTTTTTAAAAATCTCAATATTTGTATAATCTTTGTTCAGAAAATCTGGTTTGGGGCATTGAAATCAGTTAACCATGTAGTTAATTTCAAAGAGTTGTAAATAGGGGGCCAGAAGACTGTAAGTATAATGTAACTGTAACTATAAAGCAAAGCTACACTAGACAGATACATACTTTTGTAAATGGCTGGAATTCTATCACAGGGCTAAAAACCTCTGATAATAATAGCTATTGTGTTCATTAATTGCTCCCTCCTCTTACAAGTAAACACTATGCCCTAGACAATTTGTTATGGCCTGGGGATAAAATAGTTGACATGGCAGTCTTTATACCCCATTGAAATGACTGACTTATGATTGGGTTTCAGGATCCCAGAACACATCAGAGTATTTCATGCTCTTATATCTTTGCACCTGTTGCCCCCTCTGCTAGGGATCACTTTCTGCTGACACTTCCTCCATTTGCCTGGCAAACTCCTACTCATCCTTTGAAACGCTAGTTGAAGCATTATCCCTTTTTGTGTAGTTTTCCCTAGCATCTCCTTGTCACTCTTCCCCAGCCCTTGATAGAATTAACTCCTCCCTGCTCTATGCTATGCTGTACCTTGTAAGTGCTCCTTTTTCTATGCTGAATTGCAATTATTTTTATTTGTGTCTCTCTTTCTTCCACTAGACCAGGAGCATCTTTGGGAAGAAGCTGTGTGTTTTTTTCTACTTCTGTATCACAATGCCTGGCACATAATAAGCACTCAGAAAATGTTGCAGGGTGGCATTCTAAACAAATTCAACCTCTAGTCGTTTATGCTTTGAAGCTTGTTTCTAGGAGTTCAAGGGTCACCTAGGTGACTGGAGTTCCACCTGTTGATTCCACTTCCTGTACCCACTCTGGAGTCTTCAGAGGGTCCCTTAAGCTAACTTTCCTTTGCTACCCCAACCAAGGTGTTGGTCAAATCAGTCACCTCTCCACTCCATTTACCTACCTCATGTTGATTTCTTGAGAATCTGCGGCTTTACCAACTCCTCGTGGCTGGAGAGTTGTCTCCTTTTATTCTCACCAGAAACCCCATGGGGTAGACAAGGATTGTCATCCCTATCTGAGCTGAGATGAGAGGTTGAGCCGTTTGCCCAGGCTGTGCATTTAGGAAGTAGAAAGTGGGATTCAAAGTTGGGTTTTCTGATTCCAAATCTAAACCTAACATACTTTTCAGAATGAGAAGACTCCCTTGTCTATATGCCCAGCATATAGTGCTAAGTATTATAAAGGAGGTTAAGAAGGTGAGGTTCATTTCTTAGAGGAACAAACAGACACATTTAAAATGCAAGGTCAACACGGAGAATAGAGGAGACAGAAGAAGGGGAAGAGTAGTACCTGATGGTCAGGGGCTGGCCTGGCACCCACAGCTAGCCCTTGGTGCTCTCCTGTTGAACAATTTCACTAATGATCAACATGAAACAAGGCCACTCTGTGGCTGTAATGGAGCAAGACAAACACGAGACCATTCCACAATCAGGTCTGAGCACAAAGCAAGACCACTGTCAAAACCTTAAAAATGGCTAAGTATCCTTATTTCCTGCCTTATAGGAATGACTGCTGCTTCTTTATCAATTACAGCTTTAGCCCTACTTTGTTCCTCTGATCTCTATATAAGAT
Source organism: Aethalodelphis obliquidens (assembly GCF_003676395.1). Lineage (NCBI taxonomy): Eukaryota > Metazoa > Chordata > Mammalia > Artiodactyla > Delphinidae > Aethalodelphis > Aethalodelphis obliquidens. The sequence continues at coordinate 216,147 of NW_020837962.1, read as the reverse complement.
TCATTAAGACACCTAATCATAGAATTGTCTCATCCAACTTCCTGACACATCCAATCCAGAGCAAAGTCCTGCTTCCTTGAAACCTCCCCCATATCACACAACACCAGCCCCAATCCCACAGTGAATTCTTGCTAATAGTCTCTTACTGAGATGCCCCATGTTTTCCCTGCTGTGCCATCCCCCTCATTGGAGTGGGTCAGTAAACCTAGTTTTGTCTAATGAAAGTGTGTTCCTGATGGTCTTCGATGAATGGGCACCAACAAAGGGGATAAGACTTGGTAGAATGCGTTCAAGAAACACCACATGAGTGGTCCAGATAACTGTGAATCAAAGGATGCCACAGGAGACCTTTGGAAGTCTTTGAATTCCGGTTTCCCCCATTGATCTTATCTCTTCCTTTCTGAAAAACCTGGGACCTCTTACTTCTTCTTTCTGTTAGTCATGGGGCCAGGGTAGAGATTTCTCAACCTTGGCTGCACATTGAAACCACTTGGGTAGTTTTTGAAAACACAGATACCTGGTTCCCAACTCCAGAGATCCTTGTTTAATTGGTGTGGGCTGTGGCCTGGGCATCAGAATTTTAAATTCCCAGGTGAGGCCAATGTGCAGACAAATTTGAGAGTCACTGGTAAAGTGTGATTTGTGTGTGCGGGTGCATGTGTGTCTAGAACAGTGTAAGAGGATGCGAATGTGTGCTGCTCATGTGTTTGTGATATCGTATGTGTGACAGTAGGAATGTGTTTATGTGTATTGTGTAACATGAGGCTGTATGTGTGTGTGCCACGGTGGGCCATGCCTCTGTGTATGAGTGTGGGCCCTGTCTGTGCAGCCCTGTGGGAGAACAGGACATCAGATGGCCTTGGGGGCCAATTGCAACTGCAGGTGATTGTGGGGAAGTCAGCAGAGGGTGTCTATGCCAGGCTCTTTGGCAGTGAGGGAGACTTTGTTAACTGGGGAGCTGGGTAGGGGGAGGAGCCCCAGTTAGCAAGGCATGCCTTGAGCAGCTGGTGAGAGCCTCTGAAAACCCAGCAGTGTGGCAGTCAGGTACCAACGTGGGGAGGCTGTTCTTATGACTCCTGTCCTGATTTAATGACTTGGCAGGAGGGCATTGGGAAAAGATGGACAGCAGGATTCTTCTTTCTTTAAAAACTCATTTCTCCAGGTAATTTTGCTTAGAGCAGTGGTTCTCAAACTTCTGAATGCATCAGAGTCACCTGGAGAGCATGTTAAAACACAGCTTGCTAGGCCCCCGTTCCAGAGTTTCTCCCCAGATATACAGAATCTGGAGAGATGCCTGAGAGCTTGCATTTCTAACATGTTCCCAGGTACTGCTGGTGTGGGGGGACCACACTTGGAGAACCACTGGTTCTCACGTTTCCCCTGCTCATTGGAGCCAGCTGAGAAGTTTAAAACAATTTTTTTTTCTAGTCCTTATCTTGGACTACTGTAATAAGAATCTGTGTGCACATGTGCGTGTGTGTGTCCCAAGTAATGGGAGGTTTCAGAAGTCCCCAGGTGACTCTAATACACAGCCATGGCTGAAAACCAGCCCAGCACGTAAGCTTCATGAAGGTGGATGTTGGACATGATTTGTGTCATCATAACACCCTTGCTGTCAGGGCTCATGCCTCACGCTTGGACACCTAGTTAGAGCTCAGAGCTCTTTTGTCATTATTTATTCTGTTTATTCCTTACCAAATGTATTCAAAACTAGATCTTGACGGTGCTGGATGTTAGAAAAAGGGGCAAATCTAAGGAGGAGGTGCTATACCAAGGGCCTCTTTTTAATGAGAATGTCTCCTTACTGTATTCATTCAGCAAATATTCTTGAGTGTTGTAATGTGCCAGGCTCTAGGAGACAGGGAAAAGCGTGTGGGCAGGACAGCACTGTCCGGTAAGACTGTGATGATGAAGGCGTTTTGTATCTGCACTGTCCGCTGTCGATGGCCACTAGTCACATGCAGCACTTGGGCACTTGAAATGTGGCTGGTGTGACCAAGAAATAGACTTTTGTCTTATCTGAATTAATTTATACTTAAATTTCAATAGCCACATGCTGTTTAAAATGGCTGATAACTAATAAGGACCTACTGTATAGCACAGAGAACTCTACTCAATACTCTGTAATGGCCTGTATGGGAAAATAATCTTAAAAAGAGTGGATATATGTATATGTATAACTGATTCACTTTGCTGTACACCTGAAACTAACACAACATTGTAAATCAACTATAGTCCAACAAAAATATAAAAAAAAATAAAGTGGCTACCATATTCAACAAAGCAGGACCGGTGGGTGAGAATGGCATATCATCTAAATATATGATGATGACATTTATTAGGTGCTTTGAAAGAGAAATGGAGAGCTTATATCAAAGGCATGGGACCTCATGTGGGGAAAGGGGAAGGCTTCCCTGGAGAAGTGAGGTTTGAGATCTTTCAATTGTGCCTAGAACTTCTCCTCAGTGGGGGCCCCCCTTATATCAATGTGAGGGATCAGGTGCTGTTTCATTGTACATCCCTTTAATTGACCTTGCTTTCTTCTCTTTCTAGGACAACTCCTACCACCTCCTTCCTTGCTCTTTAGCCCCAGAAAAGTATCCCAATGCAAATAAACCCATAAGAGGAGCCCCTAGCCTGCCAACACAAGCATTTCATCACCATATTCAGGTAAGTAAAAATTAAAACTTGCATCATGTATTATTTAGTGGTTATCATATTACATATGCAATTTGTGTCCTGCTTTTTAACCTATCATAGTGTGACTATGTTCTCACGTTATTAAAAATTCTTGCTGGCTATCGTATTTTTGCTGGCTATCATAATTGTCCATCCTGTGGCTGTATACAACAATATGTTTCATCAATTTCTTACCTTTGGCATTTGGGTGCTATTTTCTTTTATTGCTATTGTAAATAAGGCTGTGATGAACATGCTTGTGCAGAGATCTGTGTTTACATTTCTGGTTATTTGCTTAGGGTAGATTCTTACAAGAGAGGAGGACACTGAATCAAAAGTTATGAGGTTTTTGATCTTAAGGGTTTTCAATCCACATTGCAAAATTGCTTTCTAGAGAGTTTGTATCAATTTATAATCCCTTCATCAAGGAATGAGAATTCCAGTTATTTTGCTATTCTCTTTTAAAATCACATCAAACATGTCTGCATGTTGCTACAGAGACTTTATAACCATTACTTGTAGTGGCCGCATGAAGCTTGATTGCAGTCATGTGCTGTAATCGTCCTCTCTCAAAAGAGGTTGCTAATTGATGCTGTTTGTGCTGGGCTTTCCCTGGTCCTGCCAAATGGAGCGCCTCCATCAAGTCACAGCTGTTTGGAATCCATCTGGCCCTCCAGGGCTGTTCTGTCAACTTTCCACATCCAAGGGCAGCATTTCTTAGGCATGTACTTTCCTTTAATGATATTCCAAGAAGCAGGGGTTTCTTGGAGCAAAATCCAGCCCACATCGGCAACGTGGGTCTTTGGCTAGGACAAAAGGTATCTCACCTAGGGCATTCATTTCTGCCTGATGCTTGTTGAAATGGATGAGCACTGGAATGGGAGTCAGAAGATTTGGGTTTATACCTGACATTTTTTGGTGACATCCTGTGTGCCCTAACTACCAGTCAGGGATTTTTTTGGTTTCAATGGACAGAAACTTAACTCCCACTACTTAAAAAGGATCGTTTATTGTTTCATATAAATGAAGATATCAGGGAAATTAGTTTCAGATATGGCTGGATCCAGGGTTTCTAATAACGCTACAGCTTTGATTTTGCTCTCCAGTCTCTTCGTTCTGCATATCTCTATACTGGTTCAATTCTCAGAAGACTGTCCTCTTATAGAGGATCACAAGATGTGCTCTCAAATACCCTAGTACAAGAGTCAATAAATAATGACCAATGAGCCAAATTTGGCCTGCTGTCTAATTTTTTAAACAAAATCTTATTAGGACACAGCATGCTTATCCATATATGTATGGTTTATGGATGCTTTTGTTCTAGAGCAGCAGAGAGTTCAGTAACGATGACAGAGACTATCTGTAGCCTTCAGAGCCTAAAATATTTACTATCTGGCCCTTTACAGAAAATTTTTGCTGATACCTGCTCTGGTAAAAAGGTACTAATCCGCAGTCTCAGAAATTTCTCCATGCTTGATCAATTATTAGCTCTCCAGCTATCCCCTCATTCTTGGTTTCATACTACAGTTTTTACCTAACCTCTTGAATCCAGGGACCTGTTCTTTGGAACTTCTAACTGGCTTGGACTATAATCATTCTAAACTATTTTCCTTAGTTCCACCTGCTGCAAGAGGGGGTATGTGTGGTCTGGTTCCCACTCCCAGTCATACTTCCCAGCTCCTGCCGGTCGGGAGGAAAGATCATCTAGACTGTCTGCCCGCCCCAGGGGTCCCCAGTTGTCCTTTCCCGTGTTATGGGGCAGCTTCAGCTGTGAAGGCAGCATGCCTGCAGGAGTCTAAATGCTTTCTATTCATGAGGTTGTTGAGTTCCTGAAAAATGACCTTTGGTGTAAGTCTTTGAATCTGATACGTGGCTTTGGAGGTTTCTTAGATCAGTGATTTTCAGACCCCATTCATGAATCAGACAAGAGTAGATTCCTTTTGTAAATTTATTTTGCGTGAAGTTCAACAGCAAAAATAGATAAAATAAGTGTTTGAAGTGTGTGTGTAGAAGTATCTGGTGGAATCTTAACTGCCCTTCAATCTCATTCCCCTTTCCCCCAGAAGTCCTGCAGTCCTACCCCTAAGGTTAGGATTAAGTTAACCTTAATCCTAACCTTAACTAGAACTCTAACCTTAAACCTAACCTCAACCTTAACTCTAACCTAACCCTACTCTTAACCCCAACCCTAACATTACCCAAATCGAACCTAACCTTAGCCCTAAACCTTAACCCTAAACCTAAATCTTAACCTTAACCTTCATCCTCAAAGAAATCTAGGACTTTGAGTTTGATAGCCATTGTCTTAGAAAAACTTCATTAGCCATGCTATTCAGTGGGATTTCCTGGTAATTTTGCACTGAAAGAAGTTAGTCAGAAGCTCCATCAAAAAGGAGGGATGAGAAGAGTTATATTTACAATTTAAAAGGAAGTGCATTGATCATTGGAAAAGCTTACTGTTGCCACAGACACTCTCAGGTAAATAATTATTTTAAGCAAGTGACAAACATGTTCCCTTTATATCAAGATGAAGATATCATTTCTGCCTCGTTTTCAGACTGTCTGTAGAGCCCTCATGTTGGGGAGAAGTGTCTGTTTGTGTTTGGGGTCATGCTGGAATGGAAGGTTATTTCTCTGAATCCTGATTGATGCTGGTAGGACTACCTGGCTAAATTCATGATTCTCTAACATCCAGGGTCAACAAAATCCATGTAAATGGAAACTATAGGGAGGGAAAGAATATATTTGAGAAGGTAGAAGAAAGGAGAGAAAAGGATGGGTCGGTGGGAAGAAAGGATGGGAAATAATCAAAGAGAGATACTAGGTCCCAGTCACTAATCTCATGCTGCAGTCTGGTCAGATCAGTCCTCTGCTTTAAATTCTTCAAGGGCTGCCCAGTGTCTACAGGATAAAGGCCAGGTTCCTTGGCAGCACACACAGTGCAACAGTGTCTTGTACCACCCTACTCTGGATTCCTGTATTTCAGTGCTATGTTTTTATGCAGTTTCCCCAGTGTACCATGCTGTCATACTTCTGTGTTTGTCCATGCTGTTCTCTCTTTCTGGGATGTGCTTACTCTTTTTAGCTGTCTGGATAGATCCTCCATCAGGCTTCCCTGACCCCCCGCTCCGTGCTCCTCCTCTGTGCCTCAGGCTCACATGGATCACAGTACTCCTTCCTTCAATCAGCAAGCGTTTGTTGGGCTCTCCTCTGTGCCAGGTGCTATGCTAGATGGTGAAGATTAGCAGTCAGTATAGCATCTCAATCCCAAGTAGTTGTGGAAACAGATAAATCACCAGGAAATTACCCAACCACGCTGTGGTATGGGAGATTCAAAGGGCTGTAGGCTCCTGGAGGAAGGCAGCTCCTCCAAGCCTGGGACTGAGTGCTCCAGGAGGGCCAGCAGTGTGATGAAACAGTGTGAACACAGAAAGAGCTTGAAACTTCGAAGGCGTGAAAGCAGTTTAGGAAGATTTAGTCTGTGGAGAGAGTTAGGCAGGAGCCAGGTCATAAAGGGCTTCGCCAGCCATATTGAATATTTGGACTCCATCCTTAGAATTGCAGGGAAACCACTGAAAGTTTTAAGCAGGAGATTCACATAATCACATCTGTACTTCAGCTATATTTCTTTTCTTATTTTCTCTTATACTAATAATCTCAGTTAATGTTACTGGAGGATACCACAAGAAAGCTATTATGTTGAACCCTTTATATAGATTATCTCAGTTAAGGCTTGCTACTATCTCATAAGATAGATATTGCTGTATAAGATTATTATTTCATCATGTATCAGAGAGATTAACTAACTTGTTAGAAGTCATGCTTCTAACCATTAGAATAATTCTGCACTTCATAATTATCAAAAATTGAGATATTCATAGTCACCACTTGAGAGAACTCAGAGTACATTTACTTACATGATCTTATTTATCCACTTGATATTCTTAGAACTCTTGGAAAGACTTAAGACTATAATGACACCGAGGAAGTGATTTGGCCAGGTCCTCCCAAGTGAGGTCTCAGTCTACCTGGAAACTAGGCTCTTGAGGATTGATCTTATATTTCATTAGTCTCCATGGTTTTGGCTCCACTGCCCAGAAAGCATCTGGCTATGAGGGTTGTGGTGAGCACATGGCTACATGACTCTCTTCACACAGAGAATTGAAAGAATAAGGTTCTTTTCTCATTCTTGGATGAGGAGCGTGCTAGATGATGAGATGGGTCAGGGGAGCCCTGAGTCCATCTCCATTGTTGTGCTTGGTGTTGTCCCTCCAATCAGAAAGAAGATATCTGTTCTGGTTGGAGGAACAGAGCACCTTAGGTTTGGGTTTGTGAGACCTGGTCATCTGTGAGTTGTAGTGGCTGCTTTAGGGAAATCCTCTTCTTTCTTCTTTTAATTCCTTCTTCCATTTTTCTGTTTTCCTTCCTTTTTCCATTTTGTTTCTTCTGCCTTCATCTTGTTCACCTATACCAACATCATCACCACCAACAAACACATCAATATCACAATCACTGTTCATCATGGTCTTACCATTGAATTGCATCTTCTACCACATCAGTCTTCATCATCATCATCATCAACGTCGTCATCGTCATCATTAACATGATCAGCAGCAGCAGCAACATCTTCCACCACATCAACCTCAACACATCGTTGTCTCATCATGGTCTTGTCTTTGCATCATTGCTTTTGGCATTATCATCACTGTAATTATCGTCATCATTGCCACCATCATCACTCCCTTTAATGTGCCAGGCACTATGCTCAGCACTTTATACACAGTATCTCAGATCATTTACAAAGCTAACTTTTGTGCTTGATTATCCCCATTTTACAGATGACAACCCTGAGTCTCAAAGAAGTGAAGTAATTGTCCCAAGGCCCCAGAACAATCACCAGTATCAACATTGTTTCTTCTATAAAATTGATTTGTTCTGTAGGCACCAGAGGTTTCAGTTTATTTTTAGGAATTAAGGAAATTACAAGGCTGAGCTCTTATTCTCTGTTAACTGGGGCTGCTATGAATACAATGAAAGAGATTTGGGGTTTTTATTCTCTGGTGACAGTTGTTCCCTGATTCAGAAGAGCTGTTCTTCTTTTGATTAATTGTTAAATTTATGTTTATGATTATTATTTCTAAAGGGACATTTAGAGTTGAACTGTTTCAGATAATAAATCAGAGCCATGATTCAAACCAGGTTTGCCTGATTCCAAAGCACCATGCTATCTGACTTCCCTTGGTGATTATGCCAAACGTAAGTCCTGTGATTCCCAGGCCCATGGTTATCTATCTCACTAGCACACCTTGTTTGGCTCCCTGGAGCATTAAAGTACTCTATGGCAACAGTTAACTCCAGGAAGCCCTACCTGAATGGATGGTATCATTTCCCAAACTCCTTTTCCCTTCCTTAGTCCTCATCCAGCCCTTTTAGGAGATAGTGTAATATTGTGGGAAGACGGATGGGGAGTCAAGTCCATGTTCTAACACTACTGGTTGCCTGACTTGAAATAATTTACTTCCATGATACTGAATTTATTCTTCATCTATAAAAGAGAAATAACACCAACTACTTCATAGCTGTGAAATTTAAATGAGAGTCCATGTAAACTGTTTGACATGTATTAGATGTCAATAAATGTTGACATTAACTCATCAAAATGAACTCACCCTTCCTTCTTTTTCCCTGCAGTACTGTGCTAAATGGCTAGTTGAAATCCTTAATATATGAGAGGAAGAGATAAACCTGATAGACCTGAAATGGTTCAGTCTGTGGCTAGCAGAGGGTCCTTTGGCAAGTCAGCTAGCTTGGCTAAGAATTATTTTCCCTATTCCTTTAACATCCAGATGTCAGCTGTTCACTTATCCTGTTCTTTGAGTCCCATCCACCTCTTCTCAAATGAAATCCACTCACACAAGAGCCAAGCAGAATTTACTGAAGAGGTTGTAGGGGAGACAGAGCAATAAGTTTATACCACATCACAAGCAAATTGAAAAATTCCCAAGTGTCTTACTATTACATTATGTCTGTATTTTTCTTCCCTGACACCCAGTGTAGTGTTCTGGATCCTCAACAGTTATCAGAGCAATTCTTCTCTGCCCCTAACTTGGAAATTCCATTCATAACAGTACTTGACAAAATAAAAGAACCCAAGGTTAACTGTGGTCACCATTTATCCAAGGCACTTTGTTGTTCTTCTTTTGTGACTTGTGCATAACTTTATGGCCTCGTGCTCTACTTCAAGCTGTTAATCAGTGTCTCCTAAACACATACAGTGCTTTCTCCACCAGAAGTTATCATGACAGTGGGTAAGTGTATCAAATCTTGCTTCACCTCATTACATGTGAAATGAGGGTGCTGGTGGATTCCAGACAGCTTCATTGTTTAAGTCTGTTTATACTCAGTAAAGTATGGGTTTTGGGCCCTTTTGGGGAAGAGAAATCTCATGGTGATTTCAATATTTGTTTAAACATAAGTTTCAGAGTCAGACCCTCCCAGGCTTAGATGTAATTTCATTAGAATTAGAGCTCAATATCCATTATTTCTATATAGTGTCCGTGCCTATTTTTGTGCCATGTAGACACATACAAATGAACTTTGGAATTTAGCCCCATTTATGACCTTATTTCTGCTTTTATCTCTCTGATCTGTTCGTGTATGCTCATTCATTAATTAAACCATTAATTACATGCATATTTATAGGGTGCCACCTATGTGCTAGGAACTGTATTAGATAATAGAAATATGGGGCTTTACAGTCTTATGTTTGTGTGTGTGTGTATACATTAATTAAATAATTACACAAATAAAATAAGGAGAAAATTGTGGTATGTGTAAAGGAAAAAAAAGCCTGTATGAGGAGACCTGTCCAGTTGGAAATGTCAGTTAGGAGCTGCCTAACCTTCTTGCCTCCGTTTCCTGTTTTGAACCCTGACCTCTCTCTGGACTTAAATTTTCAGTTCTTTAGGAGGTCAGAACAGACTCATTATGTGTTCTGGAGGTGGGATGATGAAAGGCACATGAATAGATGGATACAAATAATATAAGAGGCAAGTTCAAGAGGCTGAGACTAAAGAAGGTACTCATCTGGCCTAGAGGTGATCAGGGAAAACTTCCTAGAAGAGGTGATGCCTCGGCTAAGTTTTGAAAGGCAATTAGGAGAGCTAGACAGGTAAAACAGGGAAGGGGAGGAAGGGTGGTCCAGGCAGAGGTATCATGTGAGTACAGGTTCAAGGAAGAGACACATTGTGTTGTAGCGGTGTGTGTGTGTGTGTGTGTGTGTGTGTGTGTGTGTACAGGAAGTTTCACATAATGGGAGCATCAGTGGTGAGCAGTGAGGCTAAAAGGGCTGCATCAGCCAGCACCTCCCATCAGAGCTGAGCTCCACATAGAGGATAATCATAGAATTCTATAGAGGAAGCAGGACAGGCTCCATCACCCCAGACACTCCCCTGCTTCCTTCCAGGCATCTCTTTAAACTCTTATTTGTTGAGTTCCATTTCCTCATGGCTCTTTGTCCAAAGATCTCTCCCTGCTTAGCCAGGTAATCTGGCCTTTCTCTGACAGTAACAAGGATGTGCATCTTGGCAGAGACTGCCCGAAGTGGCCAGAATTACTCCAGGGGGTGAGACAGTGGCGAAGTGTAAACCACACAAGAAATATTGAACTTTGGGGGCCAGCGAACAATAATATGCCACTTTATTCCACTCCTGCCGGAGGTTTATATATGTTACTGTCACTTCTATACTGTTCTCTACCACTGGCAATTTTCTCTCAATGTAATTTTTATTTCCCAAGGGTCTACCAAGGTTAAAAGTGCTGGAAAACGAATGACTGTTCTTTTGCCAAGGGACAGTAAATTAAATTAACTGTTGGTGGTGGCCAGCTCTGGTCAGAACTATATGTAAATAGGTGAAATCCCTCAAGGCATTTCTGCAGGTATTAGTTGTTCATTCCAGATGTTGACCATAATATGAGAGGTCATGAAGAAAATTCTGGGAACAGGGGGAGGAATTTCTGCCTGGTCTTCCATTGTACTAGCTAGCTTTCTGTAGCTCAAGCAGCACTAGCCCATGAAAACTTTTCTGCCAGCTTAATGACTTGAGAGTCTGAGGGTGAAGCTATTCTTTGTCCCATACGGACAGTGAAAACAGTAATGGAAGGGTTAAACCCTATTGCATGGGCGTTGGTTGGCATTGTCTCAGGCTCTTTCCAATCAGAAAACAGTGAAATTTGCATACTGCTCCCTGGTTGGCCAGCATCAATTAAGTCAACAGGCTCCTCCCCTCATGATTGGGGTGTTCCTAATGAATTTTACAGAGGGAGGATCTCTTTTGAGGAACATTTATAGGACAGTGGAGCCCTCCCACTGAGTGGTACCATGTTTATGGAAAATACAATAGCCCAATATACTAACTTGGTGCCTGTGGTTGGCTTTTCAATATCGGAGGATTACAGAGGATTGTTTCAAAGTAGCAAGTCCCAGAGCTTCAGTCCATTCCCTGTTCCCTTCTTTTTCATCTCCAGTGCCAAAGAGACTCAACACTGGCATTCCTCTTTAAGCTACTACCGCCCACATTATCCTTTACTCCGGCTACCAAATGATTTCTGGGCTGTCTTCATAATTTATAGCCTGTTTCTATGCTTGTGAGCCCACGTGAATGGCTCATTAAATCAAGCCCTTCAAGAGAGGGACTTTAAAGAAGAAAAAGGGGGCTTATTTATTGAAATACAGGAGAGAAGGTAGAACTTGTCCCAATATCTCAGCCTTGCCTCCATTCTGCCATTCCTGCCCCAGGGCGGAAGACCCTCACAGGTCTTGGCAGGTCTATCCCTGGTCTGGAAGTTGCTCTATTAATGGCTCCATTACTTAACCGAATGGTTTACAACTTCTCCTGAGGTATCCTGAGCTTGTTGAGAGAGGTGGGACTCGGGAGGACTGGCTGAAGCACATTCGGTCCATCTACCCCAAGATAGTCTTGAAAAAGACCCCTGGGGATTTTAGGACCACATTATCTTGGCCCCTGTAGAATTGTTTTCCTTTAAATTTCCCTTAGACACATGTTCTTGGCTTTCACCAAAGGCTGAAACATTGCTTCAGGGAACCCAATATTATTCCCATCGTTGAGAGTTTTGCCCGTTCTACCTCTCCGTGGTCCCTGCATGAAAAAGTTTTAGAATTAAATCCAGGTCCTCATGCACAGTGCTGCCAAAGGAATACGTGGAAGCTTATATCAAGCCAGCATTTGCTTGCCATGCTGTTTTCCTCAGCTGTGTCCTCTTGGAGGAAGAGAGCCTTCTTCCTTGCATTAAGGCGCAGTCAGCTTGCCTGCTTCCAGTCACAGGGCAGCTTATTTTATTGCTAAATTGCATGCAGACACTCTGTACTCAACAAGAGGAGCCTGCCCATGGAAGGGGTGTGTGTGGAAGAGAGGGTGTTGAGGGGTGGTGAGTGGTGGTGTTCCTAGCTCTCCCGAGGCACTTTATAGGTTAGTGGTGGTCCTTGCCCAGGAAAATGTCTGCTCTCCCTATGGAACCATATAAGGGATGAGGTTCCCTTGATGTCTTGACTGCCAGGGGGCTCAGAATCAATTGGCTTCACTGGCATAAATATGCAGGGTTGAGATGTAAGTCTCTGCATTATATTTTACCCAGTCTTATCCTAGCATCTGAGTTCTAATTTTGCATTTCAATTTTACCAGATTGGTATCCTATATACTGTTTGGCAATAAATTTTTAAAAAATGATGCTGTGGCGAAAGTCAATAACCTGCAGAATGAATGGATCAGGTTCTTTTCAGAAAAGGCTGTTTCAAGCACACAGGAAATGCCTTCACTCTTCTGCTAGTTCCCTGCAGCTTTAGTGATCTGTGCCTCAAGCTGGTTGGACACCAGGGAAGTCACAAAGCAGTTCTCATTCTGCCTTATGGTGTGGCCATTCTACGATAAACAGGACAGAAGAGTGTAAATCTCACAGCAAATTAACGGGATGAGGATGTTGTTAAACTCACATTAAAATTGAATTCATTGGGGGAAAATATTTTCCCACAGACACCATGAAATTATTTCAAAAAGAGAATGATGACAGGAGAGGAAGCCCATTCCGTCTGTGTTCCACCTGAGAGAGCGCCCTCCCTGGACTAACTACTTCTTTCCTTCACGCGAACAGCAGGGAAGAAACCTAAGAGAATATTCCCCAAAGGAAAATTCCTGCCCAAATTGCTTTAAACACTGAGTCAGTATCATTTAATTGTACATTTCTCTGCACAGATCAAACAAACCAGCCAGATACATACATGAATGACTGTATTCATATAGGCAGCAGAAGAGTTTTTATCTCCTTACTGGAGAAATTGGTATAAATGCACTGGGGGCAAATCTTCCTTTATATGGTGCACATGTGTTAGGCTGCAGGATTCATAAATTAGCCTTTTGGAGAGTCCAGTCACAATCGAATATGCTTAATATTCAGACAGCGTAATTTCAACATTAAAGATCTTGAACAAAGATTGCGATCTTGGAACAAAGATCACAATCTTGGAAGGTACTAAATTAAAAAAAAAATACTCCCCCAGAATTGCATTTATTAGCTCCTGATTTCTGATGTATGTTTCGTTAGCCTGTGGTGGTAAGTATGGAACCGTGTAAAGGAAAAGCATGAATCACCATTTTGGAACATTAAATCCAGATTTTTGACGATAACCTATTTTTGTGCTGCTATTAGGGGAGTGCCAGCTTGTACCCACATCCAGTTATTAATCTGTGAAATGTTTTCTCTCTAGTGTGTTATGTTCTTTCTAAGTCTGCTGCACTTAACCGTCGCTGACTAAGTGGGTTATTAAATGGGAGCGAGAAATGAATCAACAAAGTATATTCAAATGCTCGATCTCCAGCATTGTTCTTTGACTTCATTATTTAGGCATTAAATTCCATGCAGCACCGGATGTAATTGTCAATACAGAGAGGCTTGATTTGTGGGGGATGAGTTCTCTTTGGCAATTACAGTTTTAGGTTTACAAGCACACCAGAAATCCTTGCTACACGATAATAGCATGGATTCCACAATTACATCTTTCAGTGGGATCATGGCTGGCTGTGTTGGGGAGCTGACATTTTCATTAGAGAATGGAGCTGGTCTTTGCAGTAGTACATGAAAGTTTTTGCACACGCAGCCACTGGTGACACTGTGCTTTGGTGTGGAAGCACATCTTGGCACCATAAGGCAACTGATCTTACTCTGTTTACCCAGCTTAGTCAGAAAGAAAAACATAATCATGCATCATGTTAAGAGCCAGACTGCCTGGGTTTGAATTCTGACTCTACTGCTTCCCAGCTGTGTGTTACTTAACCTCTCTGTGCCTCAGTGTTCTCATCTGAAAAATAGGATAATAATAATAATAGTATTGTCTCCGTTTTAGCTTCCTTAGAAGCAGACCCTGAGACAAAGATTTGGGTGCAAGTAATTTATCTGGAAGGTTCAGAGAGAACATGGGTACGTGAGTGGGGAAGTGAGACAGGGAAGAGAGGGCAGCCCAAAAGGTGGTATTGCTAAGGCAGCTGCCAGTGAGTCACACAGAGGAAATTACTCTGGGTGACTGTGATGGACATTGCATAACATGCAGCTCAGAGTTATCCCTCCGGAGGGATGAGTGAGCTGGGGTATTAGTCAGCTGTTGAAGGATGTTCCCAGGGGAGGGGCAGCAGTGCATGGCACATGGGAGGATAAGCAGACTTCAGCAGCCCAAGAAGCCCTGGCAAAGAAACCAGGGGCTAGAAGCTGGGGGTTGGGCTTACATGCCTTGCAGTGATGAGTGTCGGCACCCATGGCATCTGTTCCAAGCACCTACCTCTTCAGGTCATTTTGCAGGCTCAATGAGCCTAGCTTTAATAAGCCAGTGTAAGTGTTTACTATCATCTACTTCATGGGGCTGGAGTGAGCACTGAACAAGGCTGGGTAAGTAAAGCCTGAAACAGCACAGTGCCTGGCACAAAGTGCTCCGCAAATGTTTGTTAAACAAAATACCTACCCTGTGTGCCATTATTTTATTAGCTTCTTCAATCCTCTCAAATAGCCCTTGAAGGTGAGTGTATCACTCTTTTTCTTTTTCTTAACGTCTTTATTGGAGTATAATTGTTTTACAATGGTGTGTTAGTTTCTGCTTTATAACAAAGTGAATCAGCTATACATATAAATATATCGCTATATCTCCTCCCTCTTGTGTCTCCCTCCCACCCTCCCTATCCCACCCCTCTAGGTGGTCACAAAGCACTGAGCTGATCTCCCTGTGCTATGCAGCTGCTTCCCATGAGCTATCTATTTTACATTTGGTAGTATATATAAGTCCATGCCACTCTCTCACTTCGTCCAGCTTCCCCTTCCCCGTGTCCTCAAGACCGTTCTCTACGTCTGCATCTTTATTCCTGTCCTGCCCCGAGGTTCTTCAGAACCTTTTTTTTTTTTTAATTCCATATATATGTGTTAGCATACGGTATTTGTTTTTCTGTTTCTGACTTACTTCACTCTGTATGACAGACTCTAGGTCCATCTGCCTCACTATAAATAACTCAATTTCATTTCTTTTTATGGCTGAGTAATATTGCATTGTATATATATGTCACATCTTTCTTATCCATTCATCTGTTGATGGACACTTAGGTTGCTTCCATGTCCTGGCTATTGTAAATAGAGCTGCAAGGAACATTGTGGTACATGACTCTTTTTGAATTATGGTGTTCTCAGGGCATATGCCCAGTAGTGGGATTGCTGGGTCATATGGTAGTTCTATTTTTAGTTTTTTAAGGAACCTCCATACTGTTCTCCATAGTGTCTGTAACAATTTACATTCCCACCAACAGTGCAAGAGGGTTCCCTTTTCTCCACACCCTCTCCAGCATTTATTGTTTGTAGATTTCTTGATGGTGGCCATTCTGACTGGTGTGAGGTGATAGCTCATTGTAGTTTTGATTTGCATTTCTCTAATGATTAGTGATGTTGAGCATCCTTTCATGTGTTTGTTGGCAATCTTTATATCTTCTTTAGAGAAATGTCTATTTAGGTTTTCTGCCCATTTTTGGATTGGATTGTTTGTTTTTTTGATATTGAGCTCCTTGTATATTTTGGAGATTAATCCTTTTTCAGTTGCTTCGTTTGCAAATATTTTCTCCCATTCTGAGTGTTGTCTTTTTGTCTTGTTTATGGTTTCCTTTGCTGTGCAAAAGGTTTGAAGTTTCATTAGGTTCCATTATTTATTTTTGTTTTTATTTCCGTTTCTCTAGGATGTGGGTCAAAAAGGATCTTGCTGTGATTTATGTCGTAGAGTGTTCTGCCTATGTTTTCCTCTGAGAGTTTGATAGTGTCTGACCTTACATTTAGGTCTTTAAGCCATTTTGAGTTTATTTTTGTGTATGGTTTTAGAGAGTGTTCTAATTTCATTCTTTTACATGTACCTGTCCAGTTTTCCCAGCAGCACTTATTGAAGAGGCTGTCTTTTCTCCATTGTATATGCTTGCCTCCTTTATCAAAAATAAGGTGACCATATGTGCATGGGTTTATCTCTGGGCTTTCTATCCTGTTCCGTTGATCTATATTTCTGCTTTTGTGCCAGTACCATACTGTCTTGATTACTGTAGCTTTGTAGTATAGTCAGAAGGCAGGGAGTCTGATTCCTGCAGCTCCGTTTTTCTTTCTCAAGATTGATTTGGCTGTTCGGGGTCTTTTGTGTTTCCATACAGATTGTGAAATTTTTTGTTCTAGTTCTGTTAGAAATGCCGTTGATAGTTTGATAGGGATTGCATTGAATCTGTAGATTGCTTTGGGTAGTATAGTCATTTTCACAATGTTGATTCTTCCAATCCAAGAACATGGTATATCTCTCCATCTGTTTGTATCATCTTTAATTCTTTCATCAGTGGCTTATAGTTTTCTGCATACAGATCTTTTGTTTCCTTAGGTAGTTTTATTCCTAGGTATTTTATTCTTTTTGTTGCAGTGGTAAATGGGAGTGTTTCCTTAATTTCTCCTTCAGATTTTTCATCATTAGTGTATAGGAATGCAAGAGATTTCTGTGCATTAATTTTGTATCCTGCTACTTTACCAAATTCATTGATTAGCTCTAGTAGTTTTCTGACAGAGTCTTTAGGATTCTCTGTGTATAGTATCATGTCATCTACAAACAGTGACAGCTTTACTTCTTCTTTTCCGATTTGGATTCCTTTTATTTCCTTTTCTTCTCTGGTTGCTGTGGCTAAAACTTCCAAAACTATGTTGAATACTAGTGGTGAGAGTGGGCAACCTTGTCTTATTCCTGATCCTAGTGGAAATGGTTTCAGTTTTTCACCGTTGAGAATGATGTTGACTGTGGGTTTGTCATATATGGCCTTTATTATGTTGAGGTAAGTTCCCTCTATGCCTACTTTCTGGATGGTTTTTATCATAAATGGGTGTTGAATTTTGTTGAAAGCTTTCTCTGCATCTATTGAGATTATCATATGATTTTTCTTCTTCAATTTGTTAATATGGTATATCACATTGATTGATTTGCATATATTGAAATCCTTGCATTCCTGGGATAAACCCCACTTGATCATGATGTATGATCCTTTTAATGTGCTGTTGGATTCTGTTTGCTAGTATTTTGTTGAGGATTTTTGCATCTATGTTCATCAGTGATATTGGCCTGTAGTTTTCTTTCTTTGTGACATCTTGGTTTTGGTATCAGGGTGATGGTGGTCTCGTAGAATTTCCCTCTGCTATATTTTGGAAGAGTTTGAGAAGGATAGGTGTTAGCTCGTCTCTAAATGTTTGATAGAATTCACCTGTGAAGCCATCTGATCCTGGGCTTTTGTTTGTTGGAAAATTTTTATTCACAGTCTCAATTTCAGTGCTTGTGATTGGTCTGTTTATATTTTGTATTTCTTCCTGGTTCAGTCTTGGAAGGTTGTGCTTTTCTAAGAATTTGTCCAATTTTTTCTAGGTTGTCCATTTTATTGGTATATAGTTGCTTGCAGTAATCTCTCATGATCCTTTGTATTTCTCATGATCCTTTGTATTTCAGTTGTTACTTCTCCTTTTTCATTTCATATTCTATTTATTTGAGTCTTCTCCCTTTTTTTCTTGATGAGTCTGGCTAATGGTTTATCAATTTTGTTTATCTTCTCAAAGAACCAGCTTTTAGTTTTATTGATCTTTGCTATTGTTTCCTTCATTTCTTCTTCATTTATATCTGATGTGATCTTTATGATTTCTTTCCTTCTGCTAACTTTGGGGTTTTTTCATTCTTCTTTCTTTAATTGCTTTAGGTGTATGGTTAGGTTGTTTATTTGAGATGTTTCTTGTTTCTTGAGGTAGGATTGTATTGCTATAAACTTCCCTCTTAGAACTGCTTTTGTTGCATCCCATAGGTTTTGGGTCATTGTGTTTTCATTGTCATTTGTTTCTAGGTATTTTTTGATTTCTTCAGTGATCTCTTGGTTATTAAGTAGTGTATTGTTTAGCTTCCATGTGTTTGTATTTGTGACAGATGCTTTTCCTGTAATTGATATCTAGTCTCACGGCATTGTGGTCGGAAAAGATACTTGCTATGATTTCAATTTTCTTAAATTTACCAAGGCTTGATTTGTGACCCAAGATATGCTCTATCCTGGAGAATGTTCCATGATCACTTGAGAAGAAAGTGTATTCTGTTATTTTTGGATGGAATGTCCTATAAATATCAATGAAGTCTATCTTGTTTAATGTATCATTTAAAGCTTGTGTTTCCTTATTTATTTTCATTTTGAATGATCTGTCCATTGGTGAAAGTGGGGTGTTACAGTTCCCTACTATGATTGTGTTACTGTCAATTTCCCCTTTTATGGCTGTTAGCATTTGCCTTATGTATTGAGGTGCTCCTATGTTGGGTGCATAAAGGTTTACAATTGCTATATCTTCTTGGATTGATCCCTTGATCATTATATAGTGTCCTTCTTTGTCTCTTGTAATAGTATTTATTTGTCTGATATGAGAATTGCTACTCCAGCTTTCTTTTGATTTCCATTTGCGTGGAATAACTTTTTCCATCCCCTCACTTTCAGTGTATGTGTCCCTAGGCCTGAAGTGGGTCTCTTGTAGACAGCATATATACGGGTCTTGTTTTTGTATCCATTCAACCAGTCTGTGTCTTTTGGTTAGAGCATTTAATCCATTCACATTTAAGGTAATTATTGATATGTATGTTCCTATTACCATTTTCTTAATTGTTTTGGGTTTGTTATTGTAGGTCTTTTCCTTCTCTTGTGTTTTCTGCCTAGAGAAGTTCCTTTAACATTTGTTGTAGAGCTGGTTTGGTGGTGCTGAATTCTCTTAGCTTTTGCTTGTGTGTAAAGGTTTTATTCCCATCAAATCTGAATGAGATCCTTGCTGGGTAGAGTAATATTGGTTTTAGTTTCTTCCTTTTCATCACTTTAAGTATGTCCTGCCACTCCCTTCTGGCTTGCAGAGTTTCTGCTGAAAGATCAGCTGTTAACCTTATGGGGATTCCCTTGTGTGTTATTTGTTGTTTTTCCCTTGCTGCTTTTAATATTTTTTCTTTGTATTTAATTTTTGATAGTTTGATTAATACGTGTCTTGACTTGTTTCTCCTTGGATTTATCCTGTATGGGACTCTCTGTGCTTCCTGGATTTGATTGACTATTTCCTTTCCCATATTAGGGAAGTTTTCATCTATAATCTCTTCAAATATTTTGTCAGACACTTTCTTTTCCTTTTCTTCTTCTGGGACCCCCATAATTTGAATGTTGGTGTGTTTAATGTTGTCCCAGAGGTCTCTGAGACTGTCCTCAATTCTTTTCATTCTTTTTTATTTATTCTGGTCTCGTTAGTTATTTCCACTTTTTTATCTTCCAGGTCACTTATCCGTTTTTCTGCCTCAGTTTTTCTGCTATTGATTCCTTCTAGAGAATTTTTAATTTCATTTATTGTGTTGTTCATTATCGTTTGTTTGCTCTTTAGTTCTTCTGGGTCCTTGTTTCATGTTTCTAGTATTTTCTCCATTCTATTTCCAAGATTTTGGATCATCTTTACTATCATTACTCTGAATTCTTTTTCAGGTACACTGCCTATTTCCTCTTCATTTGTTTGGTCTGATGGGTTTTTATCTTGCTCCTTCATCTGCTGTGTGTTTCTGTGTCTTCTCGTTTTGCTTAACTTACTGTGTTTGGGGTCTCCTTTTTGCAGGCTGCAGGTTCATAGTTCCCTTTGTTTTTGGTGTCTGCCCCCAGTGCCTAAGGTTGGTTCAGTGGGTTGTGTAGGCTTCCTGGTGGTGGGGACTAGTGCCTGTTTTCTGGTGGATGAGGGTAGGTCCTGTCTTTCTGGTGGGCAAGACCGCGTCCGATGGTGTGTTATGGGGTGTCTGTGACCTTATTATGATTTTAGGCAGCGTCTCTGCTAATGGGTGGGATTGTGTTCCCCTCTTGCTCGTTGTTTGGCATAGGGTGTCCAGCACTGTAGCTTGCTGGGTCTCAGCATTGAGATGGATATCTCTGGGAGAGCTTTCGCCATTTGATATTATGTGGAGACAGGAAGTCTCTGGTGGACCAATGTCTTGAACTCAGCTCTCCCACCTCAAAGGCACAGGCGTGACACCCGGTCGGAGCACCAAGACCCTGTCAGCCACATAGCTCAGAAGAAAAGGGAGAAAAAAAGAAAGAATAAAATAAAGTTATTAAAATAAATAATTATTAAAAATTAAAAAATTGAAAAGTAATAAATAAAAGAAAAAAAAGAAAGAAAGAAAGTAGAGAGCACCCAAACCAAAAAACAAATCCACCAATGATAACAGGCGCTAGAAACTATACAAAAAACGAAACAAAAAAAACCAAAAAAACAGACAGATAGAACTCTAGGAGAAATTGTAAAAGCGAAGCTATACAGACAAAATCACACAAAGAAGCATACACATACACACTCACAAAAAGGGAAAAAGTAAATAAATATATATATCGTTGCTCCCAAATTCCACCGCCTCAATTTTGGGATGATTAGTTGTCTATTCAGGTATTCCAGAGATGCAGGGTACATCAAGTTGATTGTGGAGATTTAATCCGCTGCTCCTGAGGCTGCTGGGAGAGATTTCCCTTTCTCTTCTTTGTTCGCACAACTCCCGGGGTTCAGCTTTGGATTTGGACCCGCCCTCTGCGCGTAGGTCTCCTGCGAGGTGGAATTGAGGCTGTGGAATTTGGGAGCAAGAATATATATATTTTTTTCCTTTTTCCCTTTTTGTGAGTGTGTATGTGTATGCTTCTTTGCTCGGACAGAACAGGGTTAACGTAACAGCTGATTCGGCGGCTCTGGGTCACTCAGGCGCGGGGGAGAGAGGGGTACGGAATGTGGGGCAAGCCTGCGGGGCAGAGGCTGGCGTGATGTTGCACAGCCTGAGGCACACCATGTGTTCTCCTGGGGAAGTTGTCCCTGGATCACGGGACCCTGGCAGTGGCGGGCTGCACAGGCTCCCAGGAGGGGAGATATGGATAGTGACCTGTGCTCGCACACAGGCTTCTTGGTGGCTACAGCAGCACCCTTAGCGTCTCATGCCCATCTCTCGTGTCCACGCTGATAGCTGCGGCTCACGTCTGTCTCTGGAGCTCGTTTAGGCAGTGCTCTGAATCCCCTCTCCTCGCGCACCCCGAAACAATGGTCTGTTGCCTCTTAGGCAGGTCCAGACGTTTTCCTGGAGTCCCTCCCGTCTAGCTATGGCACACTAGCCCCTTCAGGCTGTGTTCACGCGGCCAGCCCCAGTCCTCTCCCTGGGATCTGATCTCCAAGGCCCAAGCCTCAACTCCCTGCCCCGCCCGCCCCGGCTGGTGAGCAGACAAGCCTCTCGAGCTGGTGAGTGCTGGTCGGCACCGATCCTCTGTGCTGGAATCTCTCCGCTTTGCCTTCTGCACCCCTGTTGATGCGCTCTCCTCCGTGGCTCCGAAGCTTTCCCCCTGCCCACCCCTGTCTCTGCCAGTGAAGGGGCTTCCTAGTGTGTGGAAACTTTTCCTCCTTCACAGCTCCCTCCCAGTGGTGCAGGTCCCATCCCTATTCTTTTGTCTCTCTTTTTTCTCTTTTCTTTTGCCCTACCCAGGTACATGGGGGAGTTTCTTGCTTTTTGGGAAGTCTGAGGTCTTCTGCCAGAATTCAGTACGTGTTCTGTAGGAGGTGTTCCACATGTAGATGTATTTCTGATCTATTCGTGGGAAGGAAGATGATCTCCACGTCTTACTCCTCCGCCATCTTGAAGGTCTCAGTATCACTCTTTCACAGAAGAGTTCATAGGAGTTAAGCTAGCAGTCAGAGCATAGCCTTGGGATCATGGCGCAGCAAGCACTGTGGTTGGAATTTGGCTTCTTGTGCTCACTAGCTCTGAGATCTCGGGCAAGTGGCCAAACTCCCCTTAGCCTCAGTTTCCTCATCTGTAAAATGGGTGCAGTAAAAATATTTTCTTTTACTCTTGTGACCATCAAATAAGATTGATGCTTATGAAGATCTGCAAAGTGCCTAATAATTAGTAGCAGGAGTGATGGTTGTTATTATTATCAGGAATAGTGGTAGTAGTAAGGAGAAGACCCAAGACAACCTAAGTCTGTCTGACCAAATCATTACCCATTGCTTCTGAGTAGATTACCTGATGGGGATGCTTTAGAAGGATTGGTTGGCAGCTTCTACAATGGCTCCCAATGATCCCTACCTCCTGGTATTCATACTCTTCTGGAGATCCTCTCCCCTGTGTGTGATCTGGTCCTAGTGTCTGGCTTCTGATGAGCAGAACACAGCGAAAGGGATGGAATGGCACTTCCAAGGTTAGGTTACGTAAAGGTTAGGTTGTTTCCATCTGGTCTGCACTCTCTTCCTCACTTGCTGGCTCTGATGGAAGCCAGTTGCAATGCTGTGAACTGTCAGGTGGAGGATGGAGAGGGTCCCTAGCAACAGCTCTGGCCAACAGCTAGAGAGGAGCTGAGGTCCTCAATCCGACACCTCTGAGAAACTGAATCTTGCCAACAGCCATATGGGTGATCTAGGGAGTGGAGCCTTCCCCGGTTGAGCTGGAGTTGACTGCAGTCCTGGCCGGTATCTTGCCAGCAGCCTTGTCAGAGCCTGAGTCAAACAACCCAGCTAAGTTGTGCCTGGATTCCTGGCCCACGAAAACTGAGAGATGATAAACGTTGTTTTTAGGCACTAAGCGTTGGGGTAATTTCTACTACGATCTACCACAGTAGATCACTAACTAATACAGAAAGTATTAATTTCTTCTGAGGTTTCTTCTACTTCCAGGAATTGATAATAGTTGATGTCCAGGCATAGGGAGTGTTTTGGTCAGTCACCACAGTATAAACTATAGTCCTTAGGTCTGGCTTAATATTCTAAAAGGCAATTCCTTTTTGTTCTAGTGATACCATGAGAGAGGAAAGTCAAAATAATGTTGTTATGGTACAGTTCAAAAATGATGCTTTACACTAGTTGTTTTTAAACCTTTTTGATCCATGGAACCCTTTGTTTGAATCAAATGTTGCTGGAGGAGGTCCACGAGGAACCCAGGAAAATAAGATGCTGTCCCAGTGGGAGGAAGGTGGAGTCCTGGGGCTGCTTTGTTCCTAAAGGCTCCCAGAGCACAGGTCTAAAGCCACTGCCTAGACCTTATTCCTCAGGGGAGAGATGGGTAGTGAGATAAAATAAGCACACACTTTGATCACCTCTCGTAGCAAGCTCGTACATACACTGAACAGGCAGGAAGGAAGCTGTGTCAGGGAATCTGAGAGCCAGGAGGCCCTGCTTTCAGATGCAAGAACTTCTAGGGAGTCAAGTCTGGTCACTGCATGGGTGTCAGGCAGAATGCAGACCTCTGGGTTCTGCTGCCTTCGAATGCTCTGGTAAAGAGAGTGAGAATGGAAAGTTGTTTCTCGGTATCCGTAGGGGGATCAGTTCCAGGATGCGCAAGTTCCTTGCGTAAAGTATTTGCATATATATAACCTATGCTCATCCTCCTGTATCTTTTAAATCATCTCTAGATTACTTATACCCAATACGATGTCAGTGCTATATAAATAGTTGCTGGCATGTGGCAAATTAAAGTTTTGCTTTTTAGAACTTTTTGGAATTAAAAAAAAAATTGATCCGTGGTTGGTTGAATCCTCGGATGTGGAACCTATGGATACTCAGGGCCAACTGTATAAGGCTGCATTTGGAAGGGTTGAATGTCAATAGGGAGGGAATACACAGTGGCTAGAAGTGGAAAGGGCCTGCCTCTCATTTAGAATGTGAGAAGCTTCAGCTGCTGAAAATTGCCCTGTGATGGGAAACATAACTCATGGACATTTCAGGTAAGGATGCATTAGACAGTTGGATTTAACACATGTTTTTCAAGCTTGCCTGATGGTCAGAGCTTTGAGATAGACAGAATTTAATACTCTAGGGTGGGAGCCTGAGAAGCTATAGATTGAACAAGTGCCCTGGATGAGTATCAAGTGAGTGGAGACACAGGCATTTGATACAGGAGTACTCATTCCTGGTTTAAAACATCCATCCATCCGTCAGTCACCTGCTCGCCTATTAAATCATTCAATACAACGACTAGTGTGTATCAGGCACTATAATGGCTCCAGGAATGCAAAGAAAGATGACACTTAATCCCTGCCCTTTAGGGGCCCACAGAAGGATTTGGAAAGCAACAGGGAAGAGTCCTTTCGGACTTGGCAGGATGAGATAGATCTACGACAGAGGAAATAAGAAAGCAAAGGCAACTAATACATACTGATTGCCCCAAACTCACCTAATTTATCTGGTAGTCACCAGTTCTTTCTTTGTGGTTATTTAAAGTGAATATAGTGCAATTTAAATATGGCCTTGCATACTCCCTCTTAGGGATATCCCTGTTCATCTGATTGATCCAAGGATTTCAAAGGGCCACACCACCCTGTACTCCTGGATTTGTAATTAGCAAGCCAAGTGGAATGGACTGGGTTTTCATACATCCTTTCCCCAAGAAGGACTTCAGCCACAATCTCAGTTTTCCTGCCTGCTGTGTTCCTTCCTCAGAGACAAAATTACTACCAGTCCCAGGAAATGAGCCCCTTGAAGGAAAGTGATTAGCCTTGGCCTCAAACTGCTTTCAAAAGGTTTGCAAACAGTACGACTAGAAAGTATGAAGAACGGGGTGGGTTTCTTTCCCTTTTAAAAAATGATTGAATCCCACTGTCTCCTGTAGATGAATATTTCTGCTGGGCAGATTTGCTTTGTAAATTACAGACTCGAGTGGCTTTTTTTTTCTTCCTGCTGCTTCAGTGAACCAGGAATTAAACATATTTGCAATCAAATAAAATATGAGGGCTCTTGATGGGTTGGAATTCTGACAGCTCCGGGGCTCAGATGTATAGGAATAATGTGATGGTGTTGACCCAATTGTTCCACACGTGCTTGTGGAGATCTTACGGGGGGGGGGGGGTGCAAGGTGCTGTGTTAGTGATGGAATGATGTAACAGTGACTGAGAGAGACAGGCCACTGTGTTCAAGGGCTAAAAGTTGAGGGGGACATAGATTTTATATAAATAATAAGAAATAGCATATATAAGAGCTAAGATGAAGAAAGCATGTAGTCAACAAATTGAGTGTCTGTCTACTCAATAATGCCAGGCCTGTTTCTAGCAGTCACCAAAATAGACGAAAATCGCTGTCTTCATAGAACATTTATTTCTGGATGTGTATGTGTCTGTGTGGGAGGTAAGTGCCATATTTTTCTTATTTATTTGGATTGTCCAATGGTGAGTGGTGTGGAGAACACAAAATCAAGGAGGGGGGTGGATAAAGAGTGTGTGTGTTTTGTGTGCCCACATGCACTCATGCATGTGTGAGTGTTTTGTGCAAATACATTCACATATGTACATTTGGTGAAGCATATAATTTTAGATTAGTAGCTGAATTCATTTTCTATTGCTGCTGTAATAAGTTACCATAAATTCAATGGCTTAAAATAACATAACTGTATTATAATACAATTCTGGAGGTCAAAAATTTGAAATGGGTCAGCAGGCCTGCATCCCTTCTGGAAGCTCTTGGTGAGAATCCATTTTCTTGCCTTTTCTAACTTCTGAAGGCCACCTGCATTCCTTAGCTCGTGGCCCCATCCTCCACTTCGAAGCTAGCATCTTCCAACCTCTCTCTCTCCGACTTGACTTTCTTGCCTTCATCTTATAAGGACCCTTGTGATTACATCGGGCCCACCTGGATAATTCAGAACACTCTCCTCATCTTGAGATTTAACTTAATCACATATGCAAAGTCCCCTTTGCCATATAATGTAACATATTCACAGGGTCCTGGGATAGGACATCTTTGGGGGACCATTATCAGCCAACCACAGTGGACAAGAAAAATCTCATGAAGGAGCTATTTGAACAAGGTCCTGAAGGAGATGAGGGTAAGAATCAAGCAGATTGCTGGGGGAAAGCATGTTATAAGAAGAGGAAATAGCAGGTGAGTTTGGAGAGTGACTGGAAAGTTTGAGGAACAGCACAGGGGCCAGTGTGGCTGGAGGAGAGGGGAGTGATGGGGAGAATGGTACAAAAAGGCTTAAAGAAATGATGGGACTCAGTTATGCAGAATCTCAGTATAAGAACTGGCTTTTACTCTGAATGAGATGGGGATCCATTGAACCCATTGAGTATTAGTTTGAGAGCTGCATGTGGGTGGAGCCTCTAAGTCAGTCTTAGAGGAAGGAAAATATAAACTGAGATCTGTAGACTTCCCAGAGAAATCAGTATTAATTATAGATAAAGTGTGTCATCCATTCTGCTAAATACCTTCTAGACCGACCTCATGTAACACCCGCGGTGATTACTTATCCCTTAAACAATTCCATAATGCCCAAGACTGTTTTGAGGCAGACAGACTTATTGTTATTTTACAGAAGGAGACACTGAGGCTGAGGAGGATTAGTATTAGGGCAAATCGCTAATAAATATGATGAAGCCAGAATTTGAGCTCAGGTCCTCCCAACTCCAACATCTAGACTCTTTGATCTATTGTTTTATTTGGCTGCCTCTCAGTTTCCAGTTACATGGGTCAGCCTAAGTGACCACTGGTGCTTAGAAAGGAGTGTTGCAGGCCTGAATCAAGAAGGACCTTGCTTTTTCTGTTGGTTTTGGAAATTTGAGCACAAGGGGTCAGGTTACAGAAGCAGAAAACATCTCAGGAAAGATCAAGAACCACTGTTTCACGAATTGGGATGCCAGGCAGGCAATGCGCCAGAGGCAGACCCTTCTACTGTGGGCAGCCCAGGTGAGTAACCTAGGGATAGCACTGAGTGTATTCATTCATCGAGTCCTGACTGTGTGCCAGGAGCTGGGGGCTCATCCTGGAACAGGACAGAAGGTCTCTGCAATCACGATCCTGACTGTTTGGGTGGAAGACACACAAATACAGTAGGCACAGAAGGATGATGAAAATTTCTGATTAAGTGATATAAATGAGATAAAACAGGATGGTGTGATGGAGGAAAATCAGGGGACAATTTAGATGGGTGGTCAAGGAGGACCTCTCTGCAGAGGTGACCTTTCTTTGAGACCTGGAGAATGAGAAGGCAACAACTATGGCAAAAGCCAAGGAAAAGGTGTTCAGAGGGAACAGTATGTGTGAAAGGTCTGTGTCAGGGATGAGTTTAGAGTGACTGAGGAATGGAGATTGGCCCCCGTGTTTGGGGCTGAGTGAGAAAGGCTGGCCATGAGCAAGCAGGTGTCAACCTGAACAGGCCTCGTAAGCATGACCGTAGGTTTGGAATTTGCTCTACGTGGGATGGGAAGACCAGTGGTGGTTCAGAGCAGGGCACTGCCTTAATCTGATTTATATTTTATAAAGCTGACTCTGGCTGTTGGGTGTGAGGTAGTTTGGAGGGAGGGTAAATGGGAGCTAATACAGTCATACAGGGGGCCTGGGGTGGAGTGATGTGTCAGGGGAGGTTAGGGAGATGCTGATGGCTCAGGAAGTGTGGGGAGGGGGAAGGGAGGAAGCAGAGGTGATTCTAAGTTTTTGATTTGAACAACTGGGTGGATGGTGATGGTGACTGGGGAGGACTGGAGGAGAAAGTGGTGTAAAACTGGGGTAGGCAGAGAACAGTAAAAGGGAGAATCGGGAGCCCCAGATGGAATTAGAAGGCAAGATGGAGGATCCAAGGTACATAGAGAGAGCAAGGCAGAGACAGCGGAGCTGAGTGGGATGAGTGGGTTGAAGGATGTTAAAGAGGTGGCCCGCCACGGCCATGCTGACCCATGCTCTCGGCATCTGGCATTTTTGGGGAATGGAGCTTATTTTTGCCGGGGTGGGGGACTCCACCGAGCTGCTTAAACCACGTCGTGGTCTCCATCTTCAAGGAGTGGGTATGATAGGGAAGGACACCTGTCAGTTTAAGGCCTTTGGAGACTAGACAGCAATAAAATCTTGCCTGGAAGATGCTTATGAGCCCTTCCAGAGATGGGCTAGGGACCATTCCCACACAGATGTGGAGACTCAAGTAAGCAGATATCTGTCTAGTGAGTTGAGCACCCAATTGTTTTGATATGGAGAAGAGACTTTCTGGGTGAGGGAAGGGAGTTGTTTACAACATAAGAACATCAAAACAGTAAACCTGGGTAGCAATTTGGGCTTTCCAAAGCACTTTCTGTTTTTCACTAGGGTTATTTTCCCTCTATTTAAAAAACTCTTTATTGAAGTATAATATACATTCAGAAAAGCACATTTACATGAATGAGTGGCTCAGTGAATTTTCACAAACTGAATACGCCCATGTAACAATCACCCAGATCAAGAATTAAAACATTTTCTCTCAAAGCATTTTTAAATTTCAAGACCAGATACTAGAATGAACTATTTCTTCGAGGTCTCTCCCGTCAGTGCCCCAAATCAGGCACCAAACCCCACTTCAGTCAGCCAACCTCAGTGTTGTATGTGCAGAAGGTGGATTCTCTATGCCCTCGGGGTCTGCCCCGTGAATCTCCCTGAATCCCACATCCCTTACTCGGGTTCGGTTGACCTGCAGTTCACCTGACTTGCCCAGATTTCTCAAATGAGACACGAGCATTTCAATTTCTTGGGTTCTTTCATTGACCAAGGACATAGCCCCCTTCACAGAGCCTCCTCCTTAATCAACTTTATCCAAAATGTGTAGATGTATATATTTTACCTTTCCCTTGTTCAAGGTAGCTAGAAGCGTTACGAAGAACCTGGAATTTTCAGTACAAGGCTTTGCTTTTAGGTCTGAGAAGATAATCTGTGTGAAGAATGAACTGAATGAAGAATGAGGTCTTTTAATTTGTTGTTTTTGGAGGGAGGGGAATCAAAGTTTCTTTGGTGTGCCATGGAAATGCTTTTGTGGTTTATTCTTTTCCTCTGAGATTTGAATATCCTACAAGGCAGGTGGCATGGAATGCTGGCACACGGTGGTGAAGAGCAGGGGCCCTCTAGTCAGTCAGACCGAGGTTCAAATCTTGTCTCTGACTCTTGCCAGGTGTGTGGACTTAGCTGTTTACGGAACCTCTCCGAGACTCTGTTTTTCTATCTGTCAAATGGAGATAAGAAGTACCATTTCAAAGAGCAGTTATGAAGGTTAAAGAAGAGATTACATGTAAAGTGTTTGCCACAGAATTTATTACCACTAGAATGATTATTATTATCATTAAAGGAATAATAATTGCCATTAGAACAATGTTAAATTACTGCTGTTGTTGTTATTATGGTTATTATTACTCTTGCCGTTTGGCAGGTGGTGAAACTGAGACCCAGATTAAGTGACTTGTCCAAGACCACAGGGCAGTGCCAGTCCCCTGACTCCCAAGCCAGTGCTCTTTGCACTCAGCACGTTTCCCCCATTAAGCACACCCAGGCCCCTTTCCCAGCCCATCTGGTCACCGATGGCAGCTCTGATGAAGCAGCAGGGGCAGCTGCCAGCCTTAGAAGAGAGACCAGCCAGCTCTGTGTGCTGGGCATCATTTAATTAGATGACCTCCGAAGATGGCTTTTCCAGCCGACTATCTGGCCTCCAGAAGAGCAGCATTAAGGAGTTAATGGGGCTTGGCTGAGGTGATGAGCCATCTGTTCTTAATTACCCAAAGTGCACAAGGCCAAGGGCAGGCTGGCTTGGGGCAGCAGGGCACTGCCAGCCTGGTCCAGTTGGCTGCCCTCTCTCAGCTGCCTGGCCTCGTGCCTCCCAGCAACCCTGGGTCCCCAGGTCCTTCAGTTTGCCTTCTGCTGTTTCTCCTACCTCTGAGGTGAAGAAGCAGAAGCTCGTGTCCAGGAACCCCAAGTGATGGGAACAGGAGATGGGGGTATCTTACGTTTGGTTTTCTAGATGCAGAGCCTGAGGCAGGGATTCTTGTGCAACTGGGTTTTTGGGGGGAGCTGAAAGGGGAGTGAGGGAAGCAGGATGGGGCAGAGGGACTGAGCAGGATGTAGGCTAGTGTCACACTGGTCCCTGGGGAGCTCTGGAGCTTGAATCCCAGTACAGAGTTGGTCCTACCTCAGTGTGAGGGGTGATGCAATTCTCTGGAGAGGGGGGTGGGCATCTATGAGTTGCTATCAAAGGGTTCTTGCAGCAGCTGGGGGAGGGATGCACCCACCAGAAAGGAAACCTGGGTTGGGTACCAAGCGGAGGCTACAAGGTAGACCCTTGAAAAAGAATCCCCTTTGGAAAGAAAACAAGCCTGTCCTCTGCTTCTTTTTTTCCCCCTGTTCTGTGCTTCTTTTTTTCCCCCGACAGGAAGCTGAATTTTGTCTCTCACTCCCCAAGCCCTGATCCATATAAAGCCCTTTCTGCTTTTCCTCCGAGGCAGACGTAGTAGCTGTTTAAGATGATGGACTTTGCACGTAGGTGTGGGTTTGAATCTTGGTTCTTCTGCCCACTAGCAGTCGACCTTCGGAAAGATACATGAAAATTCTGAGTCCCAGTGTCCTTGCCTATAAAATGGGAATAATAGTACTTCCTACCTTTTGGGGCTTTCTGTGAAGATTTAATGAGATGGTGCATGTAAAGTACTCAGAACATGCCTGGCACTTAGGAAATTCTTAGTTAATGCTGGTGGTCCTTCCTTCTCTTCCTCTTCCCTCTTCCTGTCTCTCCTTCTTTCTACTATTATTGCTGTTGTTGTTGGCAGAGGTCGTGGTGTTGCCCTCCCCTGGCAAGGTAATGGGCTTGGTTTGGCGTGAGGCACAGTTCAATTTAGGGAAGGAACCAAGACTCATTTCCAGGTGATGCTGTGATATTTCTGAGATAATCATAAAAATTCACATTTGCCAAGAGGCACATGAAAAGATGCTCAACATCGCTAATCATCAGAGAAATGCAAATCAAAACCACAATGAGATATCACCTCATACCTGTCAGAATGGCTATCATCAAAAACAACACAAATAACAAATGTTGGTGAGGACGTGGAGAAAAGGGAATCCTCATGCATTGTTGGTGGGAAGGTAAATTGGTGCAGCCACTGTGGAAAACAGTATGGAGGTTCTTCAAAAAAAAAAAACTACCATATGATCCAGCAATTCCACTACTTGGTATATATCCGAAGAAAATGAAAACACTAATTTGAAAAGGTACATGCACACCAATGCTCATAGCAGCATTATTTATAATAGCCAAGGTATGGAAGCAACCTAAGTGCCCATCAACAGATGAGTGTATAAAGAAGATGTGGTATATATATAGAATGGAATACTACTTAGCCATAAAAAAGGATGAAATTTTGCCATTTGAAGCATGGCAAACATGGTTGGACTTGGAGGGTATTATGCTTAGTGAAATAATTCAGACAGAGAAAGACAAATACTGTATATTATCACTTATATGTAGAGACTAAAAAATAAAACAAACTAGTAAATATAACGAAAAGAAACAGACCCACAGATACAGAGAACAAACTAGTGGTTACCAGTGAGTAGAGGGAAGTGGGGAGGGGCAAGATAAGTGTAGAGGATTAAGGAGTACAAACTACTATGTGTAAAATAAGCTACAAGGGTATATTGTACAGCACAGGAAATATAGGCAATATATTATAATAACTATAAATGGAGTATAGTCTTTAAAAATTGTGAATCACTATATTGTACACCTGAAACTTACATAATATTGTAAATCAACTATATCTCAGTAAAAAATCCACGTTTGTATGTGTTGGGGGATCCCTGGTCTTCCCCTGTGACCCCTCAACAGGCACCATGGTGGAGAGAAAATACAAAGTCAGGCAGCACAGGATTCCTGTGGGTACTCTGAAGTTACTTGTCCTCTCTGAGACACAGATTTCTTATCCATAAAATACCCAACTAGCAGTGATGTTGTGAAGATTAAACGAGATGATGCCTGAGCCTAGGTCACATGCACTGTGGAAATGCACGGTCTGGGCTTGTCTGGTGTTCTGGCACATTGTAGATGCTTAACAATTGGTTTCTCTTCTCACATTAATGCTGGTGGATTTGGATTTGGAGTGAGTTCAGCCACTTCTGTCTTGGACTGTGGAACATTTTGCTGATCTTTGGTCTCAGTTAGCCACAGCTTTGGGCCCCTTAGATTTTGGAGCCCTGGAATCAAGGTCTCTGCTGTGGTGCTTCTGATCAAGGCTCTGGCCACTGCAGGCCGCTGTGTACTCAGGTGTCAGAAAGACTTGGGTCAAAGCCTTGCTCTTTCACTTTGTGAGCTGTTCACTTAATCTTTCGGATCCTCTGTCTTCATCTGTAAAATGGAACCATTATGTTCTTCTCAACATTGTTGTACAGATTAAACTAGATAATGCAGTTCAGTCCAGGATCTGAACAGTGAAAGGAGAACCAATGCCTAATGATGTCATTAATGATCTCAAGGAAGAACACCATCCTTGAGGCTGGTAGATGAAAATACTCAGGACTTTTTAGTGATTCTAAAAAGTTAATTCAACAGGCAGAGCTGCCCTGGGCA
This sequence comes from Aethalodelphis obliquidens, assembly GCF_003676395.1. NCBI lineage: Eukaryota > Metazoa > Chordata > Mammalia > Artiodactyla > Delphinidae > Aethalodelphis > Aethalodelphis obliquidens. Next base: position 183,521 of record NW_020837962.1, on the reverse strand, counting down.
TTTCCATTCGATGGCTCCAGGCTGGATCCATTTGCACCCTTGGATCTTGGCTCTTGAGCCCAGCTATCTGGTGCACAGTGCAGGCTGTGAAGATGAGCCTAATAGTGAAGGAGTGAGTGTCACATGTCCCTGTGATCAGAGCAGGGTTTGATGCCTGGGATCGCCGTGGTCTGATGGTGGTATTTGGAGATGGATATCGGGTTTGTGAGGAGAGTGCCGGGGACCTTGGCCAGTATTACAGCCTGATTGTAAATTCACTGCAGAGCTCCTAGTTGCTGTTCTGAAAATGACTTCCCTCGCTCCCTCCCCTCTGTCTGGCAGGACATGTTCATAGTTTTCAGTCTTCGGCTAGGATTATATTTCATCAGCTGCTTTAAAGTTAGATGTGGACATGAGACCTGCTGTGGTCCCAGTAAACCTCCATGAACGAATGGCACGAATAAGAAATCAGTGTTTGTTATATCCCACTGACATTTGGCATTTGCTTGTTACTCCAGCATTACTGATGTACCCCGACTAACACACTTGATGGATGTGTACAAGACCCACAAGACGGGGGACTCTGCCAGATTTTGTTCACTGTCCTCATCTCAGGGCCTAGCATAGTTCCTGGCACATATAAGCAGTTGATAAAAACTTGTTGAAGAATGAAAGAAAAGCCTTGGAACCACCAGACCTAAGTTTGATCCTGGTTTTGTCACTCATCAGCTCTGTGAACTTTAGCAGTTCACTTAACCTTTGTAATCCTTAAATTTTCTCATCCTTGGAATGGGAGTATCATTCCTTGAAATGTTACTGGAGGATTTATTCTGATAATGTGGAAGTTTCTGGCACATAGTAGGCACCTAATACATGATGGTTAACAAAAGTCTTTTACTTTGAACAGAGAGGGAAGGGATGAAGGAGAGGGGACTGAGCCTGTATAAGTATTTCTTTCTGTAAGAAGGATTAGGGTGGGAAGGAACTTGTGGGCAGCATTGATGGGGGAAGGAGACCCCAGTGACAAGTGTCCCCAAAAACTAGGAGTTGGGGAGGGGAAGGATGGAGAAGATCCAGGCAGATGTCTCTCCAGAGTCCAAGAGAACCAATTCAAATGGCACAAAACATCCCCAAATATTTGAGTAGAAGCCATAGCTAGTACGTTTTTAATTACCCTGCCAATAAAGATTCCTGGGCAGAACGGTCTTCGATGCATAGTAATGTTTTGCAATGTTTTTAGTAATTGGGTTAAGATAATTTATTAGAGTACTGACTGGATATATTTCAATAATTGCTAAGACTGGAATATTCGTCTTTCCTCCCTGAATGCAAATCACTCCCCAATGGGCCAAAGCACTGGAGAATATAGTCCTGAATATGCAAGTCACTTTGAGACAAATTCTGAAGGCTGACCGTAGCACCTACGTGAATATTTATTTTAAATTGCACTTGGAACCTCCCTGAACTGTGAGTCCTGTGTTGGGGGACCTGTTTTGCTGGCGGGGTCACAGGCTATGGTGGGGTGACCTACTGCAGTTTCTGTTAAAATTAAAGGAAACCTGAATGCAGATGGGAAGTGAGGAGGGTTGGCCAGGGCCCCGGTGAGGTCACTAGCAGCATGAGAGACATAGCTAATGGCTAAAGCAGATATTCCCCTCATCTCTATTTTCTCTACTGAGCTTGTTGGGGTGAAAACAGGCTAACCCTCTTTTAAGAAAAATAATCAGCAGAAGTATTAACAGAGGAATTGAGAGGATGAGAGTCTTGCTGGGAGGAGGAGGGCACGTTTGCAATCAAGATTTAAAGGTAATAAGCTTCCTAAGGTTAATTTGTTTTATCTGGCATGAGCACAGCATTGGGAAAAATAACTTACTTAGTAGAAGCTTTGCATTGTTGGGAGATAACAATAGTAGTGGGAGTTGCACGTATAACTGTTGACAGTGCCAGACAGGGTCCTAAGCACGTTGCGTGTATCCAATTCATTTAATCCTCACGAGAATGCAATGAGGGGAGGTATTATTATCCCCATGAAGAAGTTGAGTCTTGGAGAATTGAAGCATGTTGGCTAAGGTCTCTCTTTTTACAAGTGGATGAGCCATAATTTGAACCAAGACCTTAGAACCCTGAGCTCCTGCCTTGGACCACCAGGCTATATTACAGCCACCACTTACTTAACAGTCACTGTGTTTTGGGTCCATTACATGCACCGGTACATTTAACCGTTGAAATGTTTGTTAAGATGTGTGTCGCTACAATTTGGAAGGCAAGGAACAGAGGAGCAAGATCTGTGGATATCTGATTAGTGGTGAAGTTGGTGTTGCTGAGAAGGGTGTTGGTGATTTAAATGAGAGTGGGAAGGCATATTGGGTGGGAGAGGCAGAGAAAATGTAAAAAAGTTGTAGACCTAGAAAAATACCCATAGCCCTTAGCTTCCTCATTCATAAAATGGGGTTGATAATTGCACCAGCTTCAAAGGTACTTAGCGCCGTGCTTGACACATAAGTGCTTAAATATTGGGTATTAATACTGCTCATAGGGGATAATAATTGGGATTTTCTGAATACTTCGGAAATGTGAAAGCGCAGTAATTGTTCACTACCATTTGGAAAGTTGATTAACCTACATCTTCAAAGAGTAAATAAACCTTTATAAATATATTCCCAGAACAGGGAAAAAAATTGACATAATAGTCAACCACGGGCCCACAAGAAAGGAATGAGAGTCACCATATCCCAGTGTTAATTACAAAATAACCGGAATCTGACCTTTATTCTTCCACTTTTAGATCTCTTGGGGATGCCTGGGGATAGATTTGTTCATGGAAGACAGTGAAAAAGACAAGTAAGAATGGGGTTGCTGTGCAGAATCAGTCTTTCCATCACTCGAAGTGTTGACAGCATCTCCCATCATCCCCACAACTGTGCAAAATAGGTAAAGAGTATGATATCCATTGTATAGGTGAACAATGAGGCTTAAAGAGGACAAAGGACTTTCTTATGACCACAGAGTGACCAAAGGGTAGAGGCTCAAACCTAAAGTCTTCTCACTTTGGATCTCCTGAACTTTTCCCATTCTTCCCAAGAATCCTGGGGGAGGGAAGTGGGTCCTAAATTGGGAGCTGGACTTGGAATTGTCACTGTTCTATCCCCATCCCCATCATCCCCATCACCACAGAACCCATTGCCAAGACTGCCACCACCACCATCACAGTCAAGGTATTTTTACCAAATGAGCTCTCACGTCAGTTGAGAGGCTGTTTGTTAATCCCATCATCCTCCCCGAATAAAGAAGAGTCTATGCAATAAGAGGTGGTTACAGCATCCCCAAAAGTTTCCTAATAGATAATAAATTAGGAAGAGAACATTCTTTGCTCTGTAATTAATGGAAATTTACTATTTTTAAGCTTCCTCTGGGAAATTTTCCACGTCAAATGAATTTGTTGATGGGGCCTGAGAGGGAAGATATCACAAGTGTTCTTGTGTATACTTCTTCATTAGTCGGCTGCTGGAGGTTAAAGTTTTAGTCACGTCTTCGGATGGCTTTGATCTCTCATGACAGTGTTAACTCTATTTGCTCCTTGGTATCAGTCTTGTATTTTAAAATAGTCTTTTGAGATAGCCTTGCTAATTATTTTGCTGGAAGTTTAATTAAGTCTTGTCACGGAGGAATATGCTATCTTGGGGAATGGCTGCTAAACATAAGTCAAATTGCTAAGAAAAAAACTCGTGACAGCTTGATTAAAAAAAAAAAAGAATGACGTAGTTTCAATGTATGATATGCAATGTTCTCCCAGATACATTTAACATGAAAAAGCAAAGTAACTAAACAGTATTAAAAAGGGATTGGCAAACTTTTTCTTAAAAGGCCAGATAGTAACTACTTTATGCTCTGTTATGGTCTCTGCCCTCCTCATGTGAAAACCAATAGACAGTATATAAAGGGCTAGGCATGTGTTTCAATAAAACTTTATGCTTACTAAAATTTGAATTTCAAAAATTTTTCATACATCACAAAATATTGCTCTTTTTTCCCCCAGTCGTTAAAAATTATAAAAATTATTCTGGGCTTGCTGGCCATATCAAAAACAGGAGGCAGGCTGGATTTGACCCCAAACCATAGTTTGCAGACCCCTGGTCGTCACTTGTTTATAAATACACTCACACACCACAAACACATTTATACCTACACACAGCAAATATGATAGATGTAATATTTTTGAAATACCTCTTGAACAAACCTCAACAAATTTAAGAGGACAGAAGTTATTTCAAGCATCTTTTCTGACCACAATGGCATGAAACTAGAAATCAAGCAAAGAGAGAGAAATGAGAAAAAATGATTACATGGAGACTAAACAACATGCTACTAAAATACCAATGGGTCAGTGATGAAATCAAAGAGGAAATTTAAAAATACCTTGAGACAAATGACAATGAAAACACAACCATACAAAATCTATGGGATGCAGCAAATCAGTCCTTAGAGGGAATTTCATAGTGACACAGGCCTTCCTCAAAAAAACAAGAAAAATCTCAAATACACAACCTAACATACCACCTAAAAGAATTAAAAAAGAAGAATAAACAAACCTAAAGTCAGCAGTAGAAAAGAAATAATAAATATCAGAGAGGAAATAAATAAAATAGAGATTGAAATACCTCTTGGTGATTAATTATTCCCTCAGAAGCCAGTTTCTTTCTTCATGGCACCCCTTGGGTTATGAAAGCTAAGCCACGAGGCTATTGTCCCAGAGAAGGAGAGAGCCACATGGAGTAGAGCAGAGGTTCAGTCTTGAGTCTCAGATGACTTATTTCTTTTTTCCCTAATAAAGGGCAAGAAAATAACCTTTGAAGCCAAACTTCATTGAGATGAAATTTTGTGCATTTTTTGTTTGCTCTTTCTTTCTAAATTCCAAAAGCCTTTTTACACACCAAGGTGCAAGCCTGGCCAACTTAGACCATAGAGTTTCGTGACAAGCCATTGTGTCCTGCTTGGTGGAGGTGCTGGAGGAAGCCTCTCTGGCCCTGGAAGGAGCAGTAGACCAGGTGGGAAGGAGAAAGACATGTGTGTCAAATGCCTTCTCCCTGATGGATACACCAGAAGTAGCATAAGAATCAGGAAGATAAATGTGGGGGCCTTTCAGAGCTGGATGGGGCACATTCCTGATTTCCTGTAGTGCAGAGTAAATATTTTCACACCCATGGCATTTAGAAGTTCCACTTTTAGTTTGGTAGAGAAAATGCCAGAGAGGAATGTGGGGGAATGGATTCCCTGCAGCCTGTGTCCAGAGGTCCCCACAAGTCCCTTCAGGGGGATGTGGAGATGCCGGGAGAACCTAAGGATCACCTGGGATCAGAGCCAGGAGGGCTCAGAGGACACGGAATTTGCAACAAGAGGCAATTGGCCAGAACCAGAAATTGGTCCCAGTATGATAGTCCAAACATCAAGAGACCTGCCATCCCTTCTAGAGACACCAGAGACAGACCAGCCCCAGCCATACTGTTGCAGGTGCCAGAAAAGTCCTGAAGGATGTCTGGTGGACCTGAGGCTTCCTTCTACTGCTGTGAGGGCACCTACAGTCTTCTGCACCCATGTAATGTCTTGTGGAAGAGAGCAACAGTCTTGGTATGGAGTTTGAAACTCAGATTTGATTGAATATTTATCCTAAAGAGTCTGAACCAACTCAAGACTGTATTAAACTTCCTGAGATGAGGATGTAAAAAACTGGCACATTTACTGTTTTTCATACTACCTAGTGGAATGGGTCTCTGATAAAGATGAAATCAGGGAATATAAAGTTTGCTAATTTAAAAACAGGCTTTATTTTTAAAGAAACGAAATTGAGTTATTTGTAGTGAGGTGGATGGACCTAGAGTCTGTCATACAGAGTGAAGTAAGTCAGAAAGAGAAAAACAAATACCATATGCTAACACATATATATGGAATCTAAAAAAAGATTTTTTATAAAAATGGTTATGAAGAACCTGGGGCAGAACAGGAATAAAGACGCAGATGTAGAGAATGGACTTGAGGACACGGGGAGGGGGGAAGGGTAAGCTAGGACGAAGTGAGAGAGTGGCATGGACTTATATACACTACCAAATGTAAAATAGATATCTAGTGGGAAGCAGCCGCATAGCACAGGGAGATCAGCTCGGTGCTTTGTGTCCATCTAGAGGGGTGGGTTAGGGAGGGTGGGAGGGATACGCAAGAGGGAGGGGATATGGGGATATATGTGTATGTATAGCTGATTCACTTTTTTATAAAGCAGAAACTAACACATCATTGTAAAGCAATTATACTCCAATAAAGATGTTAAAAAAAAACCCAAAAGACTTTATTTTATTCTATGAAGCCGTTTAGGTTCACAGCAAAGTTGAGAGGCAGATACAGAGATTTCCTGTACACCTCCTACACCCCCAATGCACAGCCTCCCCCACCATCAGCACCACTCACCAGAGTGGTACATTTTTTTACTAAGGTTGAACCTATACTGACATCAAAGTCACCCAAAGCTCGTAGTTTACATTAGGGTTCGCTCTTGGTGTTGTATGTTCTATGGGTTTTGACAAAAGTATAACTACATGTATCCACCTTTATAGTATCATACAGAGAATTATCACTGCCCTAAAAATCCTCTGTGCTCTGCCTATTCATCTCACCCACCAACTCGACCCCTGGCAGCCACAGATCTTTTTGTCATTTCCATACTTTGCCTTTTCCGGAATGTCGTATAGTTGGAAGCACACAGTATGAAGCCTTTTCAGATTGGCTTCTTTCATTCTGTAGTATGCATTTAAGATTCCTCCGTGTCTTTTCATGGCTTAATATTCAATAGTTCATTTCTTTTTAGTGCTGGATAATATTTCATTGTGTGGATGTACTACAGGTTATTGATTTATTCACCTATGCAGGCATGCTGGTTGCTTCTAAGTTTTGGCAATTATGAATAAAGGTGCCATAAACATCCGTGTGCAGCTTTCTGTGCAAACGTAAGTTTTCAGCTCCTTTGGGTAAGTACCAAGGAGTGATATTGCTGGATCATATAGTAAGAGTATATTTATTTTTATAAAAAACTGCCAAACTGTCTTGCAAAGAATTGTACCATTTTGCATTCCCACCAACAGTGAATTAGAGTTCCTGTTGCTCCACATCCTCACCAACATTTGGTGTTGTCAGTGTTCTAGATTTTGGTCATTCTAACAGGTATGTAACAGTGTCTCATTGCTGCTTTAGTTTGCAGTTCCCTGATGACATAGGATGTGGATCGTTTCGTATGCTTATTTGCCACCTGTATATCTTCTTTGGTGAGGTGTCTGTTAAGGTCTTTGGCCCATTTTTAAAATCGGGTTGTTTGCTTTCTTACTGTTGAGTATTAGGAGTTCTTTGTATATTTTGGATTACAGTGCTTAACCAGATGTGTCTTTTATAAATATTTTCCCCCAGTCTGTAGCTTGTTTTCTAATTCTCTTGTCTTTTCACAGAGCTGAAGTTTTTAATTTTAATGAGGTTCAGCTTATCAATTATTTCTTTCATGGATTGTGTCTTTGGTGTTGCATCTAAAAAGGCATCATCATACCCAAGGTCATTTAGGTTTTCCCCTATGTTATCTTCCAGGAGTTTTATAGTTTTGCATTTTCCATTTAGATCTATGATCCGTTTTGAGTTAATTTTTGTGAAGGGTGTGAAGTCCGTGTCTAGATTAATTTTTTTGCCTGTCCAGTTGTTCCAGAACCAATTATTGAAGAACTGCCTTTTTGCCACTGTTTTGTCTTAGCTCCTGTTTTGTCAAAGATCCATTGACTATATTTGCTGTGTTTTTTCACTTGTGAGTTATAGTGGATGAAGTTTGATTCTCCTACATAAAATGCTTATATACACATCCCACACTTCTGGAAGTATAAGTAAGAAATACGCTTGTCTCCAGGAAGTGGATCCTGCGGGTCAGGAGGTGAGAGAGTACTTATTGTTTACTTCTTTTTTATTCCACTTAGAAATGATCACTGTAGTCCAAACAAGAGGTGGTGGTAGTCTTTTATACCATGGTTTGAAGCTTGGAATTGATTCTATATGTGAAGGGTGTGAGCCGAGCAGTGTCCTGGTAAGGATTGTATAATTAAACAGGTTGCCTAGTCACTAATCGAGAAATGAGGTTGGCCTGCGGAAACTGGAGTCTGGAAGGTCTTTTAGGAGGCTGTTGGCATAATCCAGGAGAGAGAAGGTGAGGGTGGGAACTGGGGTAGTGACAGTGGCATTAACAAAGAGGGGAGAGATTTGGGAGATAGTAGGAATAAGCTCAGATCCATGTAAGACAAAGAAGGGGTCGAAGAAACAGTAGGCATCACAGAAATTGTAAATGGAAAAGCGAATAGAATGAGAAGAGACAGAGTAATCTGGATGCAGTGCCCATCTCTTTTATGATCTTGTGTATTGTCCATCTCTTACGTTGAAAGTAGTTTAAATCTATCTTTACTGCATCTCTGGAAAACGCTAAAAAGGAATTAGGTATATATTATACAACAAAATCATCAGTCAATCTCTCTTCTTCTCCCCCTCCTTCCTTTCCCCCTTTTTCTTTTAATTCCCCTCTCCCTTCCTCACTCTTATCAGCTTGCATGGCAGTGACCCCAATTCCTCATCATTCCTTCCAATCCTCCCCAGTCTTTCTCTTCCAAAACGTAGTCTTTCTCAGCTCTTCTCCTCCTCCATGTCCCGTAGCCCCCAACATTCTGGATTTGTGCCCTTTCCCATATAAGTCATTCTAGCCTCCTTTCTCTTCAGTTTTGCTGAGTGATTAGGAGAATAGGCTGAGAGTCAGAACCCCTGGGTCTGCATCCTGGCTCCACAGCTAACTAGTTACGTGACTCGGGCAGGAACTGTAACTCTCTAAACGTCTGTGTCCTCACATGTGGAAAGGGGGCAATTGATCCTAGTACCTCTTTCACTGTGTTGTAAGGATTAAGTGAGATAATACTTATAAAGTTCACCACAGTGCTTGACATATTACAAACACAGATTAAATAGTAGCAGTTATAATAATGATCAGTACTGTCCTGATTAACACAAGAAATGCCCAGATTCAATCAGCAGCTGCTTGAGCAAAAAAGAAACAAACAGCAAAACCTCCAAAACAAAATCAAACAAAAAAACAGAAGAGAAATCCTCAAACAGAACAGCAACAACCAAAAACCCTTATAACGTGGAGCAGAGAAAGGCTTTGAATTCTAAACACTGTGTGTGTTTTCCCTTTAAAACTATCATAATGATTCTCTCCCTGTATTGCTGCATAACAAATGACCCCCAAATTAGCAGTTATAAACAACACAGTTTCTGTGGGCAAGGAATCCAAGAATGGCTTAGCTGAATCCTATGCTTCAGGGTCTCTCACAGGCTGCAGTCAAAGTGTTGGCTGGAGCCTTAACATCTCAAGTTTAACTGGAGCAGAATCTGCTCCCAAGGCCACTTGGTGTTTTTTGGTAGGATTTGGCTCCTCATGGGCTGTCAGGCGGAGAGTGTAAGTTCTTTGCTGGCTTTTTGCCAGAGGCCATCTTCCCTTCTCGGCAGTGTGGCTCCCTCCACCAGAGCAAGTATGTGAGAAGAGCTGGTGAGAATACGAGCAAGAGGGAAATCGCAGTCTTTTATAACCTAACAACAGAAGTGCATCCCATCACTTTTGCCATATTCTATTGGTTAGAAGTGAATCTCCTGGTCTGGCTCACACATAAGGGGAGGAGATCATTAGGGGGCTGTTTTGAAACTTCCCACTACAGTCCCCTAATGTTTTCTCCTGTGTCCCATCCCTTAATCCCAGCTGTCTTCTAAGAATACATCTTACTGCACCTAGATACCACTGCATCTGATCACTCATTGAATATTATTGTCAGATTTCAGGAGCTTCTCCATCATGATCCTCCCTGGAGCCTAAAGAGAAGCTGTCTCCTTCTGTCAGTTTAAATCAAACCTGCTAGAGATCAGAATAGTGTATGTCCCGCTGCAGAGAGGGGCAGGGTAGTGTGGTGCTATTGGTGATCACTCGGTATTCTGACTTCCTATTCTGAAAAAACTGAGGGAATTGACATCAAGGTGGCCAGTCGAAGGGCCGTTGCATGTTTCTGGAACATGCTACAGTGAAATTTCCCTCTTCCACAAAGATTGGAGATGGGGAAAATGAAGGATGCTCGTGTGAGAGGCATCGATTATGGAGAATGTATATTAACTACCTATTATCATTACTGGTAATTACCATTTTATTATGAGACTGCTAGTGAGAAGAGAAGATGGGCTTGTCTTTTCTGAAATTAGACTCATTTATTTCCATTGGGCTGCTGCTTTGGGACATTTCCAATAAATCCAGCATCAGGAAAGAGGAATTCCAAATGCATATTTAAAACTAGAGCTAAAGTAGGGACAGCCAGACGTGCCTCTCAGTCTTCTAGTCAGACAACAAAGCACTTAGGTATGGTTTGGAAGAGATAGATGGAAACAGAGAGAAACCTAAGCAGGCATTCTGTTAAGTAAAAAACTACTACTATAGTTCTGCTTCTAATAATACTAATTAGAAATGCTCTTAGGTATAAGTAATAGAAAAATTCAAACAAGACTTAAATGAGGTTTCTATTCATGTGTCAGAAAGTCTAGTGGCATGTGGCCACTAGCGTTGTTTCAGTGGTTCAACAATAAGAGGCCAGAATTTTGTGATTCCCTCCACCCCATGGCCACAAAGTAGCTGCTGTGCTCATAACGTCTCATCTATGTTCAAGTCAGGAAGGAGGAGGCAGGGATGGTACCAGCTCAACTGTTGCTTTTATCAGGAGAACAAAAACATTTCTCAGAACCTGTCTCTTCCCTCATTACTAGGGTCTCACCAAGGTGCAAGGGGATCCAGGAAAGTTGAGTATTTAACTTTTCTCAGCTGTGATAGTAGAAAGTGGCAAGACAGCATATACTAGTAAGTCAGGCTTTGACTCTCTGTCTGTCTATTGCCCAGAGCCTGACCTTTTGATCATGACACAATATTGATCTATTTTGCAAGCATTTACTGAGAGGCTTCTGCATGTCAGGCCCTCTGTTAGGGATGAGGAACATGAGAATTCCTGTGCTTGAAGTGACGTAGTACCACCAGGGGTGAGGGAGGGAGGCCTTGTTGCAAGGATTAAATGAGGTCACCTTGGTCAGTGCTTAGCACGTGCTTATCATGTCATCATTTGCCAGATCACTCAATGGCCACTTCTTTTTTCTAATTTTTTTTTTTAGATTTTTAAATTTTTAAAAAAGCTTTTTAAAGGTATAATTTACACATCATAAAATTATCCTATTTTAAGTGCACAATTTAATAAATTGTAAATTTATAGAGTTGTGCAACCATCACTATAACCCAAATTTAGAACATTTTTATCTCCCTAAAGAGATCCCTTCTGCTCTTTTGTGTCACTACCATTCCTATCCCCAGCTCCAAGTAATCATAATCTTTGTTCTGTCTCGTGGATTTAGCTTTTCTGATATTTCATAGGAAATTATACAACATGTGCTCTTCTGCATCTAGCATCTTTCACTTAGCATAATGTTTTTGAGGTTCATTCATGTTGTGGCATATTTTAGTGTCTCATTCCTTTTTTTTTTTTGCGGTACGCGGGCCTCTCACTGTTGTGGCCTCTCCCGTTGCGGAGCACAGGCTCCGGACGCGCAGGCTCAGCGGCCATGGCTCACGGGCCTAGCCGCTCCGCGGCATGTGGGATCTTCCCGGACCGGGGCACGAACCCGTGTCCCCTGCATCGGCAGGCGGACTCTCAACCACTGCGCCACCAGGGAAGCCCTTCTCATTCCTTTTTATTGCTGCATTGTATTCCATCATTTGGGCACACCACATTTTGTTTATTTCTTCACCGTTTGATGGACATTTGGGGTGGTTTCCAGTTTTTGGCTATTTTGAATAATGCTGCTATGAGCATTCATCTAAAAGTCTTTTGTGGGCATGTTTTCATTTTTCTTGGGTAGATACTTAGGAGTGATATTGCCGGGTCCCTTCTACATATGGTAAATTTCTGTTTAACATTTTAAGAAAGTGCTACTGTTTTCTAAAGCAGCTGCATCATTATACATTTCACATACAGCAGTGTATGGGGGTTTCCATTTCTGATTGCATCTTATTACCAAAGGTAGAACAGTAGTGAAAAAACCCAACTCTGGTTTCATGGTACCCTGATCCAGGCTCTGCTCTACTATTTATGACTTGCATGGCTTTGAATAAGCTATTTCAGCCTCAGTTTTCTGCTTTTAAAATGGAAATCATAATCTCTGCTTTGTATGGTGGTTGAGAGGACTAAATTAGACTACTGGCCCAGTGTCTATCATATAGCAATTTTTGTATTAGCTCTTATCACTAGGAGTAAATCTTCCGTGTGTTGGTTGGTTGGTTGGTTTTGAAAAATTATTTTACCTGTAAAGTAGAAAAAAAAAAACATTAATATTTGGATTCAATAAATTAGTACAACTTGCCCCATTAGGGGGAGTGATTTGGTACAAGCTTCCAGTCTTGAGAACGTAAAACATGTTGGGCTGGTTGAAATCTCTCTGGAAACAAAGTGGATGAGTTCATGTCCCCACTGCCCCCCCGCCGCCCCCACACCCAACAACCTTGTCCCAATTCCTCCAATTCTCCAGCCACATTCTTGGGCTTTTTTATGCTTTTCTGACTCTAGGGTCGGGGGTGCCCAGGTGCCGTGTTCCATTTTCCTGTAGCTGTTTTTCCCACTGCAGTTTTCTGTCCTTTCCCAGCAGGTACACAGGGAACCATCTGCCTTTCATGATCTCTGCTCTTCTTTGACCCAGGGACGACCCCCCCATCACTCAGGAAGTGCCATTGCACCTGAGTGCCAAAGCCATTTCTGTGCAATATGATAGTTAGGAAGTGATTGTACTTTAGTTTCTGAAACATAAATTGTTCTGCAACCGATGAGAAATAGAGCATCATGTGGCTCCAGTCATTTGGAATAGCTGATCATGGCCTGTCACGTGAGCGCATTGACACACACGGCTTTCAATTAAAGCAAACAAACGAAAAAAGCCAAGAGAAAAGTCCCAGGAAAATGCAATTTGCAAGTTGTTCAATATTTGTTTTGAATTTCTACCTTATTCCAAATGCCATCTTGTAATGAGAGCACGATTTCCTCTTTTTGTCTCCCCCCGTCCTTCCTTCCCTCCCTCCTTCTTTTTCTTTTCGCTGGAGGTGAGAGGGGCTGTCTTGATATCCTCGGGGATGTTGTCCAGCTGATGATGACTCAACAGTCCTTTGGCTCAGCTAGGGGTTGCAGCTCTTCTCCAGCACACAGACTGTGTCCCTCCCAAGTCAAATAGGTTCACTGGCTCTTTCTTTCTCCCTTTAAAGAGGGTTTCTGCAACTTGCTGTTTTCAAGAGACTCCAATAAAGATATTAAAAGAAAAAGAAAAAGGAAAGAAAGAAAGACAACTGGGAACTCCGGAGACCAGATCTGCATTTTAACTACAGCTCTGGGTTACTCGAAGGCACATTACACTTGAAAAGCACTCTCTTGAAGTAGTGGTCCTCAGAGCCAGAGCTGCATCTTTGTTTTCACCCAGGGAGTTGTTAGAAATGCAAATTCTCAGGCCTATTGAATCAGAAACTCTGGAGTAGGGCCAGCAATCTGGATTTTAGCAAGCCCTCCAGGGGATTCTGGCGCACACTCAAATCTGAGAACCGTTGAATTAGAGTTTTGTGGGTTTTTTTAAGCTGATTTCTCTTTAGATGTGCTAGGCTGTGTCAGACATTTTAACCTGTGAATCCACTGGCCTGACCTTTGAATTACTGTATCAAAAAGCTCATACCCATCTGCCCCTGAAAGTGTTGGGACTCCATGAATAGGAGACGAGAATTGAGTAGCATTGACGGGCTGTAGCCCAGCAAACTCAATTAGTTTGTCTTTTCCATCAAGGATAGTATCCAAACAGCAGTTTTCTCAGAGAAATCTCCTTGCTCCAGGGTGAAAACAGACAGTGACTGCTGTCGGGGAAGTAGACATTTCTTCTGCCCTTCCAGGTTCTTCTGGATGGTCTAAGGATTAAATTGACATGAGACAGATTAACAGGAGAAAACCAAACAAAAGTTTAATAACATGTATACATGGGAGAGACCCAGGAGAACTGGGTAACTTGCCAAAGGGGCCGAAATCATCACCTTAAATACCATCTTTAGCTAAAGACAAAAGAGGGTGTTGGTCTGTGTCTTTGAGAATGGACTTGAGGATATGGGGAGGGGGAAGGGTAAACTCTGACAAAGTGAGAGAGTGGCATGGACATATATACACTACCAAACATAAAATAGATAGCTAGTGGGAAGCAGCCGCATAGCACAGGGAGATCAGCTCGATGCTTTGTGACCACCTAGAGGGGTGGGATAGGGAGGGTGGGAGGGAGGGAGATGCAAGAGGGAAGAGATGTGAGGACATATGTATATGTATAACTGATTCACATCATTATAAAGCAGAAACTAACACACCATTGTAAAGCAATTATACTCCAATAAGGATGTTAAAAAAAAAAAAGAGGATGTTGGGGTAATAGTTTTCGACTTCGGAGGGGAGGAAGGCAATTTATACGGGGATGGAAAGGCAAATTTTGGTAAACAAATGTTTGCTGGGCTGTGCAGAGACAGTGGGACACGGAGAGGAATTTTAACAAACAGACTTTGCTAGGTTCTTCCCTGCCCACACACTTGGTTCATATGGTGATAGATCCCTTCCTGGAACAGATCCTCTATCTAAATTCTTTTAGACAGTCAGGGGAAGGTCAAAGGTTCTTCCTGAGTCTTTTGGGCTTTAAAAATAATCAGCCTAAATTAATCCTCAGTCCAAACAGATACAATTTGGTGTGGCAAATTTTGCTCCCCTGCACTGTTATCACAAGGTGTTCTCATAGCAAGCCCCTATTCTGGTGGGCTGCAGTGCCCTGAGCTGCACACAGTCATCAGCGCTGGCGGCCCCTGCTCCTGGGGCTGTATAATCCACAACAGGTGATGCCGTCCTGGAGACGAAGCAATGCTGGTGGCAGGCTGGAGGACAGTCCGACTGTACCCTGGTGCGATTTGACTCGCTTCTCTGGGCTTATGTCTTCAAGGTGCTGATCTCGTTTACCAAAAGAGAAGAGTGCTATCGCCTCTCTCTCCTCCCTGGTAGATCTCTTGTAAATTCCAAAAGGATGTCTAAATGCATAAATGCTTTGAAAAGTTAAAGCTGCTCTACAGATATGCAGAATCATGCGTGTTATGAGCAGAACGTGGAATAGGATGGGAGAAAGGGTTGGAGCTGCGCGTTTTGAGGGAAGGGAGTTTAAAGAAAAATTATTTCCGCTATGCTTCTAACATTGACATTGTTATGTTCCTTCACAAAGTTCATGCCTGAATGAACTCTATTTAATTATTTAATACAATTGTATATATTTAAGGTGTACAGCATGATGTTTTGTATATGTACACATACACATAAGTGACATGATTACTGTAGTGAAGCTAATTCATGTTTCTATCTCTTCACCTAGTTCCCAGTCTTTGCCATGCACACTTCGGTGTACACCAAAATCAGCTAGGTTCACAGGCTTCCCCATAGACTCACTACATCACAATTTCTGGTGGTGAGTCTGGGAACCTGTACTTAAATCAGCACTCTAGATTATCCTGTTGGAAACTACTGCTTTAGCCTCTGGGCATCAGGGATGACAAGCCTGTGATGTGTCTATCATCGCTCTCCCACATGGCATCCAGGGCAGACATCATTAATCAATCACAGTTCTCTTCATCTCAGCCCAAACACAGCCTCTGGATCCTTCTCAATGCCAGGCAGCCACTTCCAGTTAATCAGGGCAGAATGCCAGGGAGCCTTCAGTAGGGAAACTGAGAGAAATCCATTCTCTTGGAATGGTTTAGTTTCATCTCAGTTTTGGAGAAAGGAGACAGAAATGGGTTTTGGTTGTGGGTCAAGGAAAAATAAAACAGACTGAAGTTAGGATAAGGGTCCAAGGACATCTTCATGGCTTGGAGATGACCAAAGTAGGCCAGCACAGCCTTGCTGGGGGTGGGTAGGTAGCTGTGAAAGTACCTGCTGAACTGGAGGGAGGAGAGGTAGAGATACACAAATGACCTTCTGCTTTCATATAGCTTCTGGTCCTCTTGCAAGAACTTTCATACCAGTTATGGACTGAATGTTGTGTCCTCCCCGAATTCATATGTTGAAGCCCTCACCCAAAATGGGATGGTATTAGGAGGTGGAGCCTTTGGGAGGTAATGAGGCTTACATGAGGTCATGAGGGTGGAGCCCCCATGATAAGATTAGTGCCCTTAGAAGAAAAAGAAGAGTCACCAGAGCTTCCTCTCTCTCTCCACCATGTGAGGACACAGAGAGAAAGGTGGGGATGTCTGCAAGCCAGGGATTGGACCCTCACCAAGGATTGAATCTGCTGGCACTTTGATCTTGGACTTCCCAACCTCCAGAACTGTGAGAATTAAATCTCTTTTGTTAAAGCCACCCAGGCTATAGCATTTTGTTATGAGCTAACACAGTACCATTAGTGATAGAGCAGAGGGGTGAAGACTGTGGCCTCAAGTTTGCTGCTTTGTGGCCTCCGAGTCTTGTTCCCAGAGAGCAGGGGTGAAGATGGGATTGTTCTAGATGAAAAGATTCTTGACAACACAGTCCACCTCTTCCCATTTTAATAGAAGAAGAAATTCCTTTCTGGGGAGATGACATGACCTGTGCAAGGTCACAAAGCATGTTTGTGGGAGAGCCCAGAAATATACGGGTTCTCAGCATCCAGCTCAAAGCCCTTTCCCCTCCTTTCTCTGGTGCTCAGAGTGTTTCCAGAACCTTCAGCCACATTTCGGATCTCCAACACCACTTGCACAATACTTCCCCAAATAGCATTGAGGTCGAAGTCTGCTAATCACAGTCTCCTGAAAACATTCACAGTGAGATTAGAAAAGGAATTGAACTAGGCTCAATGGTCTCCATTGGGACGGAAACCGTAACATGCCGAGTGGGAAATTAAAACAGGGTCCTTGGGGAGAGAAAAGAGGGAGAGATGAACGCAGCCTCTCTTATCTTCCTGCCACATGTGAACTCTGTCATCAGAGCTTCAGGTTTTGATAAGCTCAGCGTGTCTTATCGCTGCCTCTGACACAGGCATCGATCATTCCTTAAACTGTGTTCTGGGAGGCATCTCCCCCTCTCCTTGGACGGCCCTACAATCGCCTTTTCATCCCTCCCCCTTTATTTGTTGACGTTGACATTACATGCAGAGAAGGCTGCTTTCAAAAATACATCTTTTTAATCACTTGTCTTCCAGAAGAGCAAAGGGGTGCACGTCTTTGCTTGGGTGGGTTGCTGAGATGCCTAACATCTCCCAGCACAGGCAGCCTCTGACAAAGAAAAACGGGCTTGCATTTGGGACTTATATCTGGCCCAGTCACTGAGGCTGGACTGCAGATTACAGCGGTGGAAAGGCATGGTTAAAGCAGCCCAGTTGCCATTGGGGCTGGATTCTGCGGAAGACTTTAACCCTGATGGGCCATGCAAAAGCCTGTATCAGACTTTTATTTTCTGTTATTTTCTCAAGAAATTAAAAATCCTAGTCAAACATCTTCTCATTTTCAGGGTAGTGATTTTAAAAACTTTGATTACCCCCCAGCTTGTGTGACCATTTCTGAAAGCAGCACATTACCATTCCATAATAGTAAGGCATACATACAATTCAATTTTATGCATTTTAGGGATGGGAGTGTTTAGTGCTTAGTCTAATTGATCAGGTGGGATGGAAAGGCTTTGAGAGCTAATTACCTTCCACATTGGAAACACTTTATTGCTTGGATGACCTTTCTGGAAAACCAGGGTCAGCTAATGGCCCTTTCAGATCTTGCTGGAAGAATACTATAGCCAGAAACAGCAGGAACAGGAAAAATAGCTTTGGATGGAAGCAGGAATGATTTCATTTGTTGTTTCTGTCTTTTTATGCAGTTGCTACTTAATATCCATAGATCATTTTATGTTTACTGAGTCATTCTACATTTTCTAATGTCTTTGAGATCTTGGTAGTGCTGTTATTTTTTTATTTTTTATTTTTTTGCGGTACACGGGCCTCTCACTGTTGTGGCCTCTCCCGTTGCGGAGCACAGGCTCCGGACACAGAGGCTCAGCAGCCATGGCTCACGGGCCCAGCCACTCTGCGTCATGTGGGATCTTCCCGGACCGGGACACGAACCCGTGTCCCCTGCATCGGCAGGCGGACTCTCAACCACTGCACCACCAGGGAAGCCCAGTAGTGCTGTTATTAATGCCTCCATTTTAAAGAGGAAAACCTCAGGGAGGCCAAGGGACTTGTTTAAGATCACATAGCTGGCAATTGGCTGAGTTTTGAACTCAACTCAGATCTTCTGAATTATTTTATTGAAAATCCCACCATTTTTTTTTCTAGGGGTGGCTATCAATTTAACTTTTTGCAGATGACCTCTGTTTATGAAAAAATCATTCATAAATGATTTTTTATGAATGGGCTCAGTAGTGAAACAGATATAAAGGAAAATGGCCAAGTATTCCTCAAGAAAACCCAAGTAGAGTCATGGATGTCTGTGCAGGTTGCTTACTGCACAATGGTAACATTGAAGTCCAGCCCATGATCTCCTTATCCAGCCTTGAGCGCTAAGGTGAGGTATGTCCACCCAGAGGAGGGCACAGCTCGGCTCTAACCCACTTAGACACGGTGCACCTGTCAAGTGGTACGCCACTTTATCTGCAGGGAGGAGGCTGCCATTTTCTAATTTGCACAAAGATGCCATATGAGCGCTTAGTGACCTTGGTCATTATTAAATGCTGAGGCTACGGCCCAAAATGCTCAGACTTCTATTTAGTGATGGAAATTAAGATTATGTTCATCAGGGCTCTGCCTTTGTAGGGTTAGAGGAGACTTGCTCCTCTCTAAAAATGGATTTAGGTTGAATGATCCTAAAAACTTTTTTTTAAATAAATTTATTTGCTTGTTTTTATTTACTTTTGGCTGTGTTGGGTCTTGGTTGCTGTGTGTGGGCTTTCTCTAGTTGCGGTGAGCGGGTGCTACTCTTTGTTGCAGTGCGCAGGCTTCTCATTGCAGTGGCTTCTCCTGTTGCAGAGCATGGGCTTTAGGCGCGCGGGCTTCAGTAGTTGTGGCACGTGGGCTCAGTAGTTGTGGCTCGCGGGCTCTTGAGCACAGGCTCAGTAGTTGTGGAGCACGGGCTTAGTTGCTCCGCAGCGCGTGGGATCTTCCCGGGCCAGGGCTCGAACCCGTGACCCCTGCATTGGCAGGCGGATTCATCACCACTGGTGCCACCAGGGAAGCCCCCTAAAAACTTTTTATTTGCTCCTGGGAAATATGTGTTTCTTTTCCTAGACATTTGTTTACAGCTGATCAGGGCTGCAGAATCCTTCCTGGAGGGCAGTTTGGTCAGGCCTGATCTCTTTCCCTCAAGCTGGAGAAAGGACTTTGAACATAAGCTAGACTGACCTTGGTATATATACCCCTTCCAGCATAGTGAACACCCCAGACTTTTAGAAGTGCACTGTAAAGATTTTTAATGCCTTGTTGGGGCCTTTCAGGGTGGAGCCCGCTGTGTGGTTGGAGTGGGGATTTCTCCTGAAGGAAGGGTCTGTTCGACAGTCAACATCCTGGCATGGAAATTGAGGTAGCCTCGGGTTGGGAAGGGGGCTCTTTTGTGTCTGGGGCTGGGAAGAGTAGGGACCTACATCTGTAGGGTTCTCACTGGAGAGGCAGTGATTCTAGTGGCAGCAGTGAGTTCCTCTCTGTGAAAAATTTTGAAGTCCCCAACAATTTAGTAAAGATTTATTAAAATTTTATGACCTAGTCTTGGTTCTGCTTGGATGGGGGGCATTAACAGAGGGGCTTCTCTTCAAGGTTGGAAAATAAAGTTGGCACAGAGATGATTGAATAAATCCGATCAAATGCATTCCTCTAAAATGTGTTCCCAAAGCTCTTTGACCCTTTACAAAGGGAATGACTGAGGGAGCCTCTTGCCAAAATGTTTGCTTTAATGTTAATATACTAGAGAGACGTCATGCTATGATGTTGGAGACAAGTTGGTCTGGTTTCAAACACCAGTTCTGTAACTTATAGGCAAATGATTAACTTTCTGAGCCTCAAATTTCCTCCCCTGAAACATGACCATGTTAATCCCCACCTCAAAGGTTTGGGGTGAGTCTAATCTTTAAGAAGGGAGCCTAGTGTCAGGCACACAGAGGTGCTCAAAAAAATATTAGCTCCCTTCTTGTAAGAAAAAAGAGGTCTTTTAAGAAAAAAAGGAAGAGTTCCCAGTATTTCTTCAGTCACACTGAAAAGGCATAATGCTGACTCCACCTAGACCAGGGATTGGACAGCTTTTTCTGTAAAGAATCAAAGAGTAAATATTGATATTTTCTTCTTTGCTGGTCACACAGTCTCTGTTGAACCCACTCAGCTCTGCCGTGGTAACAGGAAGACAACCAAAGACAGTGCATACACAAATGGGTGTGACTGTGTCCCAGTCAAACTTTATTTACAAAACAAGTGATGGGCTGGATTTGACCCTTGGGCTATAGTTTGCAGACCCTTGACCTGGGCAGTGTTCATCTCAAAGCCTCTGTTTTGATTCTTAAGCTTTGTCCACTCTCCTGTTCCCCTTTTGGTGAGTCATTTTTGTTCTCTGTCCCTTATCTCTCTATGGACAGTACACACAGTCACTTAATAAATGAGGATGCAGAGGAGACCCCTAATTTTCAAATAAACAGAGAGGATAAATTGCTAAGCCTCCACAGCAAAGTGGATGCAGAGCTGGCCTAGCACACCCTCCCCCAGCCCTTCCTCCCAGAATCCATCTCTTTATTTAACTCACTGACCCATTCTGCCCTTTTGTAAATCAACTGGATTTGAAATGGCACCTTTAGCATATTTTTAAATCTTTTGCCCTACTTTTCCACATTCATCTGTGGATGGTAGAAAGTTTTCAAATTAAGTGTCACTGCTCAAAGTCAAAAATTAATTAATTAGTCAGTGGCCAGACGTGTGCAGTGCCCAGAATGCTTATCAGTCAGCCTCAAAAGCTTTGCTAATTAGAAAGAAGTCGGGGTGGAACCAGGCAGATCAAAGAGCCCAGTCCCTCTCTCTTAGAACTTCTATCACACTGGTCCTGGAATTCTAATCAGTTCTACCATTTTAATAAATTCTGTGGGCTGGGTCTTATTTTGTTGAGTGTACAGTTTGCAGGTAGGGATTCATCACAAGTGTTTCCAGTTCGCAAGTACTTATATATGGGGCACATCCTTCGATAAAAAAGACTTCAGTGCATCCTTCCAAACACAACCCAAAAGGTAGGTACCATACGCAAATTGCTCAACTTTCCCAAGTGCGATGACAAACTTTACACCTGAAACTTTACCCTTCTTTACTGTAAAAACTTTTGCTCAGCACCTTCATTTGAGCAAGCATAGGGCTGTGCATATAGCTTGACAGGCATTTTTTTTAGCTTAATAAAATTTTATTTCATTAATCAGTGACAGCACTTTTAAAAACAACTTTATTGAGGCATAATTTACATACCATAAGTATATATGGTGCACAGTATATATGGTGCACTTAATATATTAAGTGCACAATTTAATGATTTTTTAGCAAATTTACTGAGTTGTGTGCAACCATCACTACAATTCAATTTTAGAACATCTTCATCACTTCAGGAAAGACTCTCATACCCATTTACAGTTAACCCCTAATCCTAACCCCAAATCCTGGCAACCACTAAATCTACTCTCTGTCCCTATATATTTATATATGTCATTTCTTATAAGTGGAATTATACAGTGTGTGGTCTTTTGTGTCTGGTTTCTTTCACTGAGCAAAATGTGATCATCAGTGTTGTAGCATGTATCAGTATTTCGTTTTTTAAAATTGCTGGACAATAATTCATTGTATAGCTATACAACATTTTATTTATCCATTCATTTGTTGATGACTTTTTGGGTTGTTTCCAGGTTTTGGCTATTATGAATAATGCTGCTATGAACATTCACATGTGGCTGTATGTTTTCTAAAGGTGAAATTATTGGGTTTATGGTAAATTTGACCTTTTAAACAAACTGCTAAACCTTTTCCCAGAGTAGCTGCACCATTTTACATTCCCATCAGAAAAGTATGAGGGTTCCCACTGCTCCAGGTTCTCACCAACACTTGTTATTGTCTTTCTTTTGGTCATAGTCATCCAAGTGGGTATGAAGTGGTATCTTACTGTGGTTTGAATTTGCATTTCCCTAATGACTTGATAACAACTTAATTGAATAGAATGATTTATACCAGTATCTCCCACTGCATATTTGGAAGAACACCAGGGCTATGAGATGCCTCACAAGTAAACGGGTTCTCTGGGCCATAAGTTTGGGAAATACCACAAATTATTTCTACCTCTATTCATAGTTTACTGTACTGAGAGCTCTGGCAAGTTCTGTAATGGAGAAACCTGTCTGAATTTATTGAACTTGCCACTTCCTAGGTTTGTTTGAAAACAGAAATTTTGAAACCATAGTGGAAATAGGTTTTGGGAAGTGCTAATGTCTGCCCATTCCTCAGACTCTGTCTCATTGGAGAGAGTGGACAGTGGGCTGACCAGTGTCATCCGTACAGTGATCCTTGTCCTGCAGGGAGCTGACCAACCCAGGGAGGAGACCAGGACCCCCTTTATCTTCCTGGAGTTCTGTCTCATTTCCTTACAACACCCACACAACCTCCTCCACCAGGGTTAGAGTTCTGTGCAGTGTGCCCTTAGGGGAAGGGAGTGGAAAGATCTGGCTTGTGTAATAAAATGGAAGGTTTTCTCCAGGTCTTGGTGGTGTTTTGGTAAAGGAGTGAGGTGAGCTGGATGATGAAAGGAAAGTATGTCACAGCTTTCATTGGGCTCATTAGTATCAGGGAATGGCTTAAACTGGTGGTCCTCCCCCAAATATGTCCACCTGGAACCTGTGAATATGACTTTATTTGGAAAAAGAGTCTTTGCAGTGTAATCATGTTAAGGATCTTGAGATGGGATCATCCTGAATTAAGACAGTCTCTAAATCCAATGACTTGTGTCCTTTTAAGAGATAGAAGAGAAAAGGACACAGAAAGAAGAGAAGATGGAGGCAAAGATTGAGGCAGTTATGCTGCCACAAGCCAAAGAATGCTTGGACTCACCAGAAGCTGGAAGAGGCAAGGAAGCATTTTTCCTTAGAAACTTTAGAAGGAGTGTGGCCTGGGGACATCTTGATTTTGGACTTCTGGCCTCCAGAACTGTGTGAGAATGCATTTCTGTTATTTTAACCTCCAAGCTTGTGGTCATTTGTTATGGCAGCCCTAGGAAACTAACACAGACCTTAAGCACAAGGAGCGTTATGACAAGAAGATGTTTAATGGGATGGGAGAGTTCAAGCGCTTTCTTCCAGCCTTCAGTGGGTACTGAACCAGGATGGAAAAGCAGGTTACAGTGGACAGATCTGAGAGCTCATAGGTCAAAATGCAGCCTAATTATCCTGGAGAAAAAAAGTGAGGGAGGGGCATAAAGGGAAGGGGTAGAGGTAGGAGCAGAAAGAGGAAGTGGGAAGGAAGAAGAGATAGAAGATCAGTCAACCTATCCTTAAGACCCAAGAGTAAGTCTAGTACAGGTTGGAGGTGCTTAGTCATATAGACTGAGAAACAGAGGGGCCCAGAGTTGATGCCCAGTGGAGAAGGTGGCATGTCTGAGAACAAGCCTGGGGCACACACAGCCTGGGGCTGCCTTGGGCTGCCTTTCAGTTGCCTGCTTTTCAAAACCTGGCTGATTTCTTCTCTTTGCAGAGGAGGAAGAGGTGGTAGAGGTATTGTGGGTGGTGGATGGGTAAGAGAGTATATGGGATGGAATGAAGGTTGGTCATTTTGTCCCAATAGTAAAGTGTGATGTTCTGTTCTGATAGATTCTTGTTCATCGTTCTAATAGCTGCTCAGGAAGCAGCCTTTAGATGGCTAATTATGACAGTATCTAATGTTTATTTATCACAGCTCGAGCCACAGGGTTATGTGCTTTATATACAAACCACGTTTTTCTTCCACCATAACCCTATGAGGTGTGTATTTTATTAGTGTCCCCTTTCTTTTAAGATGAGGAAACTGAGGCTCAGAGAGATTAAATGACTTGCCCAAGGTCCAATAGCTAGTACATGAGGGAGGCAAGATTTCAGTCTCCGTTAGTCTGGCCCCAGTGTCAAAGTGTTCAACCACTCTAGGCTGTGAGACCAAGATCCCCTGTGGGAGAAACGAGGCTTTGTCCACTCTAGCTCCAGAAATTCTCACTCCAGACCAGAAGAAAGTCCATGATGAGAGAGAATTTTCACAGTTCTCTTACTGAGTAATCATGGGGCTTTGATGTATGTATGGGCACAGAGGCTGGCTGCAAGGAGATGCTTCTTGGTATAATTATGATGAGAAGCACTGGGTGGGGTAGAAAGTTCAGACAGTCCTGAAATCCATTCCTGGCCCCGAGAAGGACTGAGTGGTCATGGGGAAATCACTGAGGCTCTCTGAGCCTTGGCTTCCTTATTTGTAAAAAAGAAATAGCTCTTTGATATCTAACTTGCAGAGATGTTATGAGTTAGACAACTCTATCTATCTATCTGTCTATGTACTTAGCAAAGAGCTAAACACCTTGGATCTGCTTGGCATATAGATAATGAAGAAATGATAGATCTTAATGTTACCCTTATTTTCATTTTTATTATAACTTCAGCAGGCTTATGGGATGAATATTTGTCCCCTCAAAGTTTCTTTAACTGAAATTACTGACCCAGACAAATACCCCGCATATCTAAAGAATAAATTGTTTTTTGAGCCTTGTTAGTTTAGAACATTAGTTCTGAGTTTTTAATCTGGCTGAGCAAACTGAAAATGAAGTAAACATTTGCAACCACACGGATACAGTCGACAGCCCCACATGCCTCAAAGTAGGAGAATTTTACTTATGACTTCTAAGCACAACTTGGTGAAAAAATTACCCATTATAGTGGGCCTCTCTATCTTAGGTTAGAGGCCACCCTGGATCCTGGAGGTACTGCCCTGTAGCCACCAGCTTCCATTTCAGGGCTGGAGAGACAATGGTGGGAGGGGGAAGAGGGGACAAGTCAGACACTCTGGCAGATGTGGCAGGAGCCAAGCTGTAAATAACTCAGTAAATGTTAGAGAATGGGATGGGTGGCATTTGAAATCATAAGCGAGCCCTCTCTGAGCAGTCACTCCGCCTAACCTTTTGGAAAATTACACTGACCCGCATCTTAGCAAAGGGTATTTATCAAAAGGAGAGCCGACTGTCTTTCAGAATCCATGGTGAGAAGGTATTTACAGCAGGAGGTTTGACATGTGGAAGGGTTTGGTGACCTTGGGGTGAGCTCTTGGAATGGCTTCCTGTTCAGACTTATATTTTGGGAAAGGCCTGTTGTGGAGGGAGCAAACTCAGACATCTTTTTCCATATTAGTGGAGTTGTCATAAACAAAAAGAACCTTGGTCAACAGGAAGGGGAATGTTCCATTTAACTTAGTGGCTGCCACTCAGCTCCAGCCAATTGTAGCTATGAGGGCATATAGACACCATGTTGCACAACCTTCTGTTTATTCCCAGTCCCCCTCCACCCTCCACCCCATGAAAGCCTAGGATCGTAGCGTGTACATGTCTCCATTTGAAACTTCTGGAAATTAGTTTCCGTTTTTTTTTTTTTTTTTTTTTTGCGGTACGCAGGCCTCTCACTGTTGTGGCCTCTCCTGTTGTGGAGCACAGGCTCCGGACGCGCAGGCTCAGCGGCTATGGCTCACGGGCCCAGCCGCTCCTTGGCATGTGGGATCTTCCCGGACCAGGACGCGAACCTGTGTCCCCTGCATCGGCAGGCGGACTCTCAACCACTGCGTCACCAGGGAAGCCCTAGTTTTCGTTTTATGCTAGCCAACCACATGGAGATCAAATTAAACTTGTCCCTTGCCAACTGGTAGGAACCCGTTTGAGAACTTCAATGTAGTAGTGAACTCAGGCAAATCCAAATTAGAAGGTGCTTTGTGGACATGTCAGAGTAATGTTTTCAAACTTCAGTTCAGGACCCATTAGGAGATCATGACATTAATTTAGTGAGGCATGGTTGCCTTTTTAATTTTAAATAAAGTAGAAAGTGTCAGAATGTATCGCATGTTATGTTGATGGTTAGTTTTATGTTGTCAACTTGACTGGGCTAAGGGATGCCCAGAGAGCTGGTAAAACATTATTTCTGGGTGTGTCTGTGAGGATTTCTCTGGAAGAGATTAGCATCTGAATCAGTGGGCAGAATAAAGAAGATCATCCTCACCAGCATGGTGGACATCATTCAATCCACTGTGGGCCCAAAGAGAACGAAAAGGCAGAGGAAGGGCAAATTCGCTCTCTCTGTTTCAGCTAAGGCAGCTATCTTCCCCTGCCCTCAGACATTGGCCCTTCCGGTTCTCAGACGTTCAGGCTTAGACAGGCATTTATACCATCAGCTCCTCTGATTCGCAAACCTTTGGATTTGGACTGAAATACACCACTGGATTTCCTGGTTTTCCAGCTTCCAGATGGCACATTGTAGGACTTCTTGATCTCCACAACCACTTGAGTCAATTCTTATAATAAATCTCCTTTTTATCTATCTGTCTATCTAATCTATCTATCTATCATCTCCTATTGGTTCTATTTCTCTAGAGAACCCTAATATATGCAAAACCCACATATTTATAGCACATAAGAGTAGAGCTGCAACAGTACAAGGATCATCCCATTTAACTTCCCCCCTTCTCCCCAGGTGACCTTTGAGGATCCTCAGAGAAAAATGTGAAAACCATGGGTCTAGGGAATTTTAGGGGCTGTTTCTATCCACAGTACTGTGGTTGGAACTCAGTGATCCTACTGTGCTGTTTCGTTGAAGAGCATTATAACCTAGTCATGGGGGTGGAAAACCACCTTGTTTAGGCCAGATGTTTGGTGAGAGCCAAGGGGGCATGGTCTTTCAGCCCTACAGGAGCAGAGTTTGAATGCTGAGCTCATCCAGGTGAGCAGACCCTGAGACATGGTTTATGGCATCCAAAGACACAGGAGACCAGTTGGGCACATTTAAAACACCATTTTATTCATGAGAAACATGAGACTCACCTGAAACAGACAGCTACCTGTTCATGCTGCCCATCAGGGCAATGCTTTCTGTGTATTACCTGTGGTCAATAATCAGAAGGTGTTTGGTAGAACTCAGGAACTAAAGGAATTGGATTCTCTCAACTGGCATTGCTTTCTGGTGGTCAGGGCGGTGAGTATGATTATATGAAGGAGGGTCAGCACTGCTCGGACATGGTCTGGTTGGAACCCCTTTTTCTTTGAACAGTGGTGGGACTGTAGCCTGTTAGAATGTAATTTCCCTCTCCTTATTTTACAAAAGAGAAAATGAAAGCTCAGAAAGGTTAAGTGTCTGGGAACAGAGACTTGAACGATGTCAGAAGTAATTTCTGTCCATCTCTCATCTTTGGCTCTGGGCTGCATATTAGCATAAAGCTTTATGCAGCTCTCTAATTGCAGACAAGCCTTCTCCTTGGTGTTGAAAATGTAGATGCCAACAGATCCCTCTTTTATTTTCCTCACACAGTTTTAACTACCTAGAGAGGGCATTCTGATTTCCTTTCTCCTGATTTCAAAGTTTCCAAGGAAGGGAACCCGTTGGCTCAGCTCATTATAGGAGCTCACCACTGGCCTGTCAACTAAGGCCAGGGGTCCTGAAATGCAAGGTCGTGGCAGCTCCAGTGGAAACCATATGGATGGAGTGGGGGGGAGGGGCGATTCCACGAGTAAGGATGGGGCTTAGGGGATAGTGCTGGAAAGGAAAAATAAACCCACAGATATTGGCTCTAAGAGCATAGTAACATTCAGTGCCTTACTTTCTCAAAATCTCACTATAGGACCACATTCACTTGTGAATTACTTTATTCATTCATTCATTCAACCATTATTTAATCACCATCTAGAAGGTGACTGATATGTTGCAACCTGTTTTGTGATTCCAAAACATTGAGTCAAATTAGAATAAGGACAGAAAATAAGGAGGGATGTGATGGTGCTAAACAGGAAAAACAGAACATTTTTGCTCTAAGGGCCTAATATGGTGTGTTTTACCTGTTTAGCTATCTCCCTTCACCAGACTGGATATTCCATCAGGGCAGAAATGTCATCTTATTGATTCTTATAAAATCCTCTCAGAGTCCTTAATATACAGTCAAGTGTAAACAATATGGTGGAGGGGTTAAGAGCAGTGGCTTAGAAGCCATACATTGTAGGTTCAAATCTTGGCTTCACCACTTCCTAGATATCTTAACTTGGGAAAGTTACTTAACTTCTCAGGGCTTAATTTTCCTCATCTATGAAATAGGGATATTGATAGTTCCTCCCTAAAAGGATATGTAAGTATTAAATGAGTTAATATAGGTAAAATACTTAGAATAGTGCCATGATACTTAGTCAGTGCTGGATAAATACTGAGTTCTTACAACCTGTTGTTCTTTGAAGAAGGGATATGATAATTCTGATTGCAGGAAATGCTTGGCTTTGGAGCTGATGCAGAGCCTTCTTTTCCCTTCTCGGTGTAACAGGTCACAGACAGAGCAGCATTCAGAACACTACCCAAGCTCACAGTGTCACACAGAATGCTTTTTTCGTGGCTGCCCCTTCACCTGGAGGGCAAGGAGCAATGAAACAAACTCCAAATAAAAGTTGCAATAGAATTTTCTTTTCCTCTTCAAAGAATCTTTCAGCTGTGGCATTCTGTGCAGTTTCTGCATAGGGGGTATTGATGATGTGCCACATTTCATTATATTCAGCACTGTACTTTGTGAACAAAGAAAGAGAAGGCTCTGTTACTGCGCCTGGGGGACGCGCTGTCTGTTATCCAAATGGAGAGTATCCAGGTAGAAAGGCCACCTGTGGATAGAGCTGGGTTATAGTCAAGTGGGATGCTTCAGCTGGGCTCATCTTAAAGACACCTTAGTTTCTGCACATGTCAGTTGGAACCTAGGACTGCTATTGGAAATTAACCTGTCATTAAGTGTAGACTCTAGGAGAGCATTTTTCAAATTTTAACATGCCTTTGGATCACCTGTGGATCTTGTTAAAATGCGGAGTTTGATTCAGTAGATTTAGGTAGAGGCTGGGATTCTGTCTTTCTAACAGGTGCCCAGGTGAGGGTGAGGTTGGTCCATGAACCACACTTTGAGTCCCAAGGAGGTAGCTTATCCCTCAGTCTTCCTGGCTTATTTACATCCTGTTTACTTATCCTGACATTGCTTGCTCAGATTAACCACATTGTAGGGCTTGATTATCCTTTGTTTCTCTATACATATATTCAACAAATGTATATTGAGCATCAACTCTGTTCCTGAATTTCTATGACACATGAATTCATTCCAAACCAGTGTTTCTCAGCCTTGGCACTATTGACATTTTGGGCTTTGTTTAGGGGGCTGTCTTGTGTGTTGTAGGATATTTATCATTAGCATCCCTGGCCTTTACCCATTAGATGTCAGTAGAATCCCCTCCCCCAAGGTGTGACAACCAAAAATGTCTCCAGACATTGGCCAGTGTCTGCTGGGAGACAGAATCACCCTGGGTGGAGAATCACCGGGTCAACTCAAAGTTGGTGACTTGTGACAACTGAAACTTCCACCATATAAAGTAAATGCTTGTTCCAACATAGTGTTGTATGTACAAAATGCTCTCATGTGTATGATCTGTCTGAGCCTTGCCAGGACACAGAGTTTCCCCAAGATGAAGGGGATGCAGTTTCATGGTAGAATTGGGACTTGAACCCAGGTCTTCTGGGATTAAGCGCTGAACTCTGCCCACTCCCACACACTGCCTTCTCTATGATTTCCTGCCTATCTTTGGCTTAGAGGAGCTGCTGGGCATTCTTGGTTTGGTGATTTTCTCTTTCAGATTATATTAATAAGATAATAATTACAGTATTTCTTCATACATTTATAGAGGTGGAATAATTCAGTGATTAAGAGCCCTCTGGAGCCAGCCAGGCGCCACTAATAGTTATTTGAAAAAAATTTTTTTTATTGAAGTATAGTTGATTTACAATGTTGTGTGATAGCAGAGTGACTCAGTTATACACATATATACATTCTTTTTTTAATATTCTTTTCCATTATGGTTTATCACAAGATATTGAATACAGTTCCCTGTTATTTTGACTCTCTATGTTTCTGTCTGTCTGGGCTGCTATGACAAAGTGTCATAGACTGAGTGGCTTATTAACAACAGAAATTTATTTCTCACAGTTCTGGAGTCTGGGAAGTCCAAGCTCACGGTGCTGGCAGATTTGGTGTTTGGTGATATCCCCCTTCCTGATTCATAAACTTCCATCTTCTCACTGTGTCTTCACATGGTGGAAGGGGCTAGGGAGCTCTGTGGGGTCTCTTTTATAAAGGCACTAACCACATTCGTGAAGGCTCCACCACCATGACCTATTCACCTCCAAAGGCCCCGCCTCCTAATACCATCACATTGGGGATTAGGTTTTAACGTAAGATTTTTGAGGAGACAAACATTCAGTCCATAGCTGTCTGGGTATGCACTAATCATATATGAAATGGGGATAAAAGTAAGTGCCTCACAGTGCTGCTGGTGGTATTGGCAGGGAATAGAGGGGTGCCTAAGGCTCACGTGTGTACATAGACTACTTTGCTACTTGCTTTGTGTAACCCATTGGTTTTCCTCACTATGTAAGACTCTGATGGTGGCCAAATCCTACCAATCCCTTCTCTTCCCTTCCAGGATTCTGACTGATGGGCTCCTGACAAAGCACATGATTCCATTTTATTCATATTCCCCTAAACACATCCAAAGCAGAGTGTCCAGTTAAACCTCGAATAAGAACATGCCCTAGGCTGAGCAGAGCCTCCTACTCTTCCTCCTTGGAACTGAAGATAGTTGAGTTACCCATTCAGCTGCAGGGATGAGGCCCATAGGTCTATGGGACACAGAAGACAGAAGGAGAGGCATGTCTGGGGTGTGTTCAAAGAGGAAGTGGTGAACGGTGGGTCCTACCTCTGAGGCCCTGCCCTTCCGTAAATCATGATCCAGTGGGTGTTGCGCTCTGATCAGTTGTGTTAGTCCTTTCCTCCTTTCTTGGGGAGAACTGAGGAGTGGAGAGAGTTTGACAGTTTCCCTCCCACAAGAGCAGAGAGTTGTCCTCTCTGCTATGAGCCAAGGAGGAAATGTGGGGTAAGGAGAAGGGTCTGCCCTGAACATTCACCTTGGTTTTCAGGAGTGAGGAAATTGACCTCATTTTCCCTTTACCCAAGTCAATTTTCATCCCTTCAGCATCTTGTTACTATTCATTCACTGGATCATTTAATTGCTTCATCCAGGTGGCTGGTGGGGATCACAACTGCTCCTCACTGGACCCCCTCTGCTTCCAGCAATTATCCCTGTCTTCCCTCGTAGCAGCACCATATGCCAGAGTGGGGCTTGTCGGGGACCGGGGACAGGCTTTAGGAGAAGTTTTAATTTAGTGCCATCATTGAGAGTGATGCCCTTGTGTAAAAGGCTTATATAGAATACACGTACATACAAGAAGTTTATATTGTTTTTGTTTTTAATGTTATTCCGTTTTTGTTGTACATTTCCCTGCATTTTGCTGTTTTCACTTAGCAGTACCTATGTAACCCTGCTAAAGAATTTTAATGGTATTCTAAGCACAAAAGGAAGCTATTAGAAGTTTTTGAACATGGTGGTATATTTTGTTCTTCAGAAGATTATTCCAGATTAAGTCCAACAGCACCTGTGATAAAACATCCCTAGACCCCAGTCTTCCAATCCCTGCTGAGACCACCGGTTCTCAGTTTCTTATACCAACACCTTAGGTTTTCTAGACCTCCCCACTGCTGACCCCCTCCTCCCACATATTCTCACACCCAGACTATCTGCCACCCAACCACTCCCTCCCCAAAGTCCATCACTCACTGTTCTCTTTGTACTCACTTTTGATTTCTATATCTGAAGAACTGATTTCCTTTCAACTTTACTTCTTTGAAGTCCTAGTGCTTTGAATTATTTTCACTTCTTTTATTCTCCTGGAAAATTCCTCATGGTTGTTTTCATGAGCATCAGTAACAGGGGGTTTGCTACCAGCAAGTATATCCTGCCAGTGTTGTCTCAGTGAATGTGTGACTTTAGAGTTTAAAAGAATCTGAGGAGTCGTATAAGATAATTGCCTGACCAAGGCCAGCATCTATTTTTAGGATTGTTCAAATGATCATCAGATTAATACTTCTGGGACTGGGAACTTACTACCTCTGAGACCATTTTATTTTATCATCAGACAGTCTTGATTATTAGACTTTTTTCTTATATTTTGCCTTCTTCTAAAGGGTCACTCTTCTCAACCTCTAACTTGTGCTTCTAAAATCAGAGTATTGCCATTTTACTTTTTAATATCTAATTGTAATTTTCTAAAACCACAATGACTGTTTTCCCATAAGGCCTTTGCTCAATTTTACATTTTTTATAGCTTTGCTGAGGTATAATTGACATACAATAAACAGTACATATTTAAAGTGTAGAATTTGATGAGTCTTGACCTATTTATACACCTGTGAAACTATCATCACATTAAAAGTAAGGAATATATCCATCATCCGCCCCCAATTTCCTCTTGCCTCTTTATAGTGTCTCCTCTCTACCCCTCCCCTCTGCATCCCCAAAGGAAGCCTTAATCTACTTTTTGTTACTATAGATGACTTGTATTTTCTATAATTTTATAAAGATGGAATTATACAGTATGTACTCTTTTCTTGCCTGGTTACTTTCACTGAACATCATTTCTTTGAGACTCATCCATGTTTTTGTGTTAATCAGTAGTTCATCACTTTTTATTGCTGAGTAATATTCTAATGAACAGATGTACACAACTTGTTTATCCATTCACTTGTTTAAGGACATCTGGTTGTTTCCAGTTGTTGGCTGTTACAAATAAAGCTTCTATGAACGTTTGTGTAAAAAGTCTGTATGAACATATGCTTTCATTTCTCTTGGATAAATACCAAGGACTAGAATGACTGGGTCATACAGTAGGTTTATGTTTAACTTTGTAAGAAGCTGTCCAATTGTTTTCCAAGCAGTTGTACCATTTTACATTCCCATTAGCAATGTATGAGAGTTCCAATTCCTCCTCATCTTCACTACTCCACCTGGATATGGTTAGCCTTTTTATTTTTAAGCTCTGCTCATTTTCATCCTGTGATCCTAGAATACACTGGACAGAACTTTACTTCCCCAAAGAGCTGTGACAGGCTGGCCACCATTTTCTATGGTTTTAAACTGTCTGACTATATTGAATTACCTGTTCAACAAAAATTATTGTGATCTGATATGTACCAAGCCTTAGGTTATTCAGGATACTTAGATGCAGGCAACTACGTCATTTTCTAGCAAACAATTCCAAGACTCAATACATGGGTTGTAATGGAGTGGAATTGGGGTTATGAAACAACATGATGTGCTCTGATACCACAGTTGGTTCAATACCACCTGGATATAGGGTGCAGGCAGCAAGAAACAAGATGGGGCAAGTCCCTGTGTGCCATACTAAGTGGTTGGTGATAGAAGAATGTTGAGGAATGGCGTGCGTGGATCTGCACTTTATAAAGTTCAGTCTGACAGTGTAAATGAAAACGTTCTCTTGAGATACGGGCTCTGCCACATATCTCTCTGTTGATTTACCTTCTTCTTCAGATTCCCTTGGGTGTATTTGGAGCCTTCCTCTCTGTCTTAAATACCATACATCTTTGGCTTTAAAAGTCAAAATGTGCCAACTGTGGTTGGGCCCCAGTGGCTGTGCCCTGTGGGTAGGACTGTGTTTTTCAAGGTGTCAGTGCTGAAAGGGAAGGTGTGTCCTTATAAAAATGGCCTTTGGCTTGGGCTGCCGTGTCACCTGCCAGAGCCCTGCAGGGATGTAATTTCCTGGGGTGTCCATTTGGCAAGACGCTGAGAGAAGCCACCTGGATGAATAGAAGCAAAGTGAGAGGCCAGACCTTGGTCTTCTATCTGTGTGTCTGTGCAGTGCTGATGTTTAGCAGGACATACCAGTACAGTTGCTCCATTGTTAAAATGTTAAAAGACTTCCATATTTGTTGGTATACAGCAGCTTCTCTGCACCCCAGTAACTTGGCCCCCCTGCCTGCACAAAAGGGGTCCCAGGACCCTGTGCTATTGCAACATTGGCTTCCTTCCCAGTTCCTATACCATAATAGTTACTATGGTTATTAAATATTTAAAATTTTTATCATCTTCAGAAAACCCAAATGTGTAATCTAAGGAAAGATTATGCCAACCTGATCCAGTATATATATGTCAGGTTATGCTGGAGGTGGTACTTATGTGTTTAGAAACTAAAACATTCTAGACTCTCTCTCTAATCAGCATAAATATTTCACCAATAAACCAGAGGTTTCTGAAGAGAAACCGTATCATGGAGAATCACTCAAGCAGATCTAAATGAGTACTTCAGCGGTGGCTTTTTATTTTGTAGAAACTCAAGAGATTCGGTGTGAACTTCCAAGTCAGCGGCTGATTTTTCAGAGCAGGGGCTATTTCCTTTGATCCTGACTAGCAGTTGTTTTAGAACCACAGTTAAAGATTTTCTTTTTGGTTAAATTCAATATAATTTTCATCATACTTGATTTTTAGACACTGTAATTGCCCATAATTGTGTCTGTCCTATCTCTATGGTAATATGGACAATTATAATGGATTATCCTTTTGTTTTCCTGGTCATTTGTTGATGCCTTTTTTGTTGTAAGGATTTGAAAACATAAGGCAATTTCACCAATTACTGGTAATGTTATTCAGATATTTAATTTATTTTCTGCATGCATAATCAGCCATAAATACATTTTAGCTAATGGAGATGACAAGGGTATAATATAATTTGAGCCCAAACAAATTCAAAATAACATTCGGAAGGAAACACAAAAACATGGGAAGGAAAGAAATGGGGGACTCAATCTGTCTTTAGTTTCCCTTATGCCAGATCTTCTAATGTGGACCAGTTCTTCTGGGTTAATCTGTCCTTTGGGTTGTTATAAAATGATGAAAGGGCCTAGTAAAATACATGGTGCATAGTAGGTGCTTAATAAATAGTTTTTCCTTCCTTTCTCTCTAAAAACCGAGTTGACTATGTATTTGGTGTTTGCTATGGATTGAATGTTTGTTCCAACCCACCCCCTCCAAAAAAAATCGTATGTTGAAGGCTAACCCGCAATGTGATGGTATTAGGATGTAGGGTTCTTGGGAGGTAATTAGGTCATAAGGGTGGAGCCCGCATGGATGAGATTAGTGCCCTTTTAAGATGAGACATGAGAGAGATGACCTATCTCTCTCTCAGCCACGTGAGGAAACAAGGAAAGATGGCACCTGCAAACCAGGAAAAGGGGTTCCACCAGGCACCAGATCTACTGGTGCTTTGATTTTTGATATCCCAGGCTTCAGAACTGTTAGTAAATAAATGCTTGATGTTGAAGCCACCCAGTCTATGGTATTTTTGTTACAGCAGCCCACTCTAACTAAGATGGTTTTGTTTCATCTGAGACTGTTCAAACTCTTCCCTTTGCCCTCCAGCCCAGAGGCCAAACCTTAGGGTGCAGGAAAAAGGTACCACACCAACCACAGGAATATTGGAATTAGAGTCAGAACCTTGGTCCAGAGAAAAAGGAAAGTACAAAAATGGAACTTCCTCCCTCCAATCCCCAGGAAGTGTCCTGAAAATAAAAACAAAACCTGCTGTGACCCCATCTTACCTCGGTTGCACATTCTATCTGAGTGCCTGCCTGCTACAGATTTCAATTATGGACTACATTTCCACTTTGGTTTCTTGAGTTTGTACAGGACTGGTAAATGCAGGAAAATTTCTTCTTGTCAGAGAAGGCTCCCAGCAGCTGCCCAACTTCTCTCTAAAACCCTTCCTTTTGGAATACCGATTATGCCAGTGAGAAACTCATTTAGTAGCTAATCTGTCTTTAACACCTGCTAATCTCCATTTCTGTCAGAGAAACTGTGTAACCCAGTTCCTGGCTGTCTTCCAGCTGGGGTGGCACTGGGGAACAGGGGGCAACCAATCCTCAATTCTGGATGCACTCCTATTTTTATACCTCCAGGAAGACCCATATTGGATGATTTTAAATTGTTGCCTTGCTCAGAGGAAAGTGTGTGAATGAATTATGAGCATGTGTCTCCATCTGAAGGAACTTCTTGCCACCCTGCCACTGCTTGGCATTCTCCCTGGTGCAGCAAACCATCTGGGGGTCCTAGTAGCACCGGTGACTAAATCTGGAGGTCTTTCCTTGCCTTATAATAAGAGAAGAGGGTCATATTTATATCCAGAAATAAGGAAAGATATGGACATCTGGGGCTTTGGTGAGGGAGTCTGGGGTAGCTTGGCAGTTACTGGGGAAAAGATAGAAAGTTTTCAAATGTCAAAGGAGCATTTCCCTCGCTTCCACTCTGAAACCAATGGAGCAGCATCTGGCAATGTGCTCATCCTCCATGGCTAGCTTCTTGTGCTGTTTGCTCTTTCTTCCACACATTTGGACAGGAGGGCCTTGCTATATGTCTCCACCTCTGGAAGCAGATTCATGTGTTTTAAGCCTGTCGAACAATTGCATGCCTGAGGGGCATTAAATGAGAATCTGGATCTGCTGAGTGGCATCCTCAACCATGCATAACCCCCAAATAAGTAAATGTCTATTTGCCCATTTACAGTCGTGTTCAAGAAAAGCGTTTTACATTCTGGCTGCACTTTCCAATATCCACACCACTTAGTGTGGCATCTTGTTAGTTGTTTTCTGTTTCCCAAAGAGAGGAAGGGGATGGCTGAAGGTGTGAGGAACCGAGTAAAGTATCCATTTATAATTTTGGGGTGACCTGTGCCACTGGAAATGATGCTAAATCTTGTGACCATTAGGATAGACCTAAAATGAGGAGGTTCCAAGTAGGGCCATTCAATAGGTTGAAATCAGAAGAACTGTCTCCCTGTTTACCACTAGACTTACGGTTCACAGAACTATTAAAAGAAGAGTGTGATGTTATAGTAGGACAGAATTCTGACCTCCAAGCTGGCATTGTCAACCTCAATGATGTAGTTGTGACTGCTTGGTCACCAAATCACGGGTGGAGTGGTGCTGGTTGGATGCGACCCATGACATCATTGTTGTCATGGTCAGTTACACATGAATTGTGATGACAGACGGCCAGTTACACATGAATTGTGATGACACTCTCTCGATGCTTTGTTTTGTGGAGTAGCAACTATTTCTAAGAATTGCATTGTGAGTGTGCATACATATATATGTCCTCAATTTTTAATTTTTAAAGCACTGCGCTCTTCTGGAAGGAAGAAATCTAAACAATGAACATTTTATTAATCTGAAATAAGTCCTGAAGTAGACATTTGAAGTAAAAGACCTTCTTGTATTCACTGAGATACAATTAACATACAAGAAAATGCACCCATCTAGAGTGTTCAGTTCAATGAATTTTGACAACTGTATACACCAGCGTAACCACCATTCAAATAGATCTGCACCATCCCAGAATCCCTTTGGCTCCACTTTAGTGAATTTCTTCCTTTTCTCCCACTGCCTGATTTTTGTCACCATAGATTTGCTTCATCTGTATATGGATTCCATGTATGTAGTTATTCTCATGGTTTGGGCTTTGAATTCAACATTCTCTTGTTGATGGGGATTTACATTGTTTCCACTTTTTGGCAATTATCAATACGGCTAAGAGCATTCTTGTACAAGATTTTGGGAAATCATTTTTTCATTTCTTCTAGGTAAATATCTAGAAGAATAGAAGTACAAACCTGTACATATCTGTTGCATAATCTGCTTAACTTTTGCAAGAAACTACCATGTATCTCTAAAAGTGGCACTAACATTTGTACACTCACACCAGTGACGTATGAGAGTTCCAGTTGTTTCACATCTTTGTCAACATTTGGGGTTGTCAGTCTTTTACTTTAGCCATTCTAGTGGGTGGCAAGTGTTATCTGATTATGGTCTTTAATTTACATTCTCTGAGGACCTAATGACGTTGAGTCCTTTTAGAAACACTTGTTGGCTATTTGTGTATCTTCTTTTGTGAAGCATCTATTCAAGTATTTTGTGAATTTTAAGACGTTTTGTTGCTTGTTTTTTAAATTGTTGATTTATGGTTTTTTGTATATCCTGGATACAAGTCCATTGTCCCATAGTGATGTTGTAAATATATTTCCTAATCTGTGCCTTGTTTATTCATTGTCTTAATAATGTCTTTTGTTGGGCAGAAAATTTTAATTTTGATGAAGTCTAATTTTTCAAAATTTACTTTTTAGGGTTGTGTTTTTGTGCCCTGTTCAATAAAACCTTTGTCCAACCAAGGTCATGAGCATTTTCTCTTTTTTTTTTTCTATAAGTGTTAAGGTCCTGAGTTTTATGTCTAAATTCATAATTAATCTTGAACTAATTTTTGTTTATGTGGACAAAGAGGTCAAGGTTTTTTCTTTCTATATAGAATTCAGTTGTTTTAGCAACATTTGTTACAAAGATGCACTTTACCCCATAGAACTGACTTGGCATTTTTATGAAAATATCAACTGACCATATAAGTGTTGGTCTGCTTCTACATACTGTGTTCTTTTCCATTGATCTAGATTTCTGTACTACTATCCTATTATCAACCTGTCTTTATTACTGTAGCTTTAGAATAAGACTTGAAATGAGATAGTGTTAGTTCTCCAGCTTTGTTCGTCTTTTCAATATTGTTTTGGTTATTCTATATCTGTAGTATTGCCATATAAATTTTAGAATTATCTTGTGTATTTATAATGAGTAGCCTGCTGGAATTTTGATAGGAATCATGTTGGATTTGTGTACCGGTTTAGGGACAGTGAGTATCTTAACAATATTGAGTCTTCCAATCTATGAACATTGTATAACTAACTCTCCACTTATTCAGGGTTTTACTTTTTCTCAGCAATATTTTGTGGGGTTTTTTTATACATCTTTATTGGAATATAACTGCTTTACAATGTTGTGTTAGTTTCTGCTGTACAACAAAGTATTTTGTGTTTTTTAGTAGGCTTCTTGCACATATTTCATTAGATGTTTTTCCTATATGTTTATACTTTTGATGTTATTGAAGATTATATTGTTTCTTTGTATTTTGAGACAACTTCAAACTTTTCAAAAAGTTAAAGGTACAGAACAAAGAAACTTTTCTTCAGGAGCATTTGAGAATAAATTGCCAACACTATATTCTATTAACCCCTAATACTTTATATATATTTCCTAAAAACAAGGATGTTACCCTAAATAACCACAACACAATCATCAAAATAAGGAAATAAACATGAATACTTTATTAACATATAATCGTCAGACTCTGTTCAAGTTTTGTCAGTTGTTCCCCAAATGCTCTTTATAGGAAAATGGTCTGATCCTTTCAGTATTTAGCTGTACTATTCTGAAACAGTTCCTCAGTCTTTCTTCCATTTTCATGACCTTAACAAATTTTATTTTAAAGAGCTTGAGTTGGTCTGGTCTTTCCTTTTGCTTAGATTCAGGTTATTCATCTTTGGCATAAATATCACAGAAGTAAGGCTCTATTCTTATTGCATCCTACAAGGGTTACATAGCTTTCATTTGTTCTATTACTGATGATTTCACTAAAACGGTGTCTATTAGACTTCTCCACTGTAAATTTTTATCCCTTTGCAATAAGTATTTTGTGTAGCTGGTATTTTGAGACTGTCTTAATCTTCATCAAACATTGAATTTATTCATTTCTATCAGTATAGGTGCATGCATTCTTATTTTATTTAATAAGCTTGAATCCATTAATATCATTCTTCATTTTGATGCTCAAATTGCCCCAGATTTAGCTGATAGGAGCACCTTCAAGCTAGTGCTCATGTCTTTTTGACATACCCATGCTGTTCTTTGACTACATCCTTACTTTCTGACAAAAAATGTTCCAGGCTCATCTTTTACTTTTCTTGCTTTAGACCTGGAATCAGCCATTTATCCAAGAAGCTCTTAATCCTTTTATTTCAGAATGGTGTTTAGAAACCAACATCT
The DNA here is from genome assembly GCF_003676395.1 of Aethalodelphis obliquidens. Lineage (NCBI taxonomy): Eukaryota > Metazoa > Chordata > Mammalia > Artiodactyla > Delphinidae > Aethalodelphis > Aethalodelphis obliquidens. The sequence goes on along the minus strand of NW_020837962.1, from coordinate 143,309 downwards.
GGGCCTTAGATATGCTCATTACTGCATATATTGCTTGTATGGGTATCTGTCTATATTTACTGAAAATCACTGGTTTACACCAATACATTCAATTCCATCCAGCAACACAGAGTTCATTCTAATTTTCTCCCTTTCCATATTTGTAAATCCCTTTACTGACAGTGGGAAACTTAACTTCTGTTACCCTCAATGTATTTACGTATTTGACCCATCCACCTATAAGTACCAATACCCATCATTGCTGCCACCCCTGCACACCCTACTCAGACTCCAACACCTTGTGCTAGGCTCCCCTCCCACATCGATGCCTTATTCAACCTGCATTGGCTTTGGTGCCCGACACCTGGCCACTCTCCCACGTGCAGATAACCCTTTCACTCTGCTTAGGTTCGGACACCTTGCAGTGGGCCAGACTGTCATGTAAATGTCCTCTTCATTATGCTTGGGCTTCAGCACTATGTACTGTCCCATTGCAGCTTTGCCCCACTTCCCTGAAGGGATGCCTAATCATGTTCAGCCCCACCTAGTGACTTTTGGACTGAATTATCCAGGAAGGAAAGGGGAAAGGAAGAGGAAAGAGCTAGTATGTTTTTAAATTTCAGTTTTAAATTGTTTATTGCTTATATGTGGTTATACAATTAATTTTTTATATCAAGCTTATGTCCTATCACTTTGTTAAATTTACTAATTAGTTTTAGAGGTTGGAAGATTTCTTTGGACATTCTACATGCGCAATAATGTAGTTTGCAAATAATTAGAATTCTATCTTTTTTCTAATCTTATACATTTATTTATTTTTCTTTTATTTTTTATTGTACTACATATGATTTCCAGGATAATGCTGAATACAAGTGATGAGAGCAACATTATTGCCTTGCTTTTATCTGGGGGAAAGGATTAACATTAAGTATGGTAAGAGATACGGTGGTAGCTGTAAGTTTTTCACAGATTTGCTTTTTAGCTTGAGAAAATGTTTTTTTTTTTCTTATTCCTAGTTTACTGAGTTTTTTTAAATTACAAAAAGGTATTGAATTTCTGTATCTCTTGGGATGATTATATGATTTTTCTCTTTTCTTTCACTAATGTTATATATTACATTGATTGATTTTTTTGAATGTTAAATCAATCTTATATTCCTAGGATAAATCTTACCTGGTCATGATGTATTAACTTTAAAAAATATTGCAGAATTCTTTTTGCTAAGATTTTCATAACGATTTTTGCATTTCTTCATGAGGTATTTTGGTCTGCAATTTTCTTCTCTGTAGTAATCTTTGTCAACTGTTAATATCAGGGTTATGTGGGCCTGCTAAGATGACTTAGAAAGTGTTTCCTCTTCTATTTTCCAAGAGGGTTGAGTAGAATTGATATAATTTCTTCTTTAAAAGTTTTGTAGAATTTCCTGCTGACACCATCTAGGCTAAAGCTTTCTTTCTTTAAAAGTTTTGTAGAATTTCCTGCTGACACCATCTAGGCTAAAGCTTTCTTTCTTTTTAACTGTGAACTTTTTAACTGTGAACTCAATTTCTTTAATACATATGAGGATATTTAGATTTTTTCTTATGTTTCTTTTGTTTTTTTCACGAATCTGTCCATTTCATTAAAGTTTTTGAATTTGACATAAAATTGTTCAAAATACTCCCTGACCATCCTTTTAATGTTTGTGTTATCTGTAATCATGTTCCTCTTTTTATTCCTCTTCTGGATAATTTTTTATTTTTACCTCTTTTTATTTCAGTCTTGGTAGGCATTTATGAATTTCATTAGTCTGTTTAAGAACCAGCTTGTGACTTTATTTATTTTCTCTATTGTTTCCCTGTTTTTTACTTTCCTAATTTTTGCTCTTTATGCTCTCTTCTTTCTGCAGACTTTGTTATTTTTCTAGTTTGTTAAGGTAAAACCTTACATAAAGGATTGGAAAATAGAAGAGTAGATGGAAGTAAATATTTTGTGGGCCATGCAGTCTCAGTTACAACTATCCTACTTTTCCATTGCTGCATGAAAGCAGCCATAGACAAAATGTAAATCAGTGGGTGTACCTGTTGTTCCAAAAAAGGTTATTTATAAAAACAGGCAGCAAACTGGATTTAGCCCATGGCTATAGTTTACTGACTCCTGCCTTAGATTATTGATTTTAAAACTGTATCCCTTTCAAATAATAAGCATTTGATACCCACCCTAAATTTTCCTCTAAGCACTTCTTTAGCTACATCTCATAAATTTCTATATGCTCTATTTTCATTATTATTCAGTCCAGAATATTTTCTAATTTCCCTCATCATTTCTCCTTTGATTAATGAGTTACTTATAAATATGTTTTTTAATTTACAAATTGGGGATTTTCTAGATATTTTATTTTTTATTGAATTATAATTTAATGCTGTTGTGGTTAGAGAATATCTTCTGTTTGATTTAACGTTTTTTATATTTATTAAGTTTTTGGAGAATGTTCCATGTCAATTTACTTTATATGTTTGAAGCTCTGTTGTTAGGCCCTGTAACAGTTAGGATTGTTATGTCTATTTGATGACGTCATACTTTTATCATTATGAAATGTTCCTTCTTATCTATAGTAGTACTATTTTATTTAATTTTACTTTGTTTGGTATTAATATTGACATACCAGCTTCCTTATGCTTAGTATTTATATGGTACCCATTGTACATCAACCTGTATTTTTCTTTATAATTAAAGTGTATTGTTGTAGTTGTTTGTAACAGTTAGTTATTAGATATTTTCCCCTCAGCAGTCTGACAATCTCTGCCTTCTAACTGGATGGTTTTGTAATTTAATGTAATTATTAATATGATTGAGTATTACGATATTTTCTTTGGTATAGCTTGAGTGAGTTGTTTTGATTCTTTGGGTGAGAGCAACTGTCACTCATGACTTTCTATGTCTGAAATGGAAGGGAACCCACTGACTTTATTCTGAGTACTAAAATTTCCAGATAAACTTGATATACAGTACAACAAATGTTGATAATGCTGCCTCAACCAATGCAGTACCTTGACTACAATAATGTCTTTGATTCTCCATCCCTCCCTATGTCTACAACCTTTGCAATATGACATTGTAGCTCCTTTCATAAATAGGTGGAACTTGTTTCCCTTCCCCTTAAATCTGCGCTTACCTTGTAACTTACTTTGGCCTATAGAAAGTGATAGAAGTGACAGTGTGTCAGTACTGAGAGTAGACCTCAGTAGGCTTTGTACCTTCTACTTCTTCCCTTGGAACTCCGTCTAGCTGCCATGGGCTAGCCTGATGGATGTAGAGATTCACAGGACTCAGTCACTCCCTCCCCTCCTGCCAGCAGCCAACCAACCATAAGCCATATAATGCTATCCTTGACCAGGTAACTCCTGGTGACTTTGCCAGCTGACTGCAGACACAAGGTCAAATCACCGAAGCATTGCTCAAATCAATAAAACTTCCCTGTTTATCAACAGACTCGTCAGCAATAATAAATGCTCGCTGTTTTAAACCATCAGTACAGGTGATACAGCTACTTAAATTTCCTTCATTCAAGTGAAGATTGGAATATACTCTGCAATAAGGAGGTGAATTCTGTGTAGTCCTGGCAGTCTTGCTGAAGGATCCAGTCATCTGCATGGGATAGGAAGAAAACAGAATTACTTTTTTCAACAGCCTGCCTGAGAGTTCCACTTGGGAAGAAATTGTTTTTATTTGCAAAAATACGGTAGAAGCCTTCTTATCTGACAATTAGAACTGGTAGTTGGCTGGTTAATCTAGCAGAAGAATTAGAATTGCCTATTAGTCATGAGCTTTCAGCTTTCTGTGGGGAGCAGTCAGTATGTTTTATAGAGGAAATAGAGAATGTTGCTTATTTTGATAAAGTAGATTTAGTGGAGGTTGGTTAGGAACATACTTTCTGTAGCTTGTGGCTCCCCTATTTATGGAAAGAGAGGGCCTAGATGGATATCTAAGAAGAGAAGGAATCATTATTATATATAAAAGTCTGAGTTCTGAATCACAGATGTGGAAATGATGCCCCTCCTTCATTCATTAATGCAGAAGACTTTACTGTATTTTTCCAAACAAATAAGGATTTATTGAGCCCCTCTTGGGAGCTTGATAAAATTAGGAATTTGTTCCGTTCACCCACTATATCACAAGTACATTAGTGCCTGGCACAGATGGAGTACCATCTACCGGTTGAATTTATAAGTAGAAGGGAACTTATATCATTTGATTGAAAGAGTAAAAATTAATAATTTTAAATCTGGCAGTTGAGTTTCTTTTAGGGAGAGACCTACTGCTATTTAGGAAAATAGCTTCATATAGATGACTTGGGTTTAGAAGGCATAGTTAGAAAAGAGACAGTGAAATAAAGAGATTGTGAAAACTGACTTTCATAAGAGATTAACAGTAACTTGGGAGTTACTGGCTTGTATGGAGCAAAGGAAAGGCTTGGTAGGAGGAGGAAGGAGAGAGAAAATGGGGCTGAGGTGGGTGGTCCATGGGAATCCTGTTGGCAGATAGGGAGACTGAAGGAATTTTAAGACAGTGAGGTGATTTACTGCTACAGTTTTGGCTGTGGTGTAAAATCTTCTTCATTGTCCCAAACTTTCAGTAAGTCTGCCACACTTATAGCCTGGGGTTCCGGGATGGAGATCAGTGTCTGGTAACAGTGCAGAAATGGGCAGGCAGTGTGTTTATCAACAAACTGAATGGTCTCACCTGAATTGGGGGATTCTGAGCTAGAAATGATTAAGTGATTATGACAACCCTGTCTCAATATCTCAAGAATCTCCACAGAGATGGGGATCAGCATTGAGCTTTTCCACAGCACATGGCATGTGGCTTGAGCTAATTTCATTTGAATTTCAAAGAATGGGTGATTCAGGGAAGCTGATAACAGGATGGTGTGGATATCATTTTAGATATTAAGAAAACAGACCTTTTAGGTGATTGCCAAGTTGATTGGCACAAGATGCTAGGAATAAGCAAACCTTCCGGAGAAGATTGCTCCAAAGGAACTTTTCACCATCACGCCCTACTTCTCATTAGTGTAACTGGATAAGGCATAGGGAGACACCCTCCTGTTTTTTCTGCTTTAACTTAACACTCAAAGACTATTTTTTGGTTTTAAGTACATGTTAAACACACACACACACACACAACATATATTTGTTTCTTTTCTGGTTGGAGATAGTGATAAATTCTTAACTTATCATTCTTAATTGATAAAGTCTGTGCAAACTGTTCTCTTTTATCATTGTTCTCTATTATCTCTCCCATACTAAGACTTGAAAAATAGGAATTTACAAAGAATTATTTTTCAGAATGTTTTTAGCAACATCACATGATTTTAATATTTTTATGGTTAGAAAATTTCCCCCCTGTCCACTTGAGTATCACACAAGCTTCTCATAACAGACACAATTGAAGCCTTGGTATAGTGCTAGTTAGTCACCCTGGAGAGGGGTGGATGAAAGGTAAGCCTCCTTCGGGCACCTTTTAAAGAGGTTTAGTCATTGAAGAACCTGGTTATAGAGGTCTGAAGCCTGGGTGTGAGATCAGAGCAGGAGCCCTGGGGTAAAAAATGTCTAACTTCCTTAGCCCCACCCTTGACATTTGTTTCTTGGAGTAGGTGACTACCTACCCCTGGGGGTTTTCTGATTGAGGAAGCAAGGGGATCCTGATGCATGCCACACGTCTACCCTGCCCCCCAAATTATCTGTCTCTTTTTAATATTGATTTATAGTTCTTTATATATCTGATTATGAGTCCTTCGTAACATATTTGTATCTTCTTCTGCTCTGTAGCTTACCTTGTAAAATGATATTTTTTGAGCTGAATTTCTTAATTTTAATTAAATATAATTTATCCATCTCCTCCTTCTTCCTTTATGGTTAGTGGTGGTGTTGTTTGGTTCTGTTTAAGAAAATTTTGCCTCTCTTAGGGTCATAAAAACATTCTCCTGTATTATTTTCTATACATTTCTTGTTTTCTTTTCATGCTTAGGTCTATAATCTATTGGAATTAGTTTTGTGTATGGTGTGAAGTAGTAGTAAAAGCTTGTTTTCCCCATAGAGATGTCAAATTGATTTAGCATTAATTGTTTTTTATAATGTTGATTGTTCCAATAAATTAGGTTACCGTATATGTGGGTATGTTTCTGAACTCTATTTTATTCCATTGGACTATTTATTTAAGATTAACAAAACTCTGTCTTGTTAATAACTGTAGCTTTAAAGTAAATCTTGATATTTAACAATGTAAGTCCTCCACATTTGTTCTTTGCTATTCTAGATCCTTTTCATTTTCATATTTTAGAACCAGCTTACTGATCTACCCAAAAGTTCTGCTAGCAATTTAATTGGAATTGCATTTGAATCTATAGATAATTTTGGGGGCAATTGACATCTTTATAACATTGGGTTTTCCAATTCATGAATATTATATATCCCTCTATGTATTTAGATCTTCTTGAATTTCTCTCAGTAATATTTAGTAATTTTCCATGTAGAGGTCTTGCACGTTTTTCCTTAGATTGATTCCTGGATATTTGATGTTTTCTGGTATCATCTGAAGTTAATGGTATCATTAAAAAATTTTCATTTTCTAATCATCACTAGTATATAGAAATACTATTTTGTTTTATATAACTTGGTATCTAGTGTTGTTACTACAATTACTTATTAATTCTAATATTTATTTGAAAATTCTTTTCAAATATGTATACAATCATGGTGTCTGAGAATAATGATAGCTTTGTTTCTTCCTTTACAAGCCTTATACTTTGTTTTAGCCTTATTGCACTGGAGGAGACCTTGCATACAGTGTTAAATAGAAGTAGTGACAGCCAACTTCCTTGTCTTATTCCCAACCTCAGAGAGAAAGCTTTTGATATTTTGCCAGTAAATATGTTTCCTTTAGGATGTTCGTAGACACACTTTATCAATGTAAAAATGTTTCTTTCAATTCTTAATTTGCTAAAAGTTTTTTTTTTTTTAATTATGAATGGCTCTTCGGTTGTATCAGAAACATTTTCTGTATTTATTGAGTTACTGATTTTTTCTTTAACATATTAAGTTGCTTAATTACATTGATATAGTTTTGAATTATAAACAAACATTGATTTCCTGGAATAAATTGTGTCTTGCTGAATTTGTTAAGCTCATAACTAATTTAGTATTTTTACACCTGTGCTCATGAGAATGATTGGCCTGAAAATTTTTTCTTGTAATGTCCTTTATCAGGTATTTATATCAAGATTATTCTGTCATCATAGCATGAGTTGGTAAGTGCATCCTCTTGCTCTGTTCTCTGAAAGATTTGTATAAGATGGGTGTTATTTTTTCCTTAAATATTTGGAAGAATTAACAAGTGTAGCTATCTGGGTCTGGAGGGTGTGTGTGCGTGTGCATATGTGCGCACATGTGTGTGAAAGCTTTTAAATTATGGATTCAAGTTTTTAACAGATATAAGATGATTCATGTTTGTTAATCCTTATGTTAGCTTGGTAAATTGTATTTTTCATGGAATTCCTTCATTTCATAACAATTTTCAAATTTACTGGCTTAAAGTTATTAAATAGGTTCTCTTAGGATCCTTTTAATGTTTATAGAATCATGAGTAATTTTCCCTTTCTTATGCCTAATATTGGTAATTTGATTCTCTTTCCTTTTTTCTTTGATCAGTCATGCTGGGCATTTATTAATTTCATTTGCCCTTCTAAAGAATCAGTTTTTGGCTTTGTTGATTTTTTCTTTCACATGGTTATTTTCTATTTCATTATTTCTTCTATTATTGTTGTTATCATCATTATTTTGGGGGGAAATTTCATTTCCTGTTCTTTTTGTAGCTTCTTGAGATAAATGCTTAGATATTTGATTTTTACCCTTTCTTCTTTGCAGTATATGTACTTAAAACTATAAATGTCACTCTAAGTGGTGCTTTACCCCTGTCATATCCCTTTCTGAGACATCCCTGAAGTCAGTAGTAAAGGGAAGTCCTCCCAGTGGGAAGAACTCAGAGCAGTGCACCTGGTTGTTCATTTTGCTTGAAAGGAGAATTGGCCAGACGTGATTATTTACCAATTCTGTTTGTATGGCCAATTGTTTGGCTGGATGGTCAGGGACCTGGAAGGAACATGTTTGGAAATTTGGTGACAAGGAAATTTGGTCTATGTGGACAGACCTCTCTGAGTGGGTAAAAAATGTGAAGATATTTGTGTCCTACGTGAATGCTAACCAACGGATGACCTCAGCAGAAGCAGCATTTTAATTATCAAGTGGATAGGATGACCTGTTCTATGGATACCAGTCAACCTCTTTCCTCAGCCATTTCCCAGAGGGCTCATGAACTAAATGGCAGGGACAGAGATTATGCATGGGCTCAGCAACATGGCTTTCTACTCACCAAGGCTGAGCTGACTACAGCCACTGCCCAATCTGCCAACAACAGAGACCAACACTGAGCCCCCAATATGACACCATTCTCTAGGATGATCAGCTAGCTACCTGGTGGCGGGTTGATTACATTGGACCCCTTCCATCAAAGGTCATTTTGTTCTTACTGGAATAGACCTTAACTCTGGATATGGACTTGCCCTACCTGCACACAATACTTCTGCTAAAACTTCCATCTGTGAACTTACAGAATGTCTTATTCATCATGATATTGCACACAGCATTGCTCTGATCAAGGCAGTCACTTCACAGTAAAGGAAGTGTAGCAGTGGACCCATGCTCATGGAATTCACTGGTGTTACCGTGTTCCTTACCATCTTGAAGCAGATGGCTTGATAGAGCAGTGGAATGGCCTTTTGAAGACTCATTTACAGTGCCAGCTAGATGGCATTATCTTGCAGGGTTTGGGCAAGGTTCTCCAGAAGGCTGTATATGCTTGAATCAGTATCCAATATATGATGCTGTTTTCCCCATAGCTAGGATTCACAGGTTCAGGAATTAAAGGGTGGCAAGAAGAACGATCCTGAAGGTGGTTCAGTGAGATATCACCTCGCTCCAGTCAAAATGGCCATTATCAAAAAGTCTACAAATAACAAATGTTGGAGGGGTTGTAGAGAAAAGGGAACCCTCCTGCACTGTTGGTGGGAATGTAAGTTGGTGCAGCCACCACGGAAAACAGTATGGAGGTTCCTAGAAAAACTAAAAAGAGAGCTACCATATGATTCAGCAATTCCACTCCTGGGTATATATCCGAAAAAGATGAAAACACTAATTCGAAAAGATCCATGCACCCCAGTGTTCATAGCATGACATTATTTACAATAGCCAAGATATGGAAGCAATCCAAATGTCCATCACCAGACAGATGGGTAAGGAAGATGTGGTATATGTATATATCCATTTACTTTTAATATTAATTACTGAAATATTTACATTTAAATATACCATCATATTTTTGTTTCATTTGTTTATGATTTCTTGTTTTCTTTTGAATTTATGTTTTTACTTCTATTTACCTCTCCTACCTCCCATTCCATTGTTGCCATGTATTTTAATTCTAAAAATATCTTATACTACATGACATACTATAAATGTTTTAGCAGTCAATATTCATTTAGATTTACTCACATGTATGTCTTTTCCAGCAATGTTTATTACTTCCTATTGCCATAAGTTCCTCCACAGTCATTTTTTCTACCTGAAAAACTCCCTTTAGTACTTCCTTTAGTACCAGTCTGCTGTAATTTAATCTCTCAGTTCTTTTGTGTGTGTGTATATGTGTGTGTGTGTGTGTGTGTGTGTGTGTGCGTGTATGTGTGTCTGTGTGTGTATGTCTGAAAATGTATTTTTTTCTACATTTACTTTAAAGGGATTGTTTTTGGTTGAGTATAGAACTGTAGGTTGGCAGTTGTTTTAAAGATGCCACATCATTATCTTTTAGTTTCTGTCACTTCAATTGAGAAATCTGTTAGTCTTATTGATACTCCTTGGAAAGTAATAGTGGCTTTTCTCTACTGTAGCTGCTTTTTGCAGGCCTTTGTCTTTGATTTGCAACTATGTGTCTAGATATTTTGTTTTGTATTCATTTCCTTTCACTGTTTGTAGAGCTTCTGGAATCTGTACAATGATCTTCCATCATTTTGGAAAATTCCTAATCCTTATCTCTTCAAATATTTATTTTATATCTTTTCTATTCTCTCCTTCTGAGACTGTAATTACACATTTGTTAACCAATTTCACCATATCCCGTGGGTCATTTATCTGTTTTCCATATTTTCCCTGTCTGTGCCTCTCAACTTGAGTATATTCTAATTATTTACCTTTCATTTCATTACTCTTCCTTGCTCTGTTTTATCTTCTGTTAAAATCACTACTGAATTACCAATATGAGTTACTGTATTTTTATTTATTTATTTACTTTAGGTCTTTTTTTTTTTTAACATCTTTATTGGAGTATAATTGCTTTACAATGGTGTGTTAGTTTCTGCTTTATGACAGAGTGAATCAGCTATACATATACATATATCCCCATATCTCCTCCCTTTTGTGTCTCTCTCCCACCCTCCCTATCCCACCCCTCTAGGTGGTCACAAAGCACCAAGCTGATCTCCCTGTGCTATGTGGCTGCTTCCCACTAGATATCTATTTTACATTCGGTAGTACGTATAAGTCCATGCCACTCTCTTACCTTGTCTCAGCTTACTATTACCCCTCCCCGTGTCCTCAAGTCCATTCTCTACGTCTGCGTCTTTATTCCTGTCCTGCCCTGAGGTTCTTCAGACCATTTTTTTTTCTTTTTTTAGATTCCATATATATGTGTTAGCATATGGTATTTGTTTTTCTCTTTCTGACTTACTTCACTCTGTATGACAGACTCTAGGTCCATCCACCTCACTACAAATAACTCAGTTTCGTTTCTTTTTATGGCTGAGTAATATTCCATTGTATATATGTGCCACATCTTCTTTATCCATTCATCTGTTGATGGACACTCAGGTTGCTTCCATGTCCTGGCTATTGTAAATAGAGCTGCAATGAACATTTTGGTACATGATTCTTATTGAATTATGGTTTTCTCAGGGTATATGCCCAGTAGTGGGATTGCTGGGTCATATGGTAGTTCTATTTTTAGTTTTTTAAGGAACCTCCATACTGTTCTCCATAGTGGCTGTATCAATTTACATTCCCACCAACAGTGCAAGAGGGTTCCCTTTTCTCCACACCCTATCCAGCATTTATTGTTTGTAGATTTTTTGATGATGGCCATTGTGACCAGTGTAAGATGATATCTCATTGCAGTTTTGATTTGCATTTCTCTAATGATTACTGAGCATTCTTTCATGTGTTTCCTGGCAATCTGTATATCATCTTTGGAGAAATGTCTATTAGGTCTTCTGCCCATTTTTGAATTGGGTTGTTTGCTTTTTTTTTGATATTGAGCTGCATGAGCTGCTTGTAAATTTTGGAGATTAATCCTTTGTCAGTTGCTTCATTTGCAAATATTTTCTCCCATTCTGAGGGTTGTCTTTTCGTCTTGTTTATGGTTTCCTTCGCTGTGCAAAAGGTTTTAAGTTTCATTAGGTCCCATTTGTTTACTTTTGTTTTTACTTCCATTTCTCTAGGAGGTGGGTCAAAAAGGATCTTGCTGTGATTTATGTCACAGAGTGTTCTGCCTATGTTTTCCTCTTTAGAGTTTTATAGTGTCTGGCCTTACATTTAGGTCTTTAATGCATTTTGAGGTTTTTTTTTGTGTATGGTGTTAGGGAGTGTTCTGATTTAATACTTTTACATGTACCTGTCCAGTTTTCCCAGCACCACTTATTGAAGAGGCTATCTTTTCTCCACTGTATATTCTTGCCTCCTTTATCAAAGATAAGGTGACCATAAGTACGTGGGTTTATCTCTGGGCTTTCTATCCTGTTCCATGGATCTATATTTCTGTTTTTGTGCCAGTACCATACTGTCTTGATTACTGTAGCTTTGTAGTATAGTCTGAAGTCAGGGAGCCTGATTCCTCCAGCTCTGTTTTTCTTTCGCAAGATTGCTTTGGCTATTCAGGGTCTTTTGTGTTTACATACAAATTGTGAAATTTTTTTTTCTAGTTCTGTGAAAAATGCCAGTGGTAATTTGATAGGGATTGCATTGAATCTGTAGATTGCTTTGGGTAGTAGAGTCGTTTTCACAGTGTTGATTCTTCCAATCCAAGAACATGGTATATCTCTCCATCTGTTTGTATCATCTTTAATTTCTTTCATCAGTGTCTTATAATTTTCTGCATACAGGTCTTTTGTCTCCTTAGGTAGGTTTATTCCTAGATATTTTATTCTTTTTGTTGCAGTGGTAAATGGGAGTGTTTTCTTAATTTCACTTTCAGAGTTTTCATCATTAGTGTATAGGAATGCAAGAGATTTCTGTGCATTAATTTTGTATCCTGCTACTTTACCAAATTCATTGATTAGCTCTAGTAGTTTTCTGGTAGCATCTTTAGGATTCTCTGTGTATAGTATCATGTCATCTGCAAACAGTGACAGCTTTACTTCTTCTTTTCCGATTTGGATTCCTTTTATTTCCTTTTCTTCTCTGGCTAAAACTTCCAAAACTATGTTGAATACTAGTGGTGAGAGTGGGCAACCTTGTCTTATTCCTGCTCTTAGTGGAAATGGTTTCAGTTTTTCACCATTGAGAACGATGTTGGCTGTGGGTTTGTCATATATGGCCTTTATTATGTTGAGGTAAGTTCCCTCTATGCCTACTTTCTGGAGGGTTTTTATCATAAATGGGTGTTGAATTTTGTCAAAAGCTTTCTCTGCATCTATTGAGATGATCATACGGTTTTTCTCCTTCAGTCTGTTAATATGGTGTATCACATTGATTGATTTGCTTATATTGAAGAATCCTTGCATTCCTGAGATAAATCCCACTTGATAATGGTGTATGGTCCTTTCAATGTTTTGTTGGATTCTGTTTCCTAGTGTTTTGTGGAGGATTTTTGCATCTATGTTCATCAGTGATATTGGCCTGTAGTTTTCTTTCTTTGTGACATCTTTGTCTGGTTTTGGTATCAGGGTGATGGTGGCCTCGTAGAATGAGTTTGGGAATGTTCCTCCCTCTGCTATGTTTTGGAAGAGTTTGAGAAGGATAGGTGTTATCTCTTCTGTAAATGTTTGATAGAATTAGCCTGTGTGGCCATCTGGTCCTGTGCTTTTGTTTGTTGGAAGATTTTTAATCACAGTCTCAATTTCAGTGCTTGTAATTGGTCTGTTTATATTTTCTGTTTCTTCCTGGTTCAGTTTTGGAAGGTTGTGCATTTCCAAGAATTTGTCCATTTCTTCCAGGTTGTCCATTTTATTGGCATAGAGCTGCTTGTAGTAATCTCTCATGATCCTTTGTATTTCTGCAGTGTCAGTTGTTACTTCTCCTTTTTCATTTCATATTCTATTTATTTGAGTCTTCTCCCTTTTTTTCTCAATGAGTCTGGCTAATGGTGTATCAATTTTGTTTATCTTCTCAAAGAACCAGCTTTTAGTTTTATTGATCTTTGCTATCGTTTCCTTCATTTCTTTTTCATTTATTTCTGATCTGATCTTTATGATATCTTTCCTTCTGCTAACTTTGGGGTTTTTTTGTTCTTTCTCTAATTGCTTTAGGTGTATGGTTAGGTTATTTATTTGAGCTTTTTCTTGTTTCTTAAGGTAGGATTGTATTGCTATAAACTTCCGTCTTAGAACTGCTTTTGCTGCATCCCCTAGGTTTTGGGTTGTCATGCTTTCATTGTCATTTGTTTCTAGGTATTTTTTGATTTCCTCTTTGATTTCTTCAGTGATCTCTTGGTTATTAAGTAGTGTATTGTTTAGCCTCCATGTGTTTGTATGTTTTACAGATTTTTTCCTCTAATTGATATCTAGTCTCATAGTGTTATGGTCAGAAAAGATACTTGATACGATTTCAGTTTTCTTAAATTTACCAAGGCTTGATTTGTGACCCAAGATATGATCTATCCTGGAGAATGTTCCATGAGAACTTGAGAAGAATGTGTATTCTGTTGTTTTTAGATGGAATGTCCTCTAAATATCAATTAAGTCCATCTTGTTTAATGTATCATTTAACGCTTGTGTTTCCTTATTTATTTTCATTTTGGATTATCTGTCCATTGGTGCAATGAGGTGTTAATGTCCCCTACAATGATGGTGTTAATGTCTATTTCCCATTTTATAGCTGTTAGTATTTGCCTTATGTATTGAGGTGCTCCTATGTTGGGTGCATAAATGTTTACAATTGTTATAGCTTCCTCTTGGATCTATCCCTTGATCATTATGTAGTGTCCTTCTTTGTCTCTTGTAATAGTCTTTATTTTAAAGTCTGTTTTGTCTGATATGAGAATTGCTACTCCAGCTTTCTTTTGATTTCCACTTGCATGGACTATCTTTTTCCATCCCCTCACTTTCACTCTGTATGTGTCCCTAGGTCTGAAAGGGGTCTCTTGTAGATAGCATATAGATGGGTCTTATTTTTGTATCCATTCAGCAAGCCTTTGTCTTTTGGTTGGAGCATTTAATGCATTCAGGTTTAAGGTAATTATTGATATGTATGTTCCTATTACCATTTTCTTAATTGTTTGTTTTTGTAGGTCCTTTTCTTCTCTTGTGTTTTCCACTTAGAGAAGTTCCTTTAGCATTTGTTGTAGAGCTGGTTTGGTGGTGCTGAATTCTCTTAGCTTTTGCTTGTCTGTAAAACTTTTGATTTCTCCATGGAATCTGAATGAGATCCTTGCTGGGTAGAGTAATCTTGGTTGTAGTTTTTCTCCTTCATCACTTTAAATATGTCCTGCCACTCCCTTCTGGCTTGCAGAGTTTTTGCTGAAAGATCAGCTGTTAACCTTATGGGGATACCCTTGTGTATTATTTGTTGTTTTTCCTTTGCTGCTTTTAATGTTTTTTCTTTGTATTTAATTTTTGATTGTTTGATTAATATATGTCTTGGTGTGTTTCTCCTTGGGTTTATCCTGTATGGGACGCTCTGTGCTTCCTGGACTTGATTAACTATTTCCTTTCCCATATTAGGGAAGTTTTCAACTATAATGTCTTCAAATATTTTCTCAGAGACTTTCTTTTTCTCTTCTTCTTCTGGGACCCCTATAATTCGAATGTTGGTGCGTTCAGTGTTGTTGTCCCAGAGGTCTCTGACACTGTCCTCAATTCTTTTCATTCTTTTTTCTTTATTCTGCTCTGTAGTAGCTATTTCTACTATTTTATCTTCCAGGTCACTTATCCATTCTTCTGCCTCAGTTATTCTGCTATTGATCACTTCTAGAGAATTTTTAATTTCATTTACTGTGGTGTTCATCACTGTTTGTTTGCTCTTTAGTTCTTCTAGGTCCTTGTTAAACGTTTCTTGTATTTTCTCTATTCTATTTCCAAGATTTTGGATCATCTTTACTGTCATTACTCTGAATTCTTTTTCAGGTAGACTGCCTATTTCCTCTTCATTTGTTAGGTCTGATGGGTTTTTGCCTTGCTCCTTCATCTGCTGTGTGTTTTTCTGTCTTCTCATTTTGCTTAACTTACTGTGTTTGGTGTCTCCTTTTCGCAGGCTGCAGGTTCATCGTTCCCATTGTTTTTGGTGTCTCTCCCCAGTGCCTAAGGTTGGTTCAGTGGGTTGTGTAGGCTTTCTGCTGGAGGGGAGTAGTGCCTGTGTTATGGTGTATTAGGCTGGATCTTGTCTTTCTGGTGGGCAGGTCCACGTCTGTTGGTGTGTTTTGGGGGTATCTGTGGCCTTATTATGATTTTAGGCAGCGTCTCTGCTAATGGATGGGGTTGTGTTCCTGTCTTGCTAGTTGTTTGGCATAGGGTGTCCAGCACTGTAGCTTGCTGGTTGTTGTGCGGAGCTAGGTCTTGGCGTTGAGATGGGGATCTCTGGGAGATTTTTGCCATTTGATATTACGTGGAGCTGGGAGATCTCTTGTGGACCAGTGTCCTGAATGCCTGGCTGGAACACCAAGAGCCTTTCCTTTACATGGCTCAGAATAAAAGGGAGAAAAGAAAGAAAGAAAGAAGATATAAAATAAAATAAAATAGTTATTAAAATAAAAAATAATTATTAAGAAAAAAAATTTTTTAAGTAATAAAAAAAACCCAAAAATGTACAGACAGAACCCTAGGACAAATGGTAAAAGCAAAGCTATACAGACAAAATCACACACAGAAGCATACACATACACACTCAGAAAAAGAGAAAAAGGGAAAAAAATATATATATATCTTTGCTGCCAAAGTCTACCTCCTCAATTTGGGATGATTCTTTGTCTATTCAGGTATTCCACAGATGCAGGGTACATCAAGTTGATTGTGGAGATTTAATCCTCTGCTCCTGAGGCTGCTGGGAGAAATTTCCCTTTCTCTTCTTTGTTCGCACAGCTCCCAGGGTTCAGCTTTGGATTTGGACCCGTCTCTGCATGTAGGTCACCTGAGGGCATCTGTTCTTCACTCAGACAGGACGCGGTTAAAGGAGCAGCTGGTTAGGGGCCTCTGGCTCACTCAGTCTGGGGGGAGGGAGGGCTATGGATGCAGGGCGAGCCTGCAGCAGCAGAGGCCAGCGTGACGTTGCAACAGCCTGAGGCGCGCCGTGTGTTCTCCTGGGGAAGTTGTCCCTGGATCACAGGACCCTGGCAGTGGCGGGCTGCACAGGCTCCTGGGAGGGGAGGTGTGGAGAGTGACTTGTGCCTGCACACAGGCTTCTTGGTGGCGGCAGCAGCAGCCTTAGCATCCCATGCCCATCTCTGGGGTCCATGCTGATAGCCGCGGCTCGCGCCTGTCTCTGGAGCTCCTTTAACTGGCACTGTTAATCTCCTCTCCTCGTGCACCAGGAAACAAAGAGGGACGAAAAAGTCTCTTGCCTCTTCGGCAGCTCCAGACTTTTTCCCCCACTCCCTCCCGGCTAGCTTCCTCACAGCTTTTTTGGAAGGTACTATTATGCTCTGTTAAAGATAGAAAACTTAGGCCCTGAGAGGTTGAATTGCCCAAATTCTCATGGATTGAAGGCAGTAGAGCTAGTATTTAATGGCACATAAATTAAATAGAGTCTGTGGTCTTAGAAACAGGATTACTTGAGTTTGATTAAATATAAACATAAAAAGGAATATATGTTAAAAGCATAGAATAGCTCATAGAAATCAAGAATAAGAAAGTAGATGAACTTTAAAAAGAGGAACCAGAAGAAGAACCATTAAATCAATCAGTCAGCATGTCTGATTCTCTTTCTCTTTCTCATTTCCTTCATATCTACTTCTTTTGTGGGTTTGCTTCCTTCTCTGTTTTGCTCTGCAAACCAGCTTTCTCAACTTCTGCATCTGTTTAATAGAATATGGCTGCCTCACAACCATAGATTTTGTTGTTACCTTTCAATCCACTTTTGGAGATTGACTTGTGGCAACAGTCCCAGTCTCAAATATCTGAGAGACTTGATTGGTTCAGCTCAGTGCCTAGTCATTGTCAGTCTTCATGAAGGGTGGGATGGGGATGGAATATTACAATATAAGTAGCATTCCTGGAAATCTAACCATGTATGGAGGCAGAGGATGGTCCAAGAGACAAGAGTACTGATTCATTGGCTGACCCTACAAGATATCCATTCAGTAGTCATTTAGTGGTAAATATTTTATTTTTAAAATAGTTGAATTGTTTTGCAGTATTCTATGAATTTTAATAGATGTACAGATTTATTAGATGTATACATTCTTTTTTTTTTTTTTAGATGTATACATTCTAATCAGTATATAGAATGGCATCCAAAACTCTCGCATGCTATCCCATTGTAATCATGGCCCCAACCCCAGTTCCCAGCAACCACTGATTTGTTCTTTATTATTATAATTAAAACAAAGGCTTTCTTGAGTGATTGCTGGATTCCCAACAATGTGTCCCAGTAGAGGTCCTTATACAAGATGAGGCTGAAATTTTTCTCACAGTTGAGGCACTGGTGTATATCAGTACACTCATACGTGTGCTCCCCAAATATTAATTCATGAAACATCATCCTAAATTAACAATCCCTACCCCCAACATGATTCAAATATAGGGCCAGAAAGACTACTGGTTATCTCAATATTTAGGAATTTACTTATTCAATCAATATTTATTGCATGTTAATAATAGGTACTTAATAATATTCAAAGGAAAAAATCAGTGTAAATAACAGACAAAAATCCCTGTCCTTCTATAGGTTGTATTATAGAGGAATCATAGTCTAACATGGAAATAATATATTGCAAACATCAAATCATTTATGTCACACAGAAGCTGAAGTTTCCATGTTGCTGGTCTGTTACCTTTGGGTCTCTTCTTGGGTCATCTTCCCAGGGACTCAGGTCCAGGTATCATGTTCAGTCTTTCCAAATCTCAGGGTGGGTCCTCAACACTGCACTTAATTCCTTTGTTTATGAAAAACTGTCCCAAACCTGGTTTGAGACAGATGTTTTCTCATGATGTAATTCATAACCTCCTACTAGGAAGGAAATTAAGATTTGTGATAAACTGCTTAAGCAGTTTTACATTAAACTTTAATGAGATTAAGACTTCTTCTGGGAAACTACCTACCCACCTACTTGGCTGACTGTCAGTCTAGGTTCTAATGATCTTCTTAACCAGATGTTCTTTTTACATGTATCTAACCTTCCTCTTCACATCAAATGTGCCTTCCAAGGTCAAGCAAGGTCTCTCTTTTTGCCACAAGTTTGTAATAAAATATTGATCTATCCTCATAGTTATATTATCTGATAGGTTATTATAAACTTTTTTTTTTAATCTACTGCTTATTCTCAGAGCCTTCCGTCAAAAAAAGAAGAGGTGTGGAATACTATAGTTATGCAAGATGTTACCACTGGGGAAAATTGACAACAGTATATGGGATTTCTCTGTATTATTTCTTATAACTGCGTGTGAATCTATAATTACCTCAAAATAAAAAGTTAAAAAAAGAAAAGAGATACCATCTTTGCTTTCTCTGCTCTTCCTCATCCATTTCCTCTGTGCTTCTATGGCATTTTCCTTAGCTGTCTATAGAGAGTCACTTCTACTTTCCATCAGGGCCTCTCTTCCTATCAGTCTTCCTACTCCTTCCTATTTCTATGGTATTTTCTTAGATGTTATAGCTATGTTATATACTCACCTCTGTGCTTATATTATCCCTTTAAGGTTTAAGGACATAAATGACAAAAGTTGTGTTTTGTGCTTCTCTGCCTTTTCTACATAGGAGATGCTCATGAAATATTTGTTGAATTAAATTAAATTTTTAAATAGCTAACACCCTTGATATCTGTTCAGGGAACTGTACCTCTATGTTAGTACCTAAGGAAAGGGAATGAGGTGGGCCTGGAGAGTCCCTTGGTTGCTTTTTGCTGAGGAGAGTAGACCAGTGCCTCTCAATCTTCACCATATTGGAGTTGCCTGGGTGGCTCTTAAGAAATACCAATGCCCAGGCTCCACCCCTAGCAATTATCATTCAGTCCATTGAAGGTGGGCACAGAATCAGTATTTTTATTTTTTATTTTTTTTAGCATCAGTATTCTTAAAAGCTTCCAGGTTTAGTTGAATGTGCAGCCAGGCTTGAGGACCACTGTTTTAGAGCAATAATTTCTAAAGTCTCATTTTTCCTCCGAATATGCTTGAGGGAGAAAACACATTTTGTACCACTAAAAGTGACTGACCACACTGAGGATTTTCACTCCGAAGTAGGTGGGAAGTGACTAAGAAAGGGATGGGTAGTTTGAAAAAATTCCCCAGGGATTTCAGTATGCCTCTTAAGAAGGCACTCACTCCCGGTTCACATCCCTCACTACTGCGAGAGTTTCTGGAACACTTATTTATTTCACAAGGACTCCCTAATCTCCTCTCTTTACTAGAGGCATCCTGGTATAGTGGTTGGGAGCACAGAACCTGAAGCAGGGCCTGGATTTGAGTCCCGTCTCTACCATTTCCTCGCTGAGTCAGTCTGTTACTGCAGTTGACTACACCTCAGTTTCCTCTTTGTAAAACGTGATAGTAATAAAACCTATCACATACGATTATTGTCAGGATTAAACAATAGTTCATGGAAAGTATTTAGACCATGATGGGCCTATTGTAAATATGCAGTACATGTAAACTGTTAGTTTCCTTTGTTCTCCTCCTCATTATTATTATCATTTTTCCAGGCATCATGCTAAGTGCTATGATATAGGAGAGAATCAGACTAACTTTTGCCCTCATGGAGTTCTCTGGAAAAGCGGGCATTAGATAACAGCACACAGCGTCATTGCACATCAGTATTCAATGATCTCTGTATCAAAATATGGAACGAAAAGTTGAGTTCTCAAAGTGCCACCTTATACAGTCCCATGGTTATCCTTGCAGTGGCTGTGATGAAAGCATCCTGTGTTAGTTTGTTTCCACAGGTCTTTAAAGCTTTCAGGTTTGCAGGATTTCTTTGCCCCTCATCAGAGTAGAGCAGAAGGGGAGGTGGGTTCAGACATTCAGCCTTTCCCAGTCTGGGCTGGACTATGCCCAGATCCCCAACTGAGCCCCCTCTCTTAAATCCAAGCTGGGGGCCTCGCTGGTGCTGTCTACTTTCTGTCATTAACCCGCTGTGACATACTGTCCCCTTAAACCACTGCACTTCATCACCAGCAAATTACTTGGCATGCTGCGGTGTGATGAGTTGGCATATAAATTGAAGTTGTTCCTTGGTCGTAAGGCGAAGGGTGGGAGAACATTTGGAATGCTGCGAAAGAGACATCCAGCGGGTTTCATTCTTCATAAGCGTGGCACAGCGTTAAATTTTTCAGAGCACTATGCCTCTGTGCCATCAAGTTGAGGTTTTCCATCTGAACTTATTGAGAGTATAGAATTTCAGATGGTGATTAACATAAATTTCAACCTCTATTTCTGCCTGTTGTTGCCTCATAAGTTGTATGGAAACATTTTTTTTTTAATACCCACTCAAACTAGTTGTCTTTGAATCCTGACTCTGCCACTCACTTGGGGGGCCCTGAGTCTATGGTCTCAGTTTTCTTATCTGTTAAATGGGTATGATGACAGTACCTATTTTAGAGGGTTGTTATAGGACTAGATGAATTAATAAATATAAGTGCCTTGCATAGTTGCTGGCACACTGTAGGCATTCAATGACTACTAACTATTTCTATTTTATTACAAATATGATTATTAGCTAGATCTTTATAATTATTATTTGAGAAAGGTGACAGGAACTAATATTTTACACTAAACACTGTGAGTCCCTACCTCTTTCAGTTCAATTTTTCAGGTAAGGAAAGTGAAGCTTGGAGGAGTCAAATAACTACTTCAAAGTCAGAACCACCCGAAATAAAGGACAAAGTGAGACTCTGAACTCACACACACCTGACTTCACAAGTCCATAATTTTGCCTCTTTGTGATGCTCACTATTAAAACACAATTTTAGGCACTCCCAGCAAAGTAGACTCCCAGGCCTCTGGGAAGTCATACTCCCCATACTCCTTATGGTAGTTGAAACCTTGAAAAACTTTGAGCACATCTTAAGTACCCTGTGTATGTCCACGTTTATTTTTCCAGTATTACTACAACTGCACCTAGTAATACTGTCTCATTCAGTGTTTCTTATCCTGGTTTTATTTGTTTTACTAAATGAAGCTCAGAGAGGGTAGTTGTGGATAATCATTGGAGATTTCCCCAATGTCAACGATTCTTTCTAATATGAGATTTTCCTCCTAGTAATATTTCATAGAGGTTCATCTGTCCATTCTATATCCAGTCAATTTCCAAGTATTGTTGTTTTTTCCTCCTGAATACCTCTCGAGTCCTTCTTGCCCTCTCCAAGTCATTCTTCACATCAAAGCCAGAGTGATCTTTCAAAAATGCTAAATTACTGTCATGCCCCCTGCCTAGGATCCTCCAATGGCTCCCCAGTGCTCTTAGAGTGGAGCCTGATCCTACCCATGGCCCTGCATACACGCTGAGGCAGCCCACTCTGCTCCAGGCAAGGAGGGCAGCATATGCAAAGGGCCCTTGCAACTTTCCCAGAACCTTCCTGTGCCTCTCCTCTGTTACTCTCCCAGCTCCAATCCTCGGAGCCTTGACAGATGCCTAGAACACATTTCCACTTCCCACCCCACTTCTTAACTAATTCTCATTGTTAGTGTTCAGCAAAATGCTACCTCCTCAAGAAAATTTTCTCTGATCACTCAGTTTAGGTAGAGTTTCTGATATTTGTATGTAAAGTGCCCCATAGTTCTCCTTTGAAGCATTTGTCATGATTATGATTGAATATCTAATTGCATAGTGCCTTGTTTGATCTCTTCCACAAGGATAGAAATCCGACAAAGACAGCCATTATGCTTTTTAAATTCTTCACTGCATATATTCCCATCCCTTTGCAGAGTAGGTCTTGGATGAATATTTGTTGAGTGAATAAATAGACTGGAGGGGCAGACTGATTTTTTTCTCCACCAAAAGGGGCTGTGATCTGATCGATAAGCTTTCCTGTCTTAAGTGAAAGCAGGATTCCAGAAGTGTCTGCTTTTTAAGCAGGCTTAATCTCATTACCAGATATTTTGGGGAAAATCCAATTAAAGCATGCCGTGCAGCTTGGTCACTAAGGGTGACCATCATTACCCAGGTCTAAAAAACCAAGTTATGGGTAGTGGCCTTTCCAGCTGAATCTCTGCTTCAGACCAGCTTCTCCAATACGATTATCTTGCTTTATTATGCACGCAAGCTGCCTCTAACAAATTGCTTTAATAATCATCGTCTCCAGCAGAACAAACCTATAAAGGAGGCATTTTTCCTTGACTAGTGTAATGGAATAGACCAATGCCATAATTGGAAGAGCTAGAAATAGGGCAACATTGGCTGTTCCTTCTTCCCAGAGTTTGCCTTTGTTGAATCCTTTCCTCCTTTTCAGTGATAAAAGTCATTTTTTTTGCATCCCATTTCTTGAATCATCTGGCAATAGTTTTGGCTTCCAAAATATATAGGCTCAATGAGCTCATTTATTCCGCCCTGTAAAGCCTTCCCCTGCCCCATTGCTGCAGTCACACTTGGGGGCTCCGGGGGTTAAGAGCAGATTCATCAATGACTGTAAGTAGCGGCACTAATGTCCACACCATTCACTCCACTGATTGAGAAATGCCTTTAGCTTGGGAGTCATCATTCTGAGTGGATTCTCAGTGGAATTAACTTGTGATTCTTTGCTATTTCTGTTGAGATGCTTTAAGTAGATTGGATGGGATAAAAACAAAGACAGATCTAAGAAGTTTAATGGCAGTATCCCCTAACACTTGGAAAGCGTAGGAATAGGAAAGGGAGGCATAAGGAAAAAAATAGCAACCAGAAAAAAAAAAATCTAGATGCAGAAACCAATACTTGATTTCATACCTGAAATTCCTGATACTTAGAGGGTTGTGACGCCATGGTGTTCTGGCATTCTTCCAGGAGAGCACTGGGTGCAGATAATGCCAGCTTTTTCAGCATGGGTCAAATCTGGCAACTTTGCTCATCTTGGCCACCTGGATTTTGAGACTGGATTGTGAACATGCCTTCTTAGAGGGAGGCAGGGCTGTCCAATATTTACCATGCCTGCTGAGGTTAAAAAGTAACAATAATGACATAATAATATTTATTGAGCATTTAGTAGGCACCAGGAACCAAGTGCCTTTTGTGTCATCCCATTCAGTCCTCAAAAAACTCTATCAAGTAGGTTTTATGAATAACCCCACTTTACAAAAGAGGAGTCTAAAGCTCAGAGTGGTTCAGTAACTTTCCAGTGGGCACATTCTAGTGAGCAGTAGAGGCAAATTTTTGATCCATGTTTGACAAATTCCAAGTCTAAGCTCTTAAGCACTACTGTATGCCTTTACTTTATAAAGGTGGTAAATAATAAATTAACTCCATTTAGTCAGGGGAGGACCAGTCTCTGACCTCCTTAAACTCCTCTTTCTAAATAAATCTATAGCTGGGAGATAAAAGAACCCCTTTCCCTGGAATAATTTCCTGTTCCCGATCAACTAAAAGAATTGAGCCACAAGGATAGGTTTTAGGGCCCAGAGCTGAAAACCTCTGCCGTTCCTGGTAAATGTTAAATCATAAGTTGAGGATAGCTTTCTTTCTCTGGAATGAGCTGTACAAAGGAGTAAAAGCAAACAGCGTCTCTCGTGGAATTGGTTATTTAAAGGAGTTTCTTTTTTTCTTGCTTAACACTGTTGGATATTATGCAAAACTCCTTCTAGATCTTCCTAATAAAATAAACTGTTTGTTTCCATCTAATGGGATTAGTTTAAAACATACTATAGCGACGAATCCAAATGGCCTCAGACCCTCTGAGAGCAAAGTCACCATGAGCAAAACTGCTGGGAGAGAAGGAAGCCTGGACTATTACCTATTAAATTAACCACCAGAGGGGCTGCACATGGAGTTCAAGCAAAGTGTATTGCCAAATGTAAAACTAAATAATTTGAATATGTGTGCCCCGATGGAAATCACGTTTCTTTATTTGAGTCTCCTTCATAGAATGGAAAGGCAAAACATGAGGGTATTTTTTAAAAAGTGTCTGTTACACCTTTAATCACTAAACCACTTATTTAAAATAAAACTCTTAGAAGTTGCAATGCAAAACTACCGTGGTCTTTTATCCTCACACATGATCTGAGGTAGCATCAGTATAAGTGGTAGACAAGTCACCCTGAACTTGCTAATCCATAAAGATAATTCATTGGATCACAAACCTGAATAGTCAAGGGCTTGACTGGACCTCCAGTTTAATGTGATCCTGGGTTTAAGTAATATAATCAGAACCAATCTCTATCTCTCTTCTTTGTGTTGACCTCAAGACCGGCAGAAAAGAAAAATGTGTGATCTTGTGGCAGACTTTTCAAAGTCCTGAGAATGCAACTCATTGATTCTGATTGTGCCATATGCCCAGCTCAAATCAATGATGATGGTCCAATGGATGTGGTAATCAGGCTTGTATCACATGCCTGGAATTGGAGCTCCCCAAAGGTTATGGACTGAGAGTGGGAGAGGGAGTGTACCCCTGGAAACTATACCAGAAGAGGAGGGAATAGACACTAGGTGGTAAAAATAAAACAACAAAAACAAAAAGTCCATTAGAACCAAGAGAGCATTAGAGGGTTATGATTATAAACAGTGTGGAATTTGGATCTGAAGAGACCATCCAAAGATTGAGGACTTCATTCAGCAGTGTTTGGACAATGTAGATTAGAAATCCTAAAGAATTCATATGCAAAAATGTATTAGAACTAACAAGAGAGTTCATCAAGGTTGCAGGATATAAGAACAATATACAAAAAAATTAATCATATTCATATACGCCATCAGTGAACAATCTAAAAAATATTAGGAAACATTTCCATTTACGAAAGCATCAAAAAGAATAAAATACTTAGGAATAAATTTAACAGAGGATGTATAAGATATACAATTGAAACTGAGAAACATCATGAAAGAAACTGAAGAAGATTAAATAAATGGAAATAGATCTCATGGTCATGAATTGGAAGACTTAATATTGTAATATGTCAGTATTCCCCAAATTAACTTACAGCTTCAGTGCAATCCCTATCAGCATCCCAGCTGGGTTTTTTGCATAATTTGACAAGCTGCTCTGAAAATTCGTATGGAAATGCAAGGGACCTAGAATAGCCCAAAAGGTTCTTGGGAAAAAAAAATAAAGTTGGAAGACTCAGGCTTCCCTTATTTCTCATTTACTTCGAGGATATGGTAATCAAGACAATGGCATAAGGATAAGGATAGACATATAGATCAATGGAAGATAACTGAGAGTCTAGAAATAAATCCTTAAATTTTCTATAATTCAATGGGGGGAAAGAATAGTCTTTCAATACATGGTGCTGGGACAACTGGATATCCCCATACCAAAAAAGAAATTTGGACTCCTACCTCACATCATATACAAAAATTGACTGAAAATAGATCATAGATCTAAGAGCTAAAACTATAAAACTCAGAAAGAAATATAAGAATAAAATTTCATGACCTTATATTTGGCAGCAGTTTCTTAGATATGACACCAGAGCACAAGTAACAAAAGAAAAAATCGATTAGACTTCATCAAAGTTAAAAACTTTGGTGCTTCAAAGGACATTATCAAGAAAGTGAAAAGAAAGCTCATAAAATGGGATAGCATATTTGCAAATAATATATCTGCTAAGGGATTTGTATCCAAAATTTATAAAGAACTCTTACAACTCAACAACAAAAAGACAAATATACCAATTTAAAAGTGGGCAAAGAATTTGAATAGATACTTCTCCAAAGAAAATATACAAATAGTCAATAAACGCATGAAAAGATGCTCAACATCATTAGTCACTAAAGAAATGTAAATCAAAACTACAATGAGATACCATTTCATACTTGTTGGGATGACTATAATAAAAAAGGCAAGAATAATGTTTTGGCTAGGATGTAGGGAAATTGGAACCCTCATACATTTCTGATGGAAATGTAAAATGGTATACTCATTGTAGAAAGCAGTTTGACAGCTCCTCAAATGTTAAACATAGATTTACCATATGACCCAGAAATTTCACTCCTAGGTATATACCCACAAAAGTTGAAAACATATGTCTGCACAAAAACTTATACAAGAATGTGCATGGTATATTATTTATGACATCAAAGAAGTGGAAACAGGGCTTCCCTGGTGGCGCAGTGGTTGAGAGTCCGCCTGCCGGTGCAGGGGACGTGGATTCATGCCCCGGTCCGGGAGGATCCCACGTGCCGCAGAGCGGCTGGGCCCGTGAGCCATGGCCGCTGAGCCTGCACATCCGGAGCCTGTGTTCCACAACGGGAGAGGCCACAGCAGTGAGAGGCCCGCATACCGCAAAAAAAAAAGAAGTGGAAACAATCCAATGTCCCTCCATTGATGATGAACGAATAAACAAAATGTGGTGTATCCATACAATGGAATATTATTCAGTCATAAAAACAAATAAAGTACTGATTTGTGCTGCAAAATAGGTGAATCTTGAAAAGATTATGCATAAGTGTAAGAAGGGAGACACAAAAGGCCACATGTTGCACGATTCCATTTATATGAAATATCCAGAATAGGAAAATTGGTAGAGACAGAAAATAGATTAGTGGTATCAGTGGTTGGGGTGGGGGGAATGAGAAGTGACTATTCTATAGAAATAGAAATTTCTATTCTATAGACATAGAATTTCTTTTGGGGGTGATGAAAATATTCTTGAATTAGGTATTGAGATGGTTGCACAACTCTGTGAATACACTAAAACCTATTGAATTTTACACTTAAAAAAGGTGAATCACCTAGTTGCACGGCAGGAATAAAGAGGTAGACATAGAGAATGGACTTGATGACCTGGGGTGGGAGGGCGAAGCTGAGGCGAAGTGAGAGTAGCATTGACATATATGCACTACCGAATGTAAAATAGTTGGGTGATGGGAAGTAGCAGCATAGCACAGGGAGATCGGCTTGGTGCTTTGTGATGACCTAGAGGGGTGGGATAGAGAGGATGGGAGGGAGACACAAGAGGGAGGGTATATGGGGATATGTGTATGCATATGGCTGATTCGCTTTGTTGTGCAAGAGAAACTAACACAGTATTATGAAGCAATTATACTTCAATAAAGATGTATTAAAAAAAAAGTTTAGTCATATGGTATGTGAATTATATCTCAATAAAGCTGTTATTTTAAAGAAGAGTGTTTGACTAAATATAAAATAGATAATCAACAAGGACCTACTGTATAGCACAGGGAACTCTACTCAATACTCTGTAATAACCCATATGGGAAAAGAATCTGAAAAAGAATGGATATATGTATATGTATAACTGAACCACTTTTCTGTACACCTGAAACTGACACACCATTGTAAATCAACTATACTCCAATATAAAATAAAAATTAAATTGAAAAAGTGTTTGGAGGAGAATCTGACTAGTTCAGTCCAATGCTGATTCGTTCAAATGAGATTTGCAGACAGAGCTTGGGGTCAAATCCTGTCTCCACTTCCAAAGCTCAATTACATCATCTATAAAATGAGAAGCAAGAGAAATAATATCAATATTGATACAGCATTCATGAGGATTCAATGAGGTAGTGTGTATATAATTCCTGGAATATAACAAGTGACTAAAATATTGGATTCCAAAAATAAGGCAAAGCAGGATTTTGAATGTAGGCAGATAAAGGAAGCCTCACCATTTTCAGAAATGAGATTTGAAGAGCTGAGTGTTTTGGATGATACATGGCTCCTGGCCTTGACTGTGTTACAGGTGACAGGGCCAAGGGAGCAGCTGCATTCTCCTGCTGGTGCCCAGCTCCTATTTCTCTGTGCTTGTCTGCAGTCAAAGCCATAATAGGCCTACCAAGAAGGAAGAACAAATTTCCCAAGCACTGTGGGGCCCTGGTCACTGGCTCAAGGGCTGAGGCCAAGAAGTCAATCCACAGGCACAGGACCACCTTCCTGCCCTTCTTTCCAGTGGTCTTTCATGTCACAGCAAAGACTGCTTCCTTGCAGTGCCCATGGAGGAGAAATCAAAGACTTGATGTCCCCTGGTTTGTATGCTTCACTCAGCTCCGACACAGCTCAGATCTGGAGCTATAGATTCCACAGAAATGAGAAGGTCCAGGCAAAGAGCATGGTAAAGAAAGGCAAAGGAGAAGAAAGGCTATATAGCTGGGTCAGGGTGATTCCACCACAAGGCCGTATCTTTAAACTAAAATTTATTTGACATTTATTACAGTATCTTATTGATTCTAAAATTTACCACTGATTTAATGACGACTCTTAGGGGAGAGGGTATGGGGTGGAAGGAGAAATACTATTACATTATAGACAATTTTATTTTACTCATCAAAAATAACTTAAATTTGTCTTTAAAATCTGATTTCTTTTTCTTTCAAAATCACAATCAATTTTGAGTCAAACCTCTTTACATGCTGAATCCTAAGTCTCTTCGGAATGACTTTGGCCTGCAGACATTCCCACAGAGTGCTTCTGATGGGCTGCTCTTCTATCGTGACTCATGCTACTTGACCTCTTTCATGTTCTCAGGATTGCTAATATAATTCTGAGTCAAACTGAAGAATATTGGGTTTTCATCTACAGTTTCTATTCAGTCAAACTTGTAATCCTTTCAATGAATCCTATACTGAAGAAGTTAAAGAGCTTCTCTGAAAAGTCTTTGGAAGTTTTGTGATAAATAGGTGTGCAGCCCCTGATTAGTCCTTCATGGGCCATGAATCAATTAACACCAATCTCTCCTGGCTTTGAAAATTCCATGATTTATTACGCCAAGATATTTGGCTAAGTTAGCACGTGCTCAGCAATGACAAGGTGAAGCTTACTCATCTCCTTAGCAAGTCTCTTTTGGCTTCTCTCATGGTCTTTTGACCTTTTTGTTACTTAGGGTGTAAACATTCTTCTTACTTTTACTAGAATATTCCCTGTGCATCCAGTAGGAGATACTGTGTGGAATGATAGAAACCAAAGAGACCAGCTATTCCCTCTTCCCCACCTCCTGGCACCTGGAGTATAGTTAAATCATGCAACCTTGGTCAATCAGAAGTTCAGGTCTACGACCTTGAATCTTGAGGGTCTTATAATGAAAGCATCAGGTATCCAGCAGGCACTCCACTGTGCATGCAGTGGATGCATCAGCAGCAGCGTCCTTAAAAGCCTGTTCCTGTGGAGTGACCTCAGTTAGGCTTTGGGCTGCTAAGCCCCTCTGGGTTTTGCTTATTTTCTGAGTCTGGTTGCCAGCTTGATCCTTAATATGTGTGAACTTTCCACTGTCGTTTTCTACTTAATTAGGTCAGAGCTGGTTTCTGTTTGTTTTAAGGGTACCTGGGGTTTGTTTTAATCCTTTATGGTAAGACACAAAGATATGGAAATGACTGTCATGAAGGAAGAAGTTTTTACGCATGCTTCCCTAGAAACAGGAGGCACAGGGTGCCATGCAGGGCCACATGGGGAAGCACCAGGGTTGAGCAGGAGGCAGAGGGAATAGGAGGAAAATGTGGGCAAGAGCCTTTATTGTGATTTCTCTGGGAAGGAATGGGTGAATCAGGGTAAGCAGGCTTAGCTAGTTTTAATCATTTCAGCAGGCTGTAGGGTGTAGGGGTTGTCCCTAGCTATTTGGTACCTGGCCCTGGGGTGCTTAGAGCAGGTGGATAGTGACCCAGAGTGGAGAGGCAGTTAGGGACATGGGCTTTGGATTGGTTGGTTTGAACATGAAAGGCATGGTCTCATGTGAGTCATTTACTATCTGTAAGAACTGGCTAACCCTCTCCAGGGTCAGCAGAGCCCTGAGATGTCAAAGCATCAAATACAGAAACTAGAAAATGGGGTTTTGTTTCTTTTT
Source organism: Aethalodelphis obliquidens (assembly GCF_003676395.1). Taxonomy (NCBI): domain Eukaryota; kingdom Metazoa; phylum Chordata; class Mammalia; order Artiodactyla; family Delphinidae; genus Aethalodelphis; species Aethalodelphis obliquidens. The sequence goes on along the minus strand of NW_020837962.1, from coordinate 112,969 downwards.
TTTTTTTCTTTTGCGGTACATGGGCCTCTCACTGTTGTGGCCTCTCCCGTTGCGGAGCACAGGCTCCAGACGCACAGGCTCAGCGGCCATGGCTCACGGGCCTAGCCACTCCGCGGCATGTGGGATCTTCCCGGACTGGGGCACGAACCTGTGTCCCCTGCATCGGCAGGCGGACTCTCAACCACTGTGCCACCAAGGAAGCCCTGTATATTCTTTTTGAAGTTAAAATTGAACCACCTTTTGCCAGTAGGAAGAGCATCTTGGGACCCCTCTTGAATCTTTTTGACCTGACCCCAGTGGACTTTGACATCTTTCCTGCCTTCTGGTATAATAAAATGTTCTGGGCTCACTTTTAATATTTCCTAACCTATGTGACGAATTGACCACTTACCCAAAGAACTCAAGTTCCTTTAAGGGGGAAATGGTACTTAGAAACCGCAGTCTGGGCTGTGTCATTGTTTCTAGGATTTTTATGTAGACAGAGCTAGGAAGTGAATATTTTTAAAAGAGAAAATACATCATGTGTTCCTATTTATATCACCAACTGACATTTAAGGTCAGAAGGTTTATACCCAAGTTTTCTGATTCTGTACTTGGGTATTGCTTCTCCATGACAAAATTCACACCCTAGTTACAGCAGTAGAATTACTCACTTGCTTATCTTACAGCATTCTTACAACAGTTCCAAAATAGCAAAATCAATATTACAGCTAAAAATATAATTTCTGAAAACAACTTGCAATTTCTTTGCAGTTGTTTTTAACCTTAGGCTCTATCCCAGTAGGGATATGCAGGCAAATTACTGTATTTTACTGAATTCCTCACTAAGTCACCAACTTGATGCACAGTTTAGCTCATTTATTTCATTTTGTTTTAGATTTTGAGGGATTGTTTTTTAAAATTTTGATTTAACTTTATTTTATAATTTTGTAAAATATTTATATACTTTAAAAGTAAAATACTTAGAACAGATTACATTCAGAGAGGTCTAGTTTCCATTCCTCTCCCCTCTACATCAGGCTTTTTACCATTTCTATTAGGTAACTTTCTTTAAAAAAAGTTTTTGTTTATTCTTCCATTGCTTTTCTAATATATAAGTGCATACATGTCTGTTCATACCTGCTCTCTTTCTTAGGTTAAAAAGTAGCATTCTATAACCATTCTTCTGCCCCTTACTTTTTTCCATAAGAATATATGTAAATATGTACACACATATTTTCTCTGTCAAGAACATCACAACTTTCCTTTTCTTAGGACCTCTTGGTAGCACTTCAGTATTATGCTTGGGGCCATTTTAAACAGTGAAATCACCATCAAAAGGCACAGAAATGCAAAAATGATGGCACTAAATACTATGTACACACTTAATGTTTACACTATGAGAACTGAAAGAAGAAAGCAGAGTTGCCTTGCTTGACCTCAACTGGGATTGTGCACATCATAACTCAGCTTTTTGCATATGCATGACTGGGAGTGACCACAAAAGTTCCACCAATATTGACTTTGGGGTTACAAATAAATTTTAGCGAGTACATTAGTTTGCAACTACAGAATCACAAATGATGAGGAGTGATTGTAGTCCTCATTTCTTTTTCACGGTTGCATAGTATTCCACTGTGTGGATGTGTACCATAGTTTTTTAAACTGGTTCTCTGTTGATGAACATTTGTACTTTCCAGTCTTTTCTATTATAAATAATGCCACAATGAATATTGTGTATTTGTGCATTTAAATTTTTGACAACTTCTTTTTGGAATGGAGTTCTTGAAGTGGGATTGCTAGTCAAATGATACATGCATACACAGTTTTTTAAAGCATGGACAGTTTCCTCTCCTTAAGTGTTGTACCATTCTGCATTACTACGAGAATAAATGAAAGAGTCTTTTTCCCTGCAACCTCACCAGCAGAATATGTTGTCCATCTTTTGGGTATTTGTCAATCTTTAAATGGTTATTTCAATGTAATCTTAATTTGCATCTCTCTTATTGTCAGTGATAATGAACATCTTTGCATATTGCTATGGGGCACTTGTATTTCTTTTTCTGTAATTTTTGGTTCACATATCTTATGGGCAGGAACTTCTTATTGGCAGGGAATGTAAGAAGTAAAAGGCTGTCAGAGTGGGTGTTCCCAATAAGGAGGCAGAGGAATGAAGAACACAAGCAGTGGGAAGGATCCCTGGTGCCAAGCAAGTGGCAATCTTCAAGCAGAAAACATAATCATATCTATAAGGCAAGCTTGGAATGAAAGAAGTCATTGGCTTTCAGCCACTGGTCTGGAGCTTAAAGCATATTTAGAGTGATAAGGCAGGAAGTGTGGCAGTGGAAGCTAAACAGGGAAACCATCAGATCTAAGAAGGGAGCAAGCAGAAGTCTTGCCAGGTAGAAATCATTCTGTATAGTGGAGGAAGGAGATGACTGAGTCACTGTATAGTCAAGAGCACTGGCTCAGAAATCATATAATAGAAGATTGCCTTTCTTTCACTTAGTAGCTATATGATTTTGCCCAAGCTTTATCATCTTCCTGAACCTCATTTTCCTCATATTACAAGTAATTGATGTGACTTCCTAGAGTTTCTGTGAAGATTAAATGAGATTTTTGCATAAAGGATTTTGCACCATTCGTGGTGTATGCTAAGTGAATAGTAGGGGATAGCTACTACTATGATATAGAGGAAACTCCTTACCTTCAACAGGGCATGCCTTAGAATAGAGGTAGGGCAAGGAATGATGGTAGGAGGCTGGAATGGATCCTGCCATGAAGAGCAGGGGTTGCAAGATGAGGTGGGAAATGGTTTTCACCCCACAGATTGTGCTTCAAGAAATAGAATATAGCTCATGACACTCTGTAAGGAAGGAACAAGGGTGCAATTAACATCTTCTTTAATATCTATGTTAGATTTGAGGTCTTTGTCACCCGATCCAGGCACACTCCTCTTTTTAAGTACACTCTAAACTAGTTCTGGATCAATTAGTTCTCACACATTTCAATTCATGTTTTTGGATGGGGATGATATCCCCCTCCCATCTTCCATAACTACAGGGGAAAAGATGTAAACAAGGGCAAGTTGGTTCATACTAAGATCTACTCATTTGAACTATGCAGTGGCTAGTTCAGGGATGAGTATGTGACCTAAACAGAGCCAGTGAAGCATAATGAGTTTTTTGCTGGTCCTCTAGGGAAAGAGATTCTCACTCTTTCCACAAGGAATTTGAAAGAGATCGGATGTTAGTGCTGAAAACATCTCACAGTTGTCTTTGACCATGATGGAAGAACTTGTCAAAAAAAAGAATCCACCATGAGGTGAATTAAACTGTAATTTAAAGAGAGAAGAATTAGATCCTGTGACAGCATTTTAAGCCCTGATCAAGCCGTGCCTGCAGTTGGTCCAGCCCCTGAAATATTCAGTTATGTGAGTGGATAAATTCCCTTTGGGCAGTGTCACACCGAATGAATATTAAGTGAGAGTGACCAATGGTTATTGTTCCACCCAGTTTGTTTATTTTTAAACACAGAGCACCTCCCATGTTCCAGGCCAATGCTTATCTCACTAGAAATTCAAAGCATTTTCCAGGCTCCAGGGAAATAGGTCCTTAATCTCTAGATGCTGAAAGGCTGGGAAACAAGCACAGGATGATTCTTGTTTACTAAATTTTTATCCAATCAATTCTACTTTGAGAGGCAGCAGGTGTAGCGTTTCGTTACAGACCCTCCAGACTCTGAGATCCTGTTCCCATCTCTGATCTGGCTCGTGCCTGCTGGCACTTGTATGGCCTGTTGAGAGACTATTATTAAGATAGAATTTGTCTAGATTATTTTCCAGCCAACAAAAGAATTTCCTTGTTATTTATTCACAGGGTCTAGTGGGCAATATAAATTTAGCCAATTGAAGAGCCTAGCTCGCTGATCTTGTTAAACAGAGCCAAAGGCTATTGTCTGCTGTTCACATGGAGATAGTGCTCCTGCTGGAAACCTCATTTCTAATTGCAGGAGGGTCAGTTTAGGATGCAGAAAGACCCCTGCTTCCCAAGCTTATAGAGCATAAGGAAGCAATGTGTTCTGAATCCGCAGAGAGCTTATAACATCCAGGATGCAATAAAACCAAACATTCACTTGGCCCACCCCCTATAGAGAACACACTGGAATCCCTTGCCTAATGTGTATGGCAGAAACAAAATTGGAAACTGGCCAGGAGGTAGCCCGGAACTGGCCTAAGATTTTGCACTAAATAGATGCATGAGACCAGGGGCTCCTTAAGCCCAGGATTTTGGCTCAAGCTACCACCTCAAAAAGTGCATCATGGGAATGTGTTGGTTGTGTCCATGACAATCTCAGAATGGCAGAACTGTTTCATTAATCATCTCAGAAATCCCAAAGTTACCAACCTATTTAAAAATTATACATATGTTTATAATATGGGTTGGTATTAATATTCTTATATGTTTATTAAAAATACATAGTAAATATTAAAAGGTATAAAGAAATAATCATACCACTGAGATAAGGTCATTATTTATTTTGATGATATGTCCTTGAAAAGTGCTTGGAATAGAGGAAGCCCCCCTATATCAGTGTTAGTTTTCATTCGTGTTGCTTACAAAAACCAGTGGAAACTACATTGTTTCATATATGACTTTATCCCTCTTAACATGGAATGCATTTCCATGCCATGAAAAAGATTGTCATTGCGTTGCTTTTAGTAGCAATGCAATAATTTTCCATTATGTGAATATACCATAATTTATTTATCCAAGTCCCCTGTTGGTGGATATTTAGGATCTCTCTCGCTTCCTCTCTCCCTCTCTTCCTCTCTCTATTTCGTTTTTGCAAGTGTGCTAGGCTGAACATTCTTATAGAAAAAAATTCTTTGCACATGCCTACTATGGTTCCCAAGGATAAATGCCTAGAAGTAATATCTCTGGATCAAGGAACATGAGCATCGTAAGACGTCTAATACATGTCACCAAATTGCCCTCAGGTATGTTTTAGCATTTTATACTCCCACTAACAGTAGATGAGTAGTATTTCTTGTTTCTATATACTCTTACCAAAACTATATATATTTTTAATTTGCCATTTCTAAGTTCTCCTTGAGTATCTTGTTTTCAGATACTATCATTCTTAGGTACCAAAGAATTCATGTCATTTCTATCCCTGGTGGAAAAAACGATGTCATTGTGATCACTCTAATAAAAAGAGAAACGGCTTTGAAGTCACAGGGCTTGGGCTCATCTCTTCCAAGAAAGGCAGTGTTTTGTAATCTCTTGCTTCATAACACAACAGCCCAAAGCTTAGTGGCTTAAAACAATAACCATTCTAGTATATCTTGTGGTTCTGTGGATTGGCTGAGATTGGTTGAGTGGCTCTTCTGCTGCACGTAGCGCTGATTAAGACTGAAATCATCTGAGGGCTTGACTGGGCTGGCACGATGAGGACGGCTCAGTCGTGTAGCTGGTGGCTGCTGCTGACCTTCAGCTGGGGGCTCAGCTGGGAGTGTCTCAGTTCCCCATTAACGGGTTTCCACAATGTGGTGTCTGAGTTCCATGAAGCAGGAAATAGAAGCTGCCAGTTATTTTAAGGCTTGAGTTTGGAACCCCAGAATGTCACTTCTGTGCATTCTCTTGGTCAAAGCCACAAAACCAGCCAAGATTCAAGGATTGGGGAAACACACTTCCCCTCTTCATGTGAGGAGTGATAGCTATGTTCAGGGTGGAGAGGGATTGTTGGGGGCTGTCTCTGGAGACTAGTTAACAAGGGCAGCAGGAAGAAATGGGATGAAAACAAACTTCAGAGTTAGATGACTCTGGATTTCAATCTTGATTGAGTCACTGCTGTGTTACTTTGGACATGTTACTTAACCTCTCTGAGTCTAAGTTTCTTTTTTTAAAAAATGAAGTATAGTTGATTTAAAATATTTTAGTTTAATGTGTACAGCATAGTGATTCAGTATTTTTGCAGATTATACTCCATCATAGGTTATTACAAGATAATGGCTATAATTCCTTGTTATACAATATATCCTTGTTGCTTACCTATTTTATAAATTGTAGTTTGTATCTGTTAATCCAGTACCCCTCATTTGTCCCCCTCTTTCTGAGTCTTAGTTTCTAAATCTTAGAAAGAGGGATAACAATATCTGTTTGTAATCATGAGAGTGAAAAATTATACGTATACATGCATATATACATAAATCCCTATATGTGTATACACATATATCTGTATCTCTCTCTTTTCATTTACCTGTGAATCTCTTTATCTAAATTCTGTGGATAGAAAGCACAGTGGTGTCAGTTGAAGTTATTATTACAATTCCTGGCTTTGCCAACTTCTAGCTATGTGGCTTAGGAAAGTCATTTAGTCTCTGTTGCCTCGTCTGTAAAATGATATCTTGCAAGGCTGTTAAGAAGATTAAATGAAATAATGTACACTGATGTCCTTTGTCACCTCTTGGCCTTGTTCTAAATATTTATTTCTTGGGCTATAGAAATGAAAAACAGATATAGGGTGTGTTGTTAAAAATTATTTATGAGGATTCTTGGCTGATAATAGCAAAACTTCTTCCTGGATTAGAAACTATGATTTCTTCATCTTTTCTATCAGGATACGTAGGAGTTCCATGCAATTTGAACTTTTGTGTTCATTTTAGAAATAAATTTACACATAGATCATGGCGTAGCAGGGCGAGGGAAATTAAAATCTTAACATCTGGTATCAGATGTTATTCTAGAGAGGGGACTATTACTTTTCAATCTTCAGTAAAAGTCTACTCTATGTAGATGCTTTTCAGAAAGAAATTTCCTTTGTATATGGGAGGAAAGGAGACGGTGCACTGAAATTACACAAAAAGTCTTGTGTCCTAGATTTGAGGTGATACTGGAGAGATAAAAAAACAGAAAAAAACATTTCCAGTCCATCTGAGCAGAGAAGAAGTGCCTAGCAAAAGTATAAGCTTTGGGAGTGTTGGGAATCTTAGGAGGGACAGGATGTGAGGGTGGCATTCAAGATAGATCTTTAGGTAGGGCAGAGTGACTCTAGATAATTTCTTTTACTCTAGAATATCAGGCCATTGTAATTTAGAAAATCAGAAAGAGACTATCAGGGAAGCACATTCTCTGTATTTTTTCATGTTTCACCCACATGCAGAATCTTTCACTGAAAGAAACCCCCAATAGACTCCAGTTAAACATCACAGATTGAGCGCATCCGTTTATCTACATTCCTCCCTGGAGACTCCCACTTAAATGACACTAAGGGGATAAAACGATATAAAATAGAGTGAGAAACTAGAATGAGAGAGGAGACAATAACGATATGGTATGTCAACCAAGTTTTGAGCAGTGGAATGTGGATCGATGAATGTAACTGAAGTAACAGAGTGAAGAAAAGTAAAATCTAAGGATTCGTCAAGGAGGAATATGAATACAAATCAAGTGTGAGTCACAGAACCTCAGAAAGTGTCAGGAATTGGAGGTACCAGCTACCTCAGAAAGCATGGGCAAAGGATGTGCAGACTCCCAGATAACCAACCCCATCCTGTGGAGCCAGGCAGAGAAGGGGAGATGAAGATTTGGAAAAATTGAATCAAGAAATGTCGAGCTCAGAGAATGGTGGGCATGTGAGTCATGAAAAGAGAGGGATTAAGTGAAAGTCAGTATACTGAATGGAGAGATTGTCCAGCCCTCTTTCTCTGGGCTCCTGGAATGCTGGCAGCCAGGATTATACCTCCAGATAGAAGAAGATTAGGAGAATCTTCCAGAAACAAACAGGAGGGACCAGGAAAAAATAATGACAGATACTAAATTTAGGATTATCCCAAGAGAATAGCTTGATCCATGAGAGTGAAATTCTTTCATAAATTTCAGTTGATGAATCCCATGCACAGATCTTCCAATCAGTGTGTGTGTGTGTGTGCGCTTTCACTCAAATATTAATGCATGTAAAGGGTAGTCAGCCCCTTGAGAAAAGTCTTCAACATGGGAAAAAAATGAAAAAGCACACAGTAAAATGGAACTTGAGAAAAACAGAAGTAATACAGGAAGCAGAAGAAAACTTCAAATAAATGATAGTTAAGATCCTCACAGAACTTAGAGAAAATATATCATCAATGCAACAAGAGAAGGATGCTATGAGAAATGAGCTATAAGAGAACAAGAAACAACTCTTAGAAATTAAAAATATTAAAGCTGAGACAAACTTTAAATAGCATAATTGATAGAGAAAGATCAGGAAATTTCTAAGAAAGTAGAAACAAAAGTCAAAGAGATGTAAATTAGAGCAGATTTTAGAAAACTAAAGGAAGTTCAGAAGCTGTATATATAACTACCAGAAATTGCAGGGAGAGGAAAGAGAAAATGGCAGGGGGGCGATTATCAGAGAATGAATGCTATAAAATTGCCCAGAAGTGAAAGATATGAAGCTCTGGGCTATAGAGATTTACTGAGTACTCAATAAAATAAAATTTAAAACTCATTATAAAGCACATCATTTTTAAATCACAGAATGCTGAGGATGCAGAGATAATCCTGCAGACTCCAAGGAAATAATAAAGGGTCATATGAAAAGGATTAAGAATACGGAATTGGGGCTTCCCTGGTGGCGCAGTGGTTGAGAGTCCGCCTGCTGATGCAGGGGACACGGGTTCGTGCCCTGGTCCGGGAAGATCCCACATGCCGCGGAGCAGCTGGGTCCGTGAGCCGTGGCCGCTGAGCCTGCACATCCGGAGCCCGTGCTCTGCAATGGGAGAGGCCACAGTAGTGAGAGGCCCGCGTACTGCAAAAAAAAAAAAAAAAAAAAGAATAAGGAATTGACGTTGGACTTCTCAACAGAAGTAGTAGAAGCTAGAAGACAAAAGATCCACGCTCTCAGAATTACAACCTAGAATTTATTACCTACTCAAACTATTACTCAAGAGTGAGGATACGGTGAAAACTATTTTCAGACATGCAAGGACTCAAACATTTACCTGGGAAAGCTTTTGGAGATTGTGACTTTCTGAAAAAAGAAAGAAAATCAAGAAAAAGGAAAATATGGAAGCATGAAAACGGGGTTCAACAGAGCAGAGAAGTTAAAGACAGTCCCAAGAGGTGGTGAAGGATAGGAAGGGGGTAGGTGATGTAGGGTGACAGTTACGTAGCAGATCTGGAGAACACCCAGTCCATATTGGAGAAGGTGGCACAGGTGTCCTGAAGGGGCACCTCCTAGATAAATGTTGGATAGCTTACTAATGAATTTATCACAGTAATTTTTTGGAGTTCTGGTGAATGTTTTTGAAAAGAATTCATATTGGGTGTGTAGAAAATGAGGAATTAAAGGCAATAACTTTGGGAAAAACTACACCAGTATGAGGAAGAAATTGAATCATTGTACCTCTTTGGCTGAACCACCACAATGATGCACGTGCTGATTATGGATTTAACCCAGAAATGTGGCACCACTGAATTGGCAGGATGTGAGTGCGTCTGGGGAGAGAGAGAGAGACAGAGACAGAGACAGAGAGAGACAGAGAGAAACATCTTCCAATACCATTAACAGGATGTTAAAATTAATAGATTAAGAAACAACAGTGTAAGCATGTTTTTTTTTTTAGAAATATGGAAGGAAACTACCAGGAATGGCTAAAAATTAAAAGTTATTTCCTCTAAGGAGCAGTAATTAGCCGGGGTGGGGGGAAGAAGGAGTGAGGAAAGAGACTGTTATTTTTCATTTAAGCCTTCTAATACTCTGACTTTTTGAACTGTAAACACATGATACTTTGGTAACAGTAAACATTAAATTTAAAAAAGAAGACCTCTGAGAACAGGATCTGGTCGCCGGTATTTGAGGGTGAAATGTTGGTGAGACACACCCCATTCCGTTTTTACATTCAACATTCATTGAACACCAATTTTGTGCCAGACTCTCCATTACATATGACATCTTGTAGTCGTCCTGTCAACGCTTTCAGGTAGGCACTTTCATCCCCAATTTGCAGGAGCTGAGACTCAGGGAAATGAACCCTGTGAGTAAATCTCAGAGTTAAGCACACATTTGTCTGACCCCAAAATCATGCTTTTCCCATCAGCCCAGGTTGCCTTTTTGTAGTTGGTGCCTATTTATGCTCCAGACTCACCATAAAATAACATAATTTTAAATCTAGAAGGAGTCTTACAAATCATCTTGTTCAAAGCGTTTCATTTTATCCGTGGGTAAATTGAAGTTCTGTCACTTACATGGTCATTAGCAGCTGACCTGGCCCAGTTTCCACAACTTGTCTTCATCTACATGATACTGTCAACATTGTGGGAAAAAGTCAGGAAATTAGGACTCCTCCAGTGAACAGAAATCACAGCTATTTATTTTTCCCCAAGAATAGCCATACCTGGCTATTTCAAAAAGAGAAGAAAGTGAAATTCCCACAATAGGAAATTTCCAGGACCCAGCAGTCCCGGTATGTCAGCCACAGTCTTGCTTTCTCCCTCTATAACATCCTGGAGAAGTCCTCATAATCTTCCTGAAGTGACATGTGGCCTCATCCCTGGGAATGAGGGTCTCTAGGGAAATAGTCACCTGCTCTTTCTAGAGGGGTTTCCTGTCACAGGTCAAAACATGCACCCCATTACAGAATCTTGGAGCAGAAGAGGTCCAAAGTGAGGCAACTAAAAAAAATCTAGCTTTTATTGAGCACCAACTATGTGCTAAGAACTTTATATTCATTATCTCATTTTATGTTTGGAGCAACTCTGTAAGTACAGTTAGTACTCCCATTTGACAGATGTGAAAAGTAAAGCTCAGAGAAGCTAAACTTTTAAGAAGGGTCAGGGCTTGGATGAAACCCAGATTGCCTGACACCAGGCCTCTTGCTTTTCAGTGCTATGCTCTACAGTCGATTCCTTTTTCTATCACTCAGGGTACCTCTGAAACAAAGCAGACCAGTTGGAAGCAAACATCAAAGTCAATGAAGTAGAAACAGCACTCTGCTTGTGCTGTGACTTTTGCCTAGAGCATCCTTGGTCCCTGGACTTCCTGACCTCCAGCATACTACCTTAATCCTTTGCCTGATTATTTCCCACTAATCCTTTCAGACTAGCTTTGGACATCATCTTCTTGGGGGTCTTCTTCACACCCATTAGCCCATCTTCTCACTCATCATCTCTTGTCATTTATGATCATATTTTGTCATCATTCATTTGTGTACCTCTTTCCCACCAAACAAAGATTGCTGCAAGGGCTAGAACAAGTCTTAAACATTGTTGTGTTCCTTGGTGGGCTGAATATTATCTCGCTTCCCCAAAGAAGTCCGTGTCCCAATCACAGCAGCCTGTGAGTGTGTTATTTCACATAGCGAAAGAGATTTTGTGAATGTTGAAATGTAGAGACTACTGGATTATCCAGATGGGCCCAGTATAATCACAGCATCCATATAAGAGGAAGGCAGGAGAGTCAAGAGTCATAAAATGGAGACATGATGATGAAAGCAGAGGTTGGAAGATTCCATGGCCTCTAGAAGCTAGAAAAGGCAAGGCAATGGACTCTCCCCTAAATCCAGCATGAGAAACACAGCCCTTCTGACACCTTGACTTTAGGACTTCTGACCTCCCGAACTGTAAGCTTCAAGTTACTAAGTTTGAGATAATTTGTTACAGCAGCCAAAGGAAACTAATACACAGCTCTAGGGCTTAGATAGTACCTGACACATAGTAGGAACTTAATAAATATTTCTTCAATGAATGAATGAGCCATTTGTAATGCAGTGTGTGTCTATCCCATAGACATCCCTCTGTAGGTGAAGGTTTATGAGTAAGCAGTAAACAAATTGTGGGAAGAACGTTGCTCTGGAAATCTGTAGCAGAGACTTTACTGTTATAGCCAACCAACACTGGTTTGGGCAGCTTCCCTGTGAGTAAATCCAATAGGTTTACTCTGTGACTTGGGAAAACTCATTTAATCTCCCTGAGCCTCTGTTTTCTCATCTGTAAGAAGGCAAAAGTTAGTCCAGTCTTCTTCCTGACAATGAAGTTCATAAAGACAGATGATGTTATTCTGCTGGAGTGCTCCTCAGAAGACAGATGCTATATAAATACTGGATAGCATTATTGTTGCATGAATAATAAATATTTAAGAAATAAATCCATGTTTTTAAAAACAAATAAAGCAAGACAGCAGAGTCACCTGTCACTTAGGGGAGGCTATGCTCTCTTCCTGAACTAAAACACTTAGTGTTTTTAATAGCTTGACTTTTTAATAAGCTGTAACTTGAAATGGAGCACATAGCTTTAGGATTAAATATTAAAATATTAAATATTAAATCGGACAGCAGAAATCCATCACATACTTGAACCTGCCTGATTTACTCAGGGCCTCCTAAGTGCTCTAAGAAATCTAAGCAGTGTTTATATCCACTGAGGTCATTTCTTTCTTTATTTCTTTTTTTTGCCAGGTACACAGGCAAAAATGTAGACATCTTTTTATTGATTAATCTTGAAGAGTTGAATGAAATAGACCAAATACTAGCATCTGCACTTGAAACAGCCTGTGTAGCATGATGAATCTGGAGGTTACATTTTATAGACATGACCAATTATTCTGAATGAGGGAGTGGGGCATGCTTTGTCTCCTTGGTCCATGCCTGTTTCTTTTTGACTCCTTATGACAGCAGCTTTATGAAGCCCGAGTTTCAACCCTGGGCCTGATCTTTGTGTACATTTTGACTGCAGCAGTGGTCTAACAACCCTCTGGGTGTCATCGTCATCGAAGCTCTAGTACTCAACCAAAACCCTGAGAACCCGTTTACTTGATTGATGAAGTCGGGTTTCTCTACACAAGGAAAACAGCTTTGAAGTTTATCTTCACTCTCTGCTTCCCTTGTCTGAGTGTCAAACCCTTGTTCAGACATTAGAGCCTTCTGTCATTCAAAATACATTCCTGGGAAATGAGTTGATGCTAGTCATTTGCAATTTATTCTTTAGGTAAACCATGTAGTGAAAAGGCAGAGAGACATAACTCTGTTTAGCTGGATGAACTTGAGCAAGTTTTTTCACCTTTGAAACTATTTCCTTGTCTGTTAAAGAGGATGGGTTAATTAATTGTGATAATGTTTACATTGGTGGTGCACTACCATCCACAAATTTGGAGGTATAAATTGAGTCACGTTGCCTCTAGTGATCAGATTAACATCACCTCAACCCCAATGCTGGCTTGGCACTAGCTCCTCTGAGCGTGTATTGGAGGGTGTACATAGTTGGAGGAGGAAGAAGGAGAAAGTGTCTCTTCCTAATGTGGTGCTCAACCACAGTGGCTCCACGCTTTCCTAAGGCTGGATTCTTAATTACAGGTCTTCAATTTATGTGCACATGCAGCCAAAAATCCAAAATATTATAACTATAGTGCTCAGAGGGCTGGGACACCTGAAGTTTCCAGGCTCAGCCACAATCTGTATGCAGATCAGCTCCTATGACTGTTGAGATCTTGGCATTGAAGCTCAGAGCAATGCCACCTCATCTGTGACAATTTTCCTGGCTCCTTGAGATCACAGTTGCCTGTTTTTCCTCTGAATTCTTTAGTTAGCTAATTCACCCATTTCAATCTGCCTGTGCACGATACCTTTGTATCTCTCATATTGTTTCATAGTGCTGGAGCTAAGCAAGCAACACTAACAATAGAAACAACATTAAATAAATGGACAGTTATTTTCACATGTTAGACTTTGGACAGGCTCTTTACGTATGTTATTCATTACAGATATTTATTGAGCAAATATCCAAGCATCTAGTACTGTCCTAGGTGTTGAAGATGCAGCACTGTGCTATATAATATATCTGTGTTGCTTATCTATATTATACATAGTACTTTGTATCTCTTAATCCCATACCTGTACCTTGCTCTTCTCCACTTCCCTCTCCCCACTGGTAACCACTAGTTTGTTTCTGTATCTGTGAGTCTCTTTCTGTTTTTCTACATATATTTGTGTTTTTTTTAATTTAGATTCCACATAGAAGTGATATCATACAGTATTTGTCTTTGTGTGACTTATCTCACTAAGCATAATATTTTCTAGATCCATTCACATTGTTTCAAATGGCAGAATTTTATTATTTTTAATGAGTAATTTTCCATTGTACATATATATCACATCACCTTATCCATTCATTTGTTGATGGACCCTTGAGTTGCTTCCATAGCTTGACTATTATAAATAGTGATGCTACAACATTGGGGTGCATGTATCCTTTTGAATTAGTGTTTTCCTTTTTTCTGGATATATACTCAGGAGTGGAATTGCTGGATCATATGGTAGTTCTATCTTTAGTTTTTTGAGAAACTTCCATACTCTTTTCCATAGTGGCTGTACCAATTTACATTCCCACCAACAGTGTACAAAGGTTCTCTTTTCTCCACATCCTTTCCAACATTTATTATTTGTAGACTTTTTGATGATAGCCATTCTGACAGGTGTGAGGTGATATCTCGTTGTTTTGATTTGCATTTCTCTAATAATTAGCGATGTTGAGCATCTTTTCATATGCCTGTTAGCCATCTGTATATCTTCTTTGGAAAATTGTCTATTCAGGTCTTCTGTCCATTTTTTGATTGGGTGGGTTGTTGTTGTTTTTTTATATTGAGTTGTAGGAGCTGTTCATATATTTTGGATATTAACCCCTTGTTGGTCATATAGTTTGCAACCATTCTGTAGGTTTGTCTTTTTGTTTTGTTGATGGTTTCCTCTGCTCTGCAAAAGCTTTTAAGTTTAATTAGGTCCAGGTCCTTTACATATGTTATTCACCAGCAGATATTTATTGAGCAAATACCCAAAGCATCTAGTACTGTCCTAGGTGCTGAATATGCAGCATTAAGACATGCCTAGTTCTTGGACCATATGTTTTTGATCGGCCATGGCAAATTACAGTTGATGGCCTGCTTTTGTATGGCCCATGTACTAAGAATGTTTATTTTATTTTATTATTGTACATTTTTAAAAGATAAGAAATAGAATATGCAACAGAGACCTCACGTGGCACACCAAGACTAAAATATTTACTATCAGGCCCTTTAAGAAAATGTCTGCTGACCTCTGATGATCTCATTTTATCTTCCCACCCTATTCTGTCAGACAGATTTTTCAGTATATGCATTGCTTATGAGGAAACCGAGGCTCAAAGAGGTGAACTTTCTTTTCCAAGATGATTCAACTAATAGTCTTCTAAGGTGGCAGTTCAGACTAGGATATTGGCTTGTCTGAGGGACTAGTGTTGAAATCTTAGCTCTGCCCAACTCAACTAGGAAACCCCTTCTTCTCCTGCCACCATGTTCTTTCTGAAATATTATTAATCCACCATAGAGGAATGGGGAAATAGTGTTTTAAAAATGTCAGACCTTGCTATTTCAAGGAAAGTGACTTTCAGGATTAGGTAGAAAGAGTGGTGGTCTTCAGAATTATGAACCTTGGTTTTAGTCCTCTTCGGGCCTCAGAATCTCCAAGCATAAAATATAGCAGTTGAATCATTTGACTTTTAAAGTACCTCTCAACTTGGAAATTCTTTCTGGGGATATGGATCCTTTATTCCAATTGGATTGTACACGTTTCTCTTTATCTCTACCATGGCCATACTGAATAATGATTAAATATTTAATTTAAATTTTTTATATTAGGAAAGTATAAAGTCCTGTCCATATGTCTAAAAAGTCTCTGTTTTCTGCAGAGGCAGTGATATAATTAAGGGAATGGGCTTAGTTTTAGAAAAGCGTCTCCAAAGTGGCTTGTGATTGGTGCACATTGTTAAGGCATGGCTGTAAGCTGATTGTGGAGTCCTGGTCTCCGATGGAAACAGTAAGGGCTTAGAACAAATAGATATGTACATGATTTTATCCTGCAGATGACACTGTCTTAATTTGGTTCAGTAGACATTAATTGGGCATTTACTATGTCCCTAGTATGAAGTTAGGTAATAGGGATAAGGTATGAACTCATAGACCTTGACTTCAGTCTGCTCACCGCCTGGTAAGGAAGAAATCTTTAAATGACGAATTGCAATTCAGTGTGTTAAAAGGAGCCTGTGTGCAGGGAGCATGGGTTGCTTACAGAGAAGTGATGGTTGTCTTTGTTGGGTGAAAAGGGGTGGTTGGATAGGGATAGTTTGGTTCATGGGCCAGAGACACACTCAAAGGAGGACAAATGGAAAGTGAAGCTATTATAAAGATGCAGAGAGAATCTCACTGAAACAGATGCAAGAGGCATCGTGGAAACTGTAAAATCACCATGAACCCTCATTCTATCTCTCTGACTACATCATCTCTTCTGTCTTTAGTCCAGCTTCTCTTCTCATTCATCTACTTATATATTGGTCTACAGAACCTTCTGTTTCGGCCTGTACTTGCATCTCCAAGCCTCAATTCCAGATACCCAGGAGAAAGAGAGGTGATTGGTTCAACTAGGGTGATGTGCCTTCTCTGTTCTCGTTAGCGGAGGCCCAGGAGCAGGGTCATCAGTTAGCTACTATGGGCTTTGGGCAGGGTAGATTTTTTTTTTAAAGCCACTGTAGGGAAGGAGGAATTGGTGGAGCAGTCACTACCTGGGGTCCCTGTGCCACTGGGTTTTGAGCATTAGACTAGCTCCTAAACCGTAAAGTTAGCGGGGAAGAAGTGGTTTATACTGATCTACGTGTTTGTGCACAAACTTAGAAGTTAACTGTGTAACAGTTTGGAATGACCAAATTCTGGCAAGCCCAGGGCTGAGGAAACTCCTTTTTGCCATTTGTTGATGATGGGACTCAGCATGGCTACCCCTGCAGTGGAAAAATGGGATAGATCTCAAGTAGTCTGAGACTGTTTAGAAGCTCTTGTTTTGTTCATAACACAGTATAGCATAGATTGCACTGTGCTATTTTGAATTCAGTTGGTTATTAATTGAGCATCTATTATGTTCAAAACACTGCAAGGACTATAGGGTGAACAATATGGAGACTATCATATTCTCTTAGAAGCTGTTATGAAAACCTCACTTGAACAGAATATAGTAATTGTTTAGAAGAAAACTTTGACAAGTGATTTGAGAAACAGTAGATGCTCCAGGAAATAGAAAAGAGGAGATGTCAATGAAGTTGGGGACTCTTTAGGAAATGAGGGAGAGAGAAACACAGTCTCCAGACAATATGGGTGAGTGGACTTTGGTTAAAAAAAGAGAGATTTTAGGTTGCTGAATTTGGAGTGCAATGTAAAATCTTATTTCCCCAATGGAATCTTCAGTAAATTTTACATTATTCACTAATGCATTTATGAGAATAAATTCTTTTCAGGGTCCTTTAAGAGGACATAATAGGGCAGCTCATATCTAGAATACCAAATTATGGAAAAATGCATGGATCCAGTTCTCAAGTTGTTTACAATGCATGGGATGAATGTCATCAGCCTAGGAGAGTGACTTTGGATTTTCTGGTTATCTGTCAATCTTATAAGTTAGCAAAGCATCAAAACATCACACCACTTGGGTATGGGACCATCCTAAGATCAACAGAACACAAAAGTGTTGACTGCCTGTTTTGAACTATACACTGTTTTCGTGTTGGGAGCACAAAGGGGAAAAATACAAAACCCTTGTCCCCTAGGGACTCATAGTTTATTGGTGAAAACAGACACATGAGCATGTAAAAATATGACACAAAATGAATCATTATACCATAATTGAACTTCTGTAAAGGAAGGCTCTTCAACAAACATTGACACATTCCAAGGGCAGCAGAAATTCTGAACCAAGAGCACTGAACTCAGAAAGCCCCCTGATGTGTGATGATTAGTGGACATTTCTGACAGCATAGCTATTAGCGCTATTGATAACACTTGGGAAAGGTCAAGTTTTGCAAAGAGTTTCTGCCCACTAAGAATAGCAAGGAATCGATCGATTCTGAGCATAAGAACAATGTCAGGACCCAGATGGAATTGCAGCTGCTATCACTGGGGAACTCTCCTTCTCTCAAATAAAGGCCCTGGAAAATACATGTCAACATTCTCTAGTTAGACTCTTTGACTCGTTGAGTACCTTGAATCCCCAGCTTTTCAATTGCGAGGTCTTTTACACCCTTAGTCTGCACTCAAAGGCTGATCCTTAGAAAGTCTTTATTGACCACTTACTGAAGTAAGGTAACACCCTTCCCCCATCACTGCACTAACATCACACTCTTCATTTCCTTCTTAGCACTTGGCATAATCTGAAGTCATCTTGAATATTACTGGGTTGCCTGTTTACCCCATGGATTCTTCAGTACATTTCACATTATTCAATGATGCATTTATGAGTGTAAATTCTTTTCAGGACCCTTTAAGAGGATATGATAAGGTAGCTCATATCTAGACTACCTGAGTATGGAAAAAAATGTGTGTACCCAGTTCTCAAGTTGCTTATGATACCTATCCTCTGGCCCCCTCCTCATCCCCTGCTAGGATAAAAGCAAGCACTATGATTGTCTTGTACACAGGGCAGAGGCTAACATAGATTGCACTTTTGTGTGAGTCAGAGAAAATTGCCCTCTCTGAACAGATGGATGAGAAAACATCACACCGTCTTGGCAGACACAGTCACACGAGTTCACACCTCCACAAGTAGATTCCAACCCCTCACTTGCCTTCTGTGTGCAGTACAAGAATTTCTAAAACACAGGGGACAGCTCTGCTTCTCCATTACCATTTGGGATGACCTGTGGCAAATAGTAGGTGTTCATTAATATTTGGTGAATGAATGAAGCACCCCAAGATCTACCAAACACTCCATGTTATACAGCGATATTCTTGTAGGGAAGCCTTTTGAGACCCAGATCGATTCCCTGACAGATCAGGTAGGGCCCATAAGAGGCTCTCACCTGGAACACAGCGGTATTTAAATAGCACTGTCACCAGCTGGGGATGACCTCTGTGACCTTCTGATATTTCATAAATGCACCAACCTCAGGGGCTCTACCTAAGTACTGTCAGCCTTGTTCTTGCCCACTGACTTTACAGCGTTCTGTATGCAGCCAGGTTGCGGGGATTGAAGCCTTCTAACTGAGCACCCCTTACCAGAGGTCCTGTAAGCACTGGCAAAGCCAGTCTCCCACCTTTTAAAAAGCAGAATCAAAATCTCATCAGGGACTCTGGCTGATGCATGGAGCCAGGCCTATGGATCTGCCACAGATGGAGATGTGAGGGAACTTTACAAAGTAAAGAAAAACTCACGTTGCTTTCCTAAATCAAAATTTCAAATACGAACACGGCTTGGCAATTCATTCCCTGCAGAATTAACCTTTGTTTCTCTGCAGGCTGCTTCTAAGAATATGCATCGTGACTAAAAGGAAATGGGAGAGAGCTTACAAAATGGCTTGTGTGTTTACCACAAAGAAGGAAAGGCTGAAATGAAAGTGAAGTTGAAAAGGAGGCTTGTTTCTAACTAACCCAGCCTCTAGACGGGAGTTCAGATGCAAAAGCAATTACCATAGACATGAATTTGAGGCCCCATTCACAGATGTGCAAATGCCACTCTTTCACCTGCCATTTCTTTAACTTACTCCTGACAAAGGATAACAAAGTTCTGGGGGCTGGAAGACAATCACAGACATCATAGTCTAATTTCTTCTATTCTTTAGGAGTCAATTTGGATCCTCCTCCTGGAAGCCTTCCTAGATTTGATAAGTGCCCTTCCTCTGTGTCCCCATAAAACCCTATGAGTTTCTTTGTTATTGAATTTGTCACATTGTATTATAGCTATCTGTTCATGTGTCTAAGACAGGGGTATTTTATTTGACTTAAAATAATCTTTCAAGTCATATACTTAGCACAGTGTCTGGAATAAAATGACATCTCAGTAAGTTCTTAATGAAATAGTCAATGGACTATTCTATTAACGGTGGTTGCTTATTGAACTCATACTATTGGTCATCCCTTTGCCACACACTAAGACAGTACACAAGAAATAAACACACGGTAATAACAGTGGTAGCTATCATTTTGAGTGTCTATTACGAGTCAGGCACTCTGCTAATTGCTTTACAAATAGTTTTCTTATTAATACCTTAAGGCAACCTTATGACCTTCTGATTTCATAAATCAGACTGAGACCCAGAGAGATGAACTGACTTTCCTCCAAAGCCACTCAGCCATTTGAACCAATCTCCAAATCTCCTGATCTTCACTCTACAGTCTGTGGCTTCTCGGACCTTAAAAAGAACGTATGAGATGGGCTTCCCTGGTGGCGCAGTGGTTGAGAGTCTGCCTGCCGATGCGGGGGACACGGGTTCGTGCCCCGGTCCGGGAGGATCCCACGTGCCGTGGAGCGGCTGGGCCCCTGAGCCGTGGCCGCTGAGCCTGCGCGTCTGGAGTCTGTGCTCCGCAACGGGATAGGCCACAACAGTGAGAGGCCTGTGTACCGCAAAAAAAAAAAAAAAAGCACGTATGAGAGGAAGGTGGGTCAAAAGTACAACGCATTTGATGTATTAGAAAATCATTAACTGCCACACTGTTGAAATGGAGAAACAGGAATCAGTGCAGCAAGAGTTCTCTGTGGACTGGATTAATCATGGAAAGACTTATGAGGGTCTAGGATCAGACTTGAAATAAAAATGGGATTAAGAGCTTGGACTTTGGACAGAACCTGGGACTGCATTCTGACTCTGCTACTTAAAAGCTGTGAGAATTTTTGGAATTTGCCTTTTGAGCCTCTCCACACCTATACTTAAAATAGGCATAACAACTGGTATGAGTTAAAAAAGCTTTCATATGCAAGTAACGGAAGCATTGATGAAAAATGGCAATCACAATGAGAAACTGGGTAAAATATAAGGACACATATGCATCTCCAGGTTTGTTCAGCAACTCAGTTATCAAGGACCCAGGCTCTTTCTCTATATTTACCATTCTCAGCCGTAAGCATCTCATCCTCCTGTGCATGAACAAAAGATGGCTGCCACAGCATCAGTCATCACATCCACATTCAAGGCTGTTAGAAGGAGGAGGGGACGTGTCCACAGGACTTGTCCCTTTTGTCAGGAACGTAAAGCCCTCCCAGACACTACTCTTTAGGAATTTCCCCCGTTACATTTCACCAACCAGAACTGAGTCACGTGTCCACCCTGAGCTGCAGGGAGAATGGGAAAGCAGCTACCTGGTTTGTTTTCATTCTCTCTATAGTGGGAGTTGAAGATACAAGGGTTGGGGATGGCTTTGGGGATAGCCAAACAAGAGAGTCTGCCATACCTACCTCACTGGCAGTTTAAGGAACAAGGGGAGACCACAAGTAAAAGGGCAGTAGAACTTTCATAGTAAATGGCAAGAACATGCTGCTATGAAAAACTGCTGGACAAAATATGAGTAAATTTTGAATATTTCACTTCATTCAAAGATGAAAAGCTACGTAGAGGGATTTGGACTTTGCTCTAACAACTATCCTGACAATGGTACCTACTAAATGCCAAGTGGATAGAAGACTCTCTATCCACTGTATCATTGAACACTTCTAAGTACCACTATTATTATTTCCCTTTTCAGATGAGGAAATGAGAGGTGAGGTAACTTGACCAAGGTCCACATTTAGAAAGTGGTTGAGCCAGTAGTTGAGCCCAGGCAGTTGGACTCCAAGTACTTTGCAAGATCTTGATCCTTGAGTGATGAAGTGGGACCATGGGATGGACTGTCCCAACAAGGTGGACTTGTGTGAAACGGAAATGCAGAAGTGAGAAGGGCAGGAACTAGGATTCCATTCTCACCTCTCATTGCACTGGAATGCTCGTTTTAAGTCACTGCCCTCTTTCCTGAGGGCAGAAAGGCATCCAGTTTTTCCTCAGTTATGAAATGAAGGCCAACAGACCAACAAAAGTGACTTGCTCAAATCAGGAAAGAACACAAAAGGCGACCACAATAGGAGGCCCTAACTGGGTCCCCTTCCTGCCGGAGGCCAGGTCAGCTGGATGACATCTAAGGCTCAGGTCACTTTCCCTTGTCTTCTCCCCTCCTCCTCCCTTCCCCTCCCTCCTGGTCCCTTCTCTTGGACTGATGTAGGTCAGGCTTCACAAGGAAACAGTCATGATGAGTTTAACAGGAACAAGGATTTCTTATAGGAATCAGACTTCACAGACCTGCATGAGGAGCTGGCAAATGAAGGCCTGGAAAGGGGAGCTGGAGCATCAGAAAAAGTTGAAAAGTCACTAACCAGTCTGCCCGAAGTACTAGCCAAACAGGAGACTTTAAGCACATCCAGTGGAAGAGGGGGGACCAGTCGGCTCAATGGCTCCATCTCTGTGAGTCAGCAACCAGACACCTGGCTAGGCGGTCGGTCAGCAGGGCCAGCGGTCAGGCAGACAAGCTCAGTGTGGCACAGAGGAGAGTGAGGACAAGCCTGAGCCTCCCAAGAACATCTGTGACTGTCCCCCAGCTTGTCGGACCCAATGACCTTCTCAGGGTAATGGCTGCTGCTTAAACCCTGCCCTCAGAATCCCACAGATTCTTTTTTCGGACAATTTTAAACCAGAACCCTGCAGGGTAGGGGATTCTGGGAAACATGGTTGAAACATAGTTGTCAACTTACACAAGGAGACAATGGCACAAACACATTCAGTCACAGACATAGTCAGGGATCCAGGTCCAGATGAAATATTAATCAGCCTGACTTGTTTCCAGCCTTTAGGACCCTGTTCCTACTCTCCTAATCTTCTCTTCAAGAAGCTGGAGGAGAGGCAAGGAATGGGTGTTTTTTGACATCAGCATGTTCCAGTAGAACCTCTCACTCTCTTTTCCTTTTACTTTCTATAGACACACTGTTCCGTTAGTTCCTCAAACACGCTTTCTTTCTTTCTTACCACGGGAACTTTGCACATGCTGCTCACTTCCCCTCTCTTGCCTTCCAGCAGCTTCTTTGTCAAATCAATTCCTATTTGTCCTGGTTAAGTGCCCTCATAGAACCTTCTGTTTCTCCTTTATAATTCTTGAATCACCATCAAATAACTTTTAAAAAAAGTTTCTAGTGCCCTTCTCCCTAATATGTAAACCACATGGAGGCAGGACTGTGCCTGTCCCATTCAGCGCTGTAGCCCAGTGTCTAGCCCAGTGCCTAGCACACAGTAGAATCTCAGTAAATACTTGTGGAAAGATTAGGTAAGTGAATGGATAGGTGAGTGAAAAAATGAATAAATGAGCATACAGGGAATCTATTTAAGGTGAGCATCGTGATGATTCTCCTCAAAAAATGCAATAGGATGGGCTGGCACGTAGACAGGAAAGGTATTGTAATCTATGTTGCTCTGGAGATTTGAACCCATGTTGTAGGGCAGTGATGGCTGCAATTTGGATTTAGTGTAAGGAAGAACTTTCTAACAGTGAAGCTGCCCTCTGTAGAACAGTGAGTTCCCTTAAGGTGTTCAAGCCAAGCCTGGAGAATTTCTTGCTCAGGGATATTGTAGAGGAATTCATGCGTCACGTGCACATTTAAGACTGTGGGAGACCCGCCCTAATGCTGAGTCTTTGGTTTTATGTGGGTACCCTCACAGTAGAGCATAAGGGCTAACAGCCAGGAACCATGAAGGGAAGGATTCAATTCCCATGACGCCTCTTACCAGCTGGGTGACCCCAGGTCAGTGATTTCATGTCTGGGAATCTGCGCTGATGTTAACCTCCTGGGGTTGATGTGAGGATTAACTTGATATTATGAGGAGTGGAAAGCACCAAACTCCTGCCAGTAGATTATTCATGCTCTTAGACAAACGTCCCCATGATGAGCTTTGGATGATAGGGAAATAATACTACTTGCCACCACCAAGATCACCACCAACAATAATGATGATGCTGGTCAAAGGGCATAAGCCTTAAGCTATAAGATGATTAAATTCTGGGGGTCTAATACACAGCATGGTCACTCTAGTTAATAATACTGTTGCAAACATCCTTGAAATTTGCTAGGGGAGTAGATCTTAAGCCTTCTCACTGCAAAAATAATTGGTAACTATGTGAGATGATGGATGTGTTAATTAACCTGATTGTGGTAATCATTTTGCAAAGTATATGTATATCAAATCATCACATTACACGCTTTAAATATATACAGTTTTGTCAATTATACCTCAGTAAAGCCGTAAATTTTTTTAAAAATTAATAGTACATATTTAATAATATTAATGGAGTACCAACTCTGTACCAAGTATTGTACAAGCATTGTGTTGTGTTCAGCAGTCTACATGCATCTCATTTAATCCTCTCCAAACCCTAGGAGCTATGCAGCTCCTCCGGTTTCTGAGCCTCTCAAAGCCTCAATTTCTTCATCTGCAAAATGAAGAAGTACCTGTCTCATCAGGCTTTGTGAGGAATGAATGAGCTCGTCCATGCAGAGGGCTGTGTCTCGCGTGTGATAAGCACTGCACAAATAAAAGCGATGTCAGCATGGCCATTTCCAGACAGGTAAACAGAGGCTTAAGAGGTTCCCTCAGTCACAGCTGTAGCAAGTACAGGACTGGGATTCATGCCCAGCCTGTCTCCACTGCAGCTATAGACTGTCTCCTGAGCTGCGTCACCTTTGATAGGCCATACGCATCAGTCCTGCGTGTCTGATGACACTTGCTCTGCTCAGGGTGCAAACTGCCACTCAGCCAGGCCAGGCTGTCAGCCTAGTGACAGAGCGGACAGGAATTCAGAGACCTTAGCTGGACACAAGCCCAGCCAGAGCCCCTCACAGCCAGGAACAGGTCTTTACCGGGATTAGCTGTGCCTCAGACTCTTTGGAAGCCCGGATGGGCCGAGTAGGGGAAGAGTGGAGCAATCCATCATGCCAAATTAGTGTAATTACGTACCCTGCATGGGCCTGCTGTGAGCCCTGTGCAAAATCACCCCAGCAAAATGGCATTTAGCTCCCTAATGGGACTCGCCTTCCATCCCTATCAGGAGCCTCTTAACAATTCCTTAACAACAATGATTAGAGTGAAATGCCAGGGCAAGAGAGACGACAGGTGTTTTAACATGTATTTTAATAAATAAGCTAATGTTATCTGGCTCCTAGCACAGAAGTGTCTTAATAGTGTTCCGGAGACCTATCAGTCAGCTTTAGGTAGCCTGAGATCTGCAGAGCCCCCTCCCCTCAGGCCCTTGGTTGTTATAGCAACCCCAAACCAGGAGTGGTAGCTGTAAACTTAAAAAATATGACTTTTTCCCAGCCAGCCATGCTTCTCTATCAACACCAGAACCTTTGCCTGAATTCCAAGTGAGTGGGGGATTTTCTTCTCTCTCCAGTCATAAGTCTGACTTGGAATCTATAGCAACCAAAATTAGACTATAAATCATCTTAATGGTGCTTTTCAGAGAATTCTTTACCGGATCAATTCAGATCATACAAGGTGGCAAGCTTCTGAGCCCAGTCACTAATAATGGTCGTGTCAGAGATGTATGGCAGGGAAGGAAGGGGTTGGGGCAGATGCTGTTGCAGTTAATCTCTTTGATGATTGGCCACCAGACTTCAGTTGTATCCCTCCCTGGCATCATCTCTCCATGAGCTGCCTTGGACTCGCCAGAAGTAACAGAATCTGATAATTTCTGGGCTTTTTCAGCACATGGAACTGGTCACGAGAGAGTACAACCTAGTAGTCAGGAATGCAGGCCACTACACCAGCTCTAGGTTTGATCTAATACTAGGTATCTGAATTTGGAAAGTGATGTAACAACTTCTTTAAGCCTCGGTTTCCTCATCAGAGAAATGGGAAGAACAGTAGTGCCTCTCTTCTATGCTATTTGTCAGGATTAGAGAAATATTTGCCAAGCACCTAGCAGGGGCTTAGAATATAGTAAATGCCCAAAGAATGTTTACTATTATTTTAAAAACATAGGGGGTAAAATATTAACAGTTATTGAACCTAAGTGGCATGCATTGTACTAACCTTTCAACTTTTCTGTATGTTTAGGAAAATTTTATAATAAAAGTTGGATGAAAAGAAATGTAGAGTCAAAATAGCAATAGAATGGACTTGACTTTCAATCCTCAGATATTGTACTGAGGGCTTGCCACGTGCCAGACACTGTGCTGGATGCTAAGATCACAGATATGACCGACAGGGGAGGTCCCTGTCCCCATGGAGCCAGCATTCTAGTGGGAGAGACGGGGTGGACTTAAGGACCTTGTACACTATGGGAGAATTATTCCCCGGGTGGCAAGCAAAGGCACTTTTAAGAGCACAGATGGGGGCAAAGAACTCAGGCTGGGGGCAGACGTTCTTACACTGAGACTTAGAGGATGAGAAAACAGGTGGGTTAGCTAAGCAAAGCAGTGTTGGGTAGGCAGGCTGATGCTGGTAGCAGACGGAACAGTGTGTATCAAAGCCTTTGGTATGTTTGAGGACCCGAAAGAATGCCTTCCCTTCCCAGCCCTGCCCAAATCTACCAATCCGTCAAGGTTTCATTTTATTCCATTTTATTCAATCAACATTTACACTGTCTGCTCTTTTCCAGTCCTCTGTGCTAGGCTCAGGGGATTGAGTTGAATGGACAAAGGTCATATTTGGCCCATGAGCTATAATTTGCTGGTACCAACTTTAGAGCATCTCTGGTACCACCGACTTATCCCTCCGTGAGTCAAGAGGGTTGGTCTTCTGCACCTCTGTATCCATCAGCCATGGGCTGGGCTGCTTCTGGGCAGATGAGGTGAGAGAGTGTAATTGCTAATGCAAGGTAGCTTCTATTAGCTTCGGGCAATTTTCCATATAAGGGGGACAGCGGCAAGCCATTAGCAGCCAGCATTCTTGGCAGCTAGCGCATGGGTGCAGCCGTACAGTAAAGGGGATGCAGGTGGGGCAGGCACAGCATTTACTCCTGCCTTCAATGTTCCAGGCACAGGGTGCATTGAGCTCATGGCCATGCCTATCCACTTACGTATCTTTCAGCTGCTTTCCTCCTACAGCAGCAGCATTGGGTAGTTGTGCAGAGATCATATAGCCTGCAAAGCCTCAAATATTTACAGTCTAGCCCTTTACAGACAAAGTCTGCCAACCACTGCTATAGAGTCCAACCCCCATGGGTCAGACAAAGGCTAGACTCTACCTGGGGCCACAGTCGTGCTCTGGTCTTTCTCCTTCCCTATTCTGTTTTACTTGCTCCCTTTGAGATGTTTCTTGAAGAGTTCTCCCTCAATAAATGCCCCCACTTCTCTGTCTCAGCCTCTGCTTTGAGGGACCCTACCTAAGATGCAGAATATAATAAGCATTTGCTGAATGAATGAATGCTTTCCTGAGTTGCATGGAGAAGATGACAGGAGATGGATCAACACGTGAAGAAGTGTGCCCAGAAAAGGCTGGAGAATTATCTAAGAGCAGAGAGGAAGGAGGCTGGGATGGATTTTACCCACCCAGGTCTGACCTTAGCTCATACGCGTACCTGGTCCCAGGACAAGAGCTGACTCACGCACGCGGCCGAGGAAGCTATTTTGTGCTACGCTGGATAAAAGAAGAAACAAATGGATAAAGGACATTTTCCAAGGCATGCATTGTACCTTCAGGAACTCCCTTCCTCTATACCAGTTCCTGATATTTGGCACCAGAGGAGGGAGGACCTTTTATTTCATATTCCTAGGAAGGATCACTTATATAAGTAGAGCTCCTTATTAGTGGGCAGGGGGTCTCTCAGCAGCCTTGGTCTCCCCACACCCAGAAGTGTCCTCAGTACATTCTGATCTGGGTTAAGAAGAAGGTGACTATCAAATCTGTGCTGCATGGACTAGCCTTTTCTGAAAGGCCAGCCTTGTAGTATTGGGCACTGGCCCAACTTATAGCAAAGCAAAGTTTATAGCAAAGTGGTCATTTGGCTAAAGTTCCTTGCTTAAATCTCCTGCAAGGAATTCCATCAAGAGAAAGAATAAAAGGTGGCTCAGCTCTGGGGACATAATTGGCCCCCTACCACCAAAATAGCATCGAAATGCATCTTAAATGCATTTTAAATGCATCTTAATAATCTATTCTGTTCACCTCAACGCAAGATGGGGAGAAAATGCTTAGAGAACAATGTCCTGGTGAACACACCGCTTGGGAACCTCCCTTTGTGAGAGGCCATTCAGCTCTTTTTTGTTTTCTCCATTCCTGTGACTACATAAGGTGATTAACAGTCCTCTCCAGGGAACGGTGGTGATTTCCCATTGAGGCCGTGGGCACCTTTGCAAAATGGGCTTAAATTAGCAGCACTCCTCACCAGCATGTCTGCGAGCCCCTGCACGGCCACCAGGGCTTCGCTTCCATTTTTGGAGCTGCCAGCACACAGACAGTTCCTTGGAGGCGAACTCCCTTTCATTTGAAAGTATTTAAAAACAAGCTGTCAGGGAGACCACCCACGCCCTACCTCTCTGCTGCAATGCTTGTTTTCTTTGTACATTGGTTGACCTTGTAAAGACTTCATTTGCATGGCATCCCTCCCTCTAAAGGGGAAGACTTGAAAGTTCAGGGGTCCTCTGAGTGTGGATGGGGTCAAAGCAACTTCCAGATACAGGAAAAGCCCAAACATTTCTTCTTGTCCTAGTGATGGCAATCGTGACCTTAATAAACAATAATAACCACTACAGATGAAGGAGCAAACGTTCATAGCACAGGTTTAAAGAGGCACTGGGCCGTAACTTGCTGTTTGTGGCTCTGATTATTATGGATGGACTTGGTTCTGGGGACCCCACCACTGAATTCTATCTCGACTCCAACTTTCCACCATGTGAAAGAAATAAGAATAAGGACTTTTCGAGAACCGTGATATGCTAGGCACTGTGCTAAGAACTTTACATATTATTTCATCCTCACTATAGACAAGAACTAGACCCAGGGGCTTTCCTGGTGGCGCAGTGGTTGAGAGTCCTCCTGCCGATGCAGGGGACACGGGTTCATGCCCCGGTCCGGGAAGATCCCACATGCCGCGGAGCGGCTGGGCCCGTGAGCCATGGCCACTGGGCCTGTGCGTTTGGAGCCTGTGCTCCGTAACGGGAGAGGCCACAACGGTGAGAGGACCGCGTATCGCAAGAAAAAAAAAAGAACTACACCCATATTGCAGTTGAGAAAACAGAGCCCCAAAGAGAGGAAGTGGCTTACTTAAACCCACAGAGCTAGTAACAGGGAGAGGTGGGATTTGAGCCCAACTGCTTTCTGACTATGCAGATTATTTTGTTTTATTACACCATGCTAGTTCAGTGGTCCTCAATTGGGGGGTTACTTGAATCTAGTGGGCAGAGACCAGAGATGCTGCTAAATAGCCTACAAGGCACAGGACAGCCCCCACAGAGGATTATCCATTCCCAGTGTCAGGAGTGCTGAGGCTGAGAAGCCCCACGTTAGCTGAGACATTCTCAGCTAATGCTTTTTTACCATCTGTTTAGTGTTAAGTAAAAATGCCTTCAGGAGCTACTAAGCAGAGCTGCCTGGGGTGAGTGGACCCACCGTGTGCAGGAAAGGTGCTCCTCCCGGGCTGAGCGCACAGTTCATTGTCCCTGGTCTCTCCCCTTTCCCACCTTACAGGATGGAACCTGGGAAAGACTGTCCCTGCTGGTGTGGGTCATGTAGGCACATTCTTATGTTCCTACATCCACATGTGAACTAGAATGGGGAGGGCAGAAGAAGGCTGGGCCACTTTTCCAAAATCACCCATTGTGTATGAGGGAACCCAGGTCCACACTTCAATCTTCTGATGCCCAATTCAGAGCGTTACTCCACCTGCTGTGCACACCCAGGTATTTGAGACCTCTTTCCAAAGCAAGTGACACAGCCTCTGTCTTCTTCCGTCAGTACCCCCCCACCTCCCCCAAGCATGGTTATTACCCCGATGGCTTCAGCTCTGTGTCCACCTCCCCATGGCAGGTGGAGGTGGGGGCTAGTGTCACCTCTGTTTTACAGATAGAGTCACTGAGGCACAGTGAGGTTAAGGATTTCTCAAGATCAAACAATGCAGATTGAAATCCAGGACTGTCCGACGCTGCTACCCAGTGTACACGCAGTGTTTCTCACTCGGCACTGCAGACATTTGGGGCAGGATATTTCTGTGTTGTGGGCCTGTCCTATACGCTGTAGGTTGTTTAGCAGCATTCTTGGCCTCTACTCACTAGATGCCAGTAGCATCCTCCTTCCCCTCCACATCCTGTGACAACCAGGGATGTCTCCAGATGCTGCCTTATGTCCCCTGTGGGACAGAATCGCCCCCAGTTGAGAACCACTGGGTCAGACTATGAGGCTAAGGTACCATCCCCACCCCTTCTCATCTCTAGTGACAGGTTTCTCTTGGTTCTGGGATTTAGCACCCATCCCTCCCTGAGATACACCTGCCCATATTTGTTTTTCCATATCCTGCTCTTCCGGGCAGGACAACCCCTCATCCTGCACAATATCATCTTTCCTCGGATACGTTAATGTTGATGATTTAACGACACTCAGGAAGCTATTCCCGTGGGTCACTCCATCCTCTCCCCATCTATGTCTTTCAATAATAGCTCATCTTTCTGGAGGATTTGCTTCTTTCTCCCCCAAGTCCTTGCATGTTCATCACCCCTCCCACAGTTACTGCATCTCTCTGTCTCATCCTTTACGGAGTCTAGCACAATGCTGAATTATTGACCTAACCACAGGGGTCTTTAGAATGTTTAAATCAGATCATGTCACCCCTCCACTTAAAGCCACCCAGGAGCCTTGCTGTTGCACTCAGAATAAAAGCCAAACTCCCTCCCACAGCCTGCCAAATCCTGTCTGGGCAGGACTTCCTGCCTCCCTCCCAGAGCTCACCTCCCACCTGCTCCATCTTTCCCACTGAATCACGACCCGTGGACCTGCTTCGTGCTCACTGGACATGCTCACCCTTGTCTTACTTCCAGGTCCCGGCACTGGGGAGGACTCCTCCTTTGAACACTCTTTGTCTAGATTCTCCCTGATTGGCTCCTGCCTGTCACTCAGCTTAAATGTCACCTCCACAGAGAGAGTCTTATCCAATCTCCACTATAAAGTAACCCCTCAGCTGGTCTTTACTGCACCACCTGTCTAATTTTCTTCAGGGCACTTACCATCAACCCTGGTCCACGTGTTTGCTTGTTTATTGCCGGCCCATCCGCCCACTCACATCTGGATTTAACCTTCACAGGAGCAGAGATCTCACCTGTCTTGCTCACCTTTGTATCCCTAGTACCTAGAACAGCACTGGCTTGGGGTTGGAATTCAAAAAATAACGTTTTGAATGAGCCTGTCATGTCAGTGTAGCATGCAGATTTCATTAAACGGAGGAACGTTAGGAATTCAAATTGTTATTATGGGTAAATAAAGCACTCAAGTACATTTTTGGCTCTCCCTGTCCAGTTTCTTTCCAGCTCCTGAGAAGCAGCATGAATAATATATTCTGATTTTTTTTGATTGAACTGTCAGCATGATTTATTTCATGGCATCTTCTTTCCTCTCCCCTTTGTAAATAATGGTGCGTCCACAGAGCTTTTTGCTAACATTTGTCTTGCTAATTTGCCTAGGGGGTGGGAGGATGGTGGCTTTTTTTTTTTTACCCCCTTATAATGGGTTTGGAGGAGAATATTTTCTGCATGGCATCGGGACTCTTAAAAAAAAATCAAGGTTATACGGTGCATTGACTCCTTGCCATTTTACAAACCGTCTCAGACTCATTTCACAACTTGAGAATAATTCAAATTGGAAATCACCTACTTTAAAACCATCAAATTAATGGTATTCCCATTACACTCCCTACCCAACCATGTGAACAATGGGGCCGGAGCTGCAGCTGCTAGAATTCTGCGTCAAAGTAAATAATGCACTAACGAGACAGCAATTTCATTCCTCCCGTGGAATTCCCCAGGCGTTTCTCCTTTAAGAGGCAAGGATGGGCTCAGTGCAAATCCCTCCTGATCGTGCAGGGAGACTGGAATGAATGTGGACCCCTGAGTATTGAAGGTGGTGTTTGCAGCATGCAGTGTGTGCTTTCTTGAATTGTTGTAATCTTTTTGGACTCTCATAGATAACTACCACGGGGATGGGAAATATCTACAATAGCTGATGAGCTTGTTAGAATGTCTGGCAATATTTTGTATGTGTATATACACACACACACACATACATATACACAGGCATACCTCGGAGATATTGCAGGTTTCGTTCCAGACCTCAGCAACAAAGCAAACACAACAATCAAGCGAGTCACACGAATTTTTTAGTTTCCCAGTGCATATAAAAGTTACATTGACACTATACTGTAGTCTGTTAAGTATATAATAGTATTAGGTCTAAAAAACAATGTTCACACCTTAATTATCAATAAAAAATATTGCTAAAAATGTTATCATCTGAGCCTTCAGTGAGTTATCATATTAACATCAAAGGTCACGAATCACAAATCACCATAACAAATATAATAATAGTGAAAAAGTTTGAAATATTGTGAGAATTACCAAAATGTGGCATGGAGACACGAAGCGAGCAAATCCTGCTGGGAAAATGGCGGTGACTTTTTTACCTTCAATTGTAAAAAATACACTATCTGTGAAGTGCAATAAAGCAAAGAGCAATAACACGAGTAAAGAGAAATAAAATCAATATACATATAAAATGGAGTGTCTCCTCCCACCCACCTTCTCAGCTTCCACACCTCATCAATCAAAATTGTCAACTTTAGCTCCTAAAATATTGTTGTTTTGAATCTGGTCCTTTCTCCTCATCCAGACTCTGATTCCCTAGCATGAGCCCCCAAATGCTATTCCTGCCTCTAAACCAGTAGCCGGAGCCCTGGCTATTCATTAGAATTACCCATTGAGCTTTTCAAATACACCAGTGTCCAGACTACAACTCCAGAGTGTCTGATTTGATTGATCAGGTGTGGGGTCCTGGCATTGGCCTTTTAAAAGGCTCCTCTGTAGCCAGGGTTCAGAACCACTGCTTTAGACCTACCCAGCTTCACACAGCAAACAGAGGCATCTATGATAAGGCCCGCCCGACCGTGTCATCCCCTGCTTAGCATCCCAGACTGCTTCCCAACAGTGCCTTCAGAGTCCAGTATGGGGTCCTGCTGAGTGAGCGGACCCTAGCCTGCTCTGGAGTCTTATTCCTTCCCTCCCCCTCACACACATAGCTACTCCAGCAGAACTGGCTGCCTGTCTTTTTGAGAACTGTACGCCTGTTCACACCTCTGATCAGCATATGCTGTTCTGGCATTTGGAATGCCCTTTCTCCCCAAATCTGCATGTAGGTATTTACTGATCTTTCGAAACTTGCTTTAGGTTTTACTTCCTCTGAGAATTCTCCCTTGAGTAACCCCTTCCCTTCCGTATTCTCATGCTTTCGTTGTGCTCTCATATTTTGCTGTGTTAGGGCTATTGTCATTCACTCACATTTGCATCAGTCTTCCTCATTGCACCCAACGGTCTTGAAGGCAAGGGCCACATCTTACCCATCTCTGTGATCCCAGGACCACACATTGTGCTGGGCACACAGTAAATGCTCAGCGAGTGCATAGGACTGAATATGTTCCAAATGACAGCCCCAGGGAATGTGCCCATGCCTCTGCTCTCAAGTAGGATTGCCTTCAAATTTCCCAGAGTACATAACCACAAAGATATTTGGAGACAGAAAATCTATGAGAAGTGAAATTGAATGAGCACATTGTTGTGAAGTATAAAAAAAAAAAAATGCAGGTCACCCTGGATTGAAATCCAGACTTCACTACTTACTACTTCCCAGCTCTGTGGGCTTGGACAAGTTACTTAACCTCTCGAACCTCAGTTTCCTTGTCTGTGCAATAGGGATACGCATCCCTCATTCACAGGGTTGTGATAAGGATTAGAAGATAGAATGTTAATAAAGGATCTACCAAGAATCACGTCACTGAATAGGCAAGTGTCTAACAAATGATAAATTAAGGTCTCTTATCCCCACTTCCTTTACCAGTTTTCCTTTAAGCTTCTGGGAAAAATTAATTATTAAGACCCAGGGAGAACTATCCCTAAATAGCAACCATAATCACAGCCAACATCAATTGAGCACCTTCACTCTGTTCTTGGCACTTTTTCCTCAGGACTTTATGTTCATGTTGCTCTTGAATTCCCAGGAAAGCCCCGGGGAGTTGGCACCATTTTTATTGCCATTTTATAACTGGAAAACTGAGGCTCTGAAAAACACATGGCAGGAAAAATGGGAAAAATGAGAATCTAAACCAGGCAGAAGTTTTCTTTGCAGAACTACTCATCTGCACTGCCTGTCCTACCAGCCACCTTCCTGCTGGGGCCCTGTCAGATTCTGCTTAGCTGACAAAGAATAATAATGGAAGGGCCACCTGACTGGTTGTCGACATGAAATGAATCGATTGCTCATTGTATTATGTCTTTTCCCCTCATGCCAAACCTTGAGAACAAGTCGGGAAACATTTCACATGTTCTGGCTGAGCAGGATGGCCGATTGACAATCCTGCTTGTTAGTGATTAGGGCATGGTAATGTGCTCTGTTGGTAATTAGTATATTAATGTAGCATGGATTGTATCGCTTACAGTGATTGAAAGGTGTGGAAGCTCAGAACATTATTAGTATCTGAAGTTGCAAGCTTTAGGGTGGTAGTGTAGTGTGGAGGGAAGGAGAGCTGTAGGGAAGGCAGGGGACCTGGCTTCTTGGCCTGATTATGCCACTTATGTGCTGTTTGGCTTTGGACAAGTCGTTGCACCTCTCTGGACTTCAGGTTCTTCAGAAGTCAAATTAACAGGTTGGATTCTGGTGTGTAAAGGAGAAAGGAGGAAGGAAAGGGGAGATGCAAATAGTGAGGAATGTGGGTAAAAAAAGGGATGA
Source organism: Aethalodelphis obliquidens (assembly GCF_003676395.1). NCBI lineage: Eukaryota > Metazoa > Chordata > Mammalia > Artiodactyla > Delphinidae > Aethalodelphis > Aethalodelphis obliquidens. The sequence goes on along the minus strand of NW_020837962.1, from coordinate 78,236 downwards.
GGTTGATTCATCCCAGCTTCCATCACTGACAATGCAAGGAACCCCTAGGGAGTGATGTATTTAATCAGGATGGGCTAACAACAGACCAACCCAGAAATGTGGTGGTTTAACACAACAATGGTTTATGTGTCACTCATGCAAATGCCACAGTAGGTTAGGCAACCCTCCAGGGCTGCTTTCCTGGTGGTGACTCAGAAATAGAAGCTGCTTTGAGCTCACGGCTTCCAGGTTGCTGCCACAAGGGACCAGACTGCTCTGCGGGAGCATCTTGCCCTGGCCCCTAAATGCTTCAGCCAGGAAGTGACACAGATGACACCCACTCACATTTCACTGGAAGGTACCAGTCAATGGCCCTGTCCAACTTCAAGGGGCTGCAAATGTGGGGAAGCTCATGGCTGTGAAGTGAGCTGGAAGTAGTGTTTCTGACATTGGGACTATGGCAGCATCTGAACCCTTTGAAGCTACAGGGTAAGGAGAGGAAAGGAGCACTGATTAAGCACTTACTACATGTCCAGACCTTTGTGCATAGACTATTCCTTTCATTCTTCACTGCCCCTCTACTCCATCCTCATTTTTCACATAAGGACTTTGAGTCTCAGAGAAGTAATGCAATGGTTACCATTGCATGAGGGCAGAAATTTACACTACTAGTAATTTGCTGAACTAAACTTTTAGCTCAAGTGTCTGTCAACACCCAAGTCCCTTGCACCTCACTACAACATTTAAGTTATGGGAATCTCCTAGGCTATATCATCACTGGGGCCCCTCATCTCTGAAACTCTGTACCTCTCTTACAGAAAATCCCTCACTAGAATGATAAACAAAACAAAATTAATTTCCTTGGTTAGGTTAAACCGCACTGACACTAACTGCAACTCTCAGAATTCAACATGGTACCCTCTATATGGAGGTTTAGTTTAGTCATATGTTTTTCCAATTGACTTGAAGTACTTACTGCCTTATCAAAATTCCTTGTGTTGTTCTGTAAGATTGGGAGAGGAAAAAAGGAGAGAGAAAGTCTCAGCTTGTACTCATTCATCTCATAGCAGCACACAATGGGTTAAAACTTGGGGCAGAGGGAGAGTATGTGATTTTCCCAGTCACAGAGAGATGAGAAATAAAACGTGGTCCTCCAGACTCCTATCCTTTAGTCTGCTCTTCAGAGCAGGCAGCAGTGTTCAAGGTGCCAGGACAGGAATTTCAAGAAGATACTGCATAGGATCAAATGCCATGGACAACACTCGAGATGGCAGAAAACCATTGCATGTGGCAATTCATTGGTCACTGGTGACTTCTTGTAGACTGGGCTTCAGTGGAATTGTGGGAACAAAGACCTGATTTCAGGCTGAGTGACTAGGAGGTAAAGAGGTAGAGATGATGGGTGTGGGATATGATTCCGGGAAATCTGGCAATGATGGGGAGCAGAGGAAGATGGTGGGAGCTTGCAGATGAAGTTAGCGCTAATTAAATTTGTTGATTGAGTGCTTTTTTTTGGCTTAGCCAGTTTAGTTCTTAGTTACTTCCTGTCCATTAGTTTGATTGCTACTTAGGGAACAGGAATTGGTTTTGTCATTGGCTATTTCAAGTGGTAATTTATGAAGGTCAATCTACTGAAAAAAAGCCCCATATGTATCATGGAGTCCACTGGGGATGACTCTGCAGTTACTCACTGTTTTGGATTATGCGGGCCACTGCTTTAAACCATTAACACAGATAATTAAATGCTAGCTGTAACAGATCAGAATTTCTTTCTTTTGTTATTCAGTATAGAGTTGTGGTTGAGAGCACAGACTATGGAACTCAATGGTTCCACGTAATGCTGGACATGTTATCTAGCCTCTCTGTGCTTCCGTTTACCCTGGTGCATAAGGATATTGGGAGAATTGGAGGGTTAATACATATAAAAGGATTACAAGGATACCTGGCATGTAGTAGGTACTCAATGAAATGTTAGCTATCTTGTCAATGTTTATTGAATGCCTACTGGGGGTCAGCATTGTTGGAACACTGGGGATCTAAGTGTGGACAAGATAAGTGTGATCCTTGCCTTCATAGAGCTTACAGACTGGTGATGTTACAGAGAGGTAAATGGGAAATTGCAGTATATTGTGACATGTGCTAAGATGGGGAAAGTGCATATGAAGTGTTAACAGGGCATATGACGGGCACCTAAGACAGACCTGCAGGTACACAGAAGACTTCATGGGGGTGATATCCAAGGTGTATTTGATGAGTTGGGAGATGCTACTTTGTGCCTGGGGGAAAAAGGAGGAGCAGCGTCTACTCTTGGCCCTCTCCAGTTCATTTCCCACACCAGTCAGAGGGATTAAAAAAAAAACACAACAAACCTACAATTTGAGCCTTCTTGTAGTACTTTAATGATGTCCCATTGCTCTTGGGGTAAGTGCAAACATCCTTACCATGGCCCTTAAGTCCTGGGTCAGGCTTCTACCTTCTTCTCTGGTCTCTTCTCTCACTAGCTCCTCTGGCTCTGGGAAATTCTGACTGTTTTTATAATTCAAAGGTGCCCTGTTTCCTCTAGTCACTGTTTTCCCCTACCCAGCCCTCTTGGCTGAATTAACCTCTACCCATCCTTCATGTTTCAGACGAACGGCACTTCCTCAGTGGCCTTCAGACCAGGGAAGGATGCTCTTAATATAGCCTCCGTGCACTTCTCTGTCACGGCATGTGGCAGTCTGTGCACTTCTGTGTGTGATTCTAAACTGCCATGTGCCGTGATAGAGCTCCAGACAGAAATGGATCGCATGTGTTTGGATCCCCCTTAAACTCCAGCACTTAGCACTAGGCTGTGCATAGTGGCGAGGACAAGTGTTTCCAGAAAGAATAAAGGAGGCTCCTTGAAGGTAATCACATTCTAAACCTGCAAAACCAACAAACCCAAGGCCCATCAGAGTTCATCACAGTCTGAATCTGCAGTCAGCATCAGTGTCTGCCTTTATGGAAGTGGGCGAGGGTGGCCAAGACGGCCAACTGCACAGCTGTCCACTCTGGCCTTGCCAGGGGTCCAAGGGACTCAGGAAGGCCAAGTCCTGGGGCTTCAGTGAAGGAATCTGAATGGATCTGGAGAGCAGGGTGGGTGAGAGAAAAGTATCCAGGGTCATTAAATGCCTAATTTTATAGACATAGACCCTTGTTGTGTGCATTAAGCCAGGAGGAGTAGTAATCACTCAGGAACATCTGCGATGGGAAATTGAAATGTTAGAAGTTTGTTATCTTTGTGTTGAGAAAGCCTCTGCTTATGGAATGCACTAGAATAATCCGAACAGCCAGGTAAGTACTGGCAGAAAAGAGTAAGAACACTGGAGTCACACAGTCACTCTTACCAGCTGTAGGACTTGGGCAAATTCCTTCCTTTTCTCCATGTGCCTCACTTTACACATCAGAACTATGCAGATAGGGACATTTTACTGACAAGGTTGTTGCAAGGATTAGAAATAATATAGGTAAGTGGCACAGGACAGGTATACAATAGGTACTCAATAAATGATGGCTGGTGACTGTTACAGGCTTTTAGCAATGTATAAGCAAGTCCTGCCTATGTTTTAGAAAACATTTCTTATCACGTCCCTTTAAAAGGAGAGAAGATTGAAAATTCTGCAAAGATGATACAAAGTTAAAACCAAATTAATCATCCCAGCTTAGCTCAGAATGCTAAATATTAATGTTCCTTTTTAGCATGTGTGGCATATTATGTACAATTCATCTGAATATAAATAGTCCAGATTGTGACATTACATTATTCATGATGAATCAACTGTCCACGCTCTGCATGGCACATCACTCAGATATGCAGCACTCTCGCTAATTAATCAGCAGGTAGAAAATGGATTGTGTTCTTCAGGAAGGGGGAGTGAAAGGGTCTAATGTTTATTGAGCATTTATTATGTGCTAGGTGCTTTCTATAAATCATCTCACTTAATGAACAGCCCTTGAGGTTGGTAATTGATGTGCCATAGGCTCTCCTTCTACTCTCTCTCTCTTCAGGCCGCAAGACCACCTCCCTCCTCCACCCCACATCTTCACTTCTGCTCTTTAGTGCTCAGGTAGTCAGAGAACTGGACTGCAGCCTCACTGGAGGTGCATTATTTTTCCTTGAGTAATTAAGAGGGTGAGTTGGTGATAATGGAAAAATGAAGAGCTTGGGAAGAGAGAAACAGGTCATGTGATAGTGGCCAAAGTAGAAATTCTCCTGGTCAATTTCAATAAACTTTTTTTTCTCTTCTGTGGCAGCTCACATGATTTTTCCTGTGCCACTTAACACGAATAACCTCTCTACTGCATGTGAGAAGGGGCATAAGAGAGTCTGCCTGGTCTGATTACTCTTTCCAGAACACTAAATTGAAGTCTTCAGAGAACTTTAGGAAGTGATCTTATTTCCTGAATACCAGTGTCTATAATCTCTGATAACTCATTTGGTGGCTTGTAGGTAATTAGCCTTCAATCATATGTGGAAAAATAGGAGTCTGTGGAATTGTGCGCCATTCCACAAAAGATGTGTTGTATTTTAAAAATTACATAAAAGGTCACTGCATTTTTGATTAGCTTGTAGCCCATGGGGGGACCCTGAAGCTGAGTTCCAGAGCCTGGATGGGGCATCTTGTGCTGGATGTGAGAGTTCAAGGAACCAGTTCTCATTTGCTTTTGGATGAGAACACATCTACAGCTCATGAACTCTTAACATAGAACATACACTTTATACCTTATTCTGACAACCCTCCAAACTTCTTTCAGTTGTAAGGCGTAGGAAGAGGGTAAATAAATGATGGATGTCCCTCAAATCATTTGGAAACCCCGCCTGTGCATCTTGAATTGGGAGGGATGGGAAAGATGTCAGACAGCAGGTGAGTCTGAATAAACCTGATCTCAGGACTTGGCCAAGAACGATAGGGTCAGGTCCTCCCCTGGGAGTCTCCCATTGCAGCCAACCTCTGGAAAGTTTTAGGAAATCTGAGCATTTAACTGATCTAGGTAGAAGTCTTTCTGTTTCACTGTGGTCTGCCAGGATGGCAGTGAGGAACTGTCAAAATGACAGCAGACGCGGGACAGGCTCTGGTTTCCTGAATCCTCCAGGAGAGGGAGCTGCTGAGCTTGGGAAGTCTTCCATCCGACTGGTGGGCTGGAGAATCGCTGAACTACGGTTGCAAAGCATCTTGCTAGAAGCTGAGATGTTTTCATTACTGTTAACTATTTCTACTGCTATTGCTACTATTACTACTATTACAATTGTTACTATTGCAATTACTATCACAATTACTATTAATATAGTATTCAGAGCCATAGGGCAAGGTCAGATCCTGGCTGCTCCAACTATCAAATTTGTAATCTTTGTCAAACCTTTTTCCTTTTGTTTTGTCATCTGTAAGATGAAATAATAGCGTCTGTTGTGTCTGTCGTAGAAAGATGAGGAGAGATTGGAGAGAGAGAGAGAGAGAGAGGGAGGTGTTGATTGAGAGAGAGGATAAAGGCTTTTGAAAACCACATAGTGCTACATACTGTGAGGGAATATTGTTACAACTTAATTGATCATTTAGGTAAGAAACATTTGCAACCTTTAATGGCAAAGGGAGAAATGTGTGCATTATAACCCCAAACTCCATATTTCTGCCCCATGAATTTCTGTTAGAGAAATGAGTCATGAATCAATTGCAGCCCAATATCAAACAAAAGACCAGTTAACTTAGTCATTTATCTTGTGTTTCCAAGTTCTAAATCAATATTTTATAAGATTCTCTTGAAAAAGTATGTGAACCTAATTCTCAACTCATGGCAAAGCATTCGCAGGGTTCCTATTAAAGTTATACTCTGCTTTAAGGAATATTCCCGAAGGTTTGTCCATTTGAACAATGCTTTCTTATCCTTCTGTTGAAAAAAAAAAAAAAAGCCAAAGATACTGTTCACTGTTAACATTCCTTGAATAAAGGATATGGTAGATTCCTACCAGAAATGGTAGGAATGTGGTACATTCTTGTCCAGGAAAAAAAAATGTTCACCCCTGCAGATATATTTGCATGCTGGCTTTTATCTGAAAACAAGTTCTATGCAATACGAGACATTTCCCCCTTCACTGTGGCTTCCAGGAAACAACAAATTCAACCGTCAGGTATAGCAATCACTTGCTCTCAGATTCCTGGTGATGGCTGGTATGCTCTTTTTCCAGATTTATCCCTGATGTCTCCTTTTGCATTGTGTTATGCTTAAAAACAAAGGTGTGTTTGGGAAATGGGGAACAAAGTAGGCTGCAGGAGTTGCTGGATGTAATAATTGAAATAAGTAGGGGTATTTCAGTTTTTTATTTATTTAAAATTTCAGTAAGACCCTTAAAATAACAACTCTGCTCAACAATGTCTAGTATAGTGTTTTTTCACCCTCTAGAACAGAAAAGAACCTTAAAGATCATCTTCTATTGCCTTTTAAAATGCATGGGCTTCAATATCAGACGCACCTGGTTTCAAATGCTGGTTTTTGCCATGTAATGGCTGTGTAACCTTAAAATTTCTACAACTGCTTGAACCTTAGTTTCCTCATCTGTCAAGTAGTGATAGTGACTTCTAAGTCACAAGGTTGTTTACAATAATAATGGTAATTTATGAAAGCACTTAGCATAGTAGCTGGCACCCAGAAGCTTCACAAAACATGGCAGTTACTATATTTAAATATGAGAAATAAATGAGGCAATGGGGGCATTTAAAAGACACTTCATTAATGAATGTTAAATGAATTATTGGGTTAAAATATAAATACCCCAGTGTGAAGGCACATACATTTACCTATTTTAAAACCTTAACAAGCTCACATGTGTTGATTTTTTGGTTTATTTGATGGGACAGGATGCAGGGAAGGACCTAGAGCTTTCAGGAGACATAACATGGGGGTTATGGGTTCTTTAAGTGGGAGGCAAAGTGGGAAACAAACTTTAAAAAGGCCTAAATTGGAAGGTGGAAGGATGCTGGTGACACATTTTATCTACCTGAGTTACTTGATTCAAAGTAACTCATTCAAAGTAACATTTTCCTAATGCTTTTTTATGATAATTTCAACATACTGAAAGGTTGAATTTTACGTTGAAAACCCATATACCAACCACCTAGTTTCTAGAATTATATTTAACTCTGCTTGCTTTATCATATATCCATCTATCATCCCTTTATACATCCATCCTTCTTCCCTTCCACCCATCCATCCATCCACCCAGCTTGTATTTTTGATGCATTTCAAAGTAGGTTGCAGACATCAGCATGCATGTAATTAATTAGAGTTCAATATTTGTTTACAGTTCTTTTTTTCTTGTAAAATTTACATACCATGGAATGCACAATTCTTTTTTTTTTTATAAATTTATTTATTTATTTGGGCTGCATTGGGTCTTCGTTGCTGTGTGGGCTTTCTCTAGTTGCGGCGAGCGGGGGCTACTCTTTGTTGCGGTGCATGGGCTTCTCATCGTAGTGACTTCTGTTGTTGCAGAGCACGGGCTCTAGGGTGCACGGGCTTCAGTAGTTGTGGCACGCAGGCTCAGCAGTTGTGGCTCGTGGACTCTAGAGCGCAGGCTCAGTAGTTGTGGTGCACGGGCTTAGTTGCTCCACGGCATGTGGGATCTTCCCGGACCAGGGCTCGAAACCCGTGTCCCCTGCATTGGCAGGCGGATTCTTAACCACTGCGCCACCAGGGAAGCCCCACAATTCTTAAGTGTAGCATTAAATGAGTTTTGAAAAATGAATACACCTGTGTAATCTCAGTACCTATCAAGCAAGACATAGGACATTTCTGTCATCCCAGAAAGTTTCCTGGAATCTCTGCTATCAATCCCACTCCCTTCTCATCCAGGGGCAATAACTGTTCTGATTTTTTCCCACCATAGCTTAGTTTTGCCTGTTCTAGTTTCATATAAATGGAATTAAATGATCCCTACTCCTTTGTGCTTGACTTATTTCACTTAATGTCTGTGATATTTATCTCTAGTATTGCATGGGTCAGTAGTTTGTTTCCTTTGCTATTGAACAGTACTCCATTGAATGAAGATACTACAGTTTGTTCATTGATTCTCCTGTTGACAAACAGCTGTGCCAGGTTAGGACTATTATGAATAGAGTTGCTACTGACATTCCTCTTAGATAACTACATAGGAGTAGAACTGCTGGGTCATAGTATAGTTGTGTGTTTAATTTTATAAGAAACTGTCAGAACTTTTTACAAAATGATGGACCCATTTTACCTTCCCAGCAGCGATGTATGAGAGTTAAGTTGCTCTACATCCTTACCAATGTGTGGTGTTGGCAGTCTTTTTTAACTTTAGCAATTCTATTGGGTGTATGGTGGCATCTTGTTGTGGCTGAAAGATATACTTTAAGTTTTTCCACATTTACTATTATTTGGAATGCATCTTACAGTCTATGTCAGTATTTAAGTTGGTTTGTTGCTTTTTATTCTTCTTCCTCCCTCCGTGAAACAACAGGTCCCATTAAATCCATTGTACTTGTTACAATCAAGAGCATCTTTTACTGAGGAAATACCATTGTCCAAAGATTGCTGCTATGTGCTCCTACACAGGGAACCATCTTTGTGGTGTTCAGTTCAGTATGCCAAGGTCCCAGGATAGTGCCTGGCACACAGTACCTGGTGAATGAATGAATGAATGAATGAATGAATGAAAGGTAAGTCCTTGCATTAGGCCACTTTGGATTTTTTGGGCCTTTGACTAAGCCTGAAAAATTGAGAATAGATGCATGGTCTTTATTATACTCTCCAGAAGGCCTCTTTCCTAATTATTTCATGCAACCCAGACCCCCAGAGGAACACATATCATGAATCCCAAGTCAAGTCTGTTGGAAGTTCAAAAGGCCCTGACTTAATGGGAAATCAAGCAGACTTCATGTAGACATTGAAAACCCATGTCCATGTTTCTGGGACCAGTCAGTCAGTACTTCGAAATACTCAAGAGAGTAGGAAACTAACTAATCACTTGGTTTTGATCCATTAGCTCAGCTGTAATGTAGCAGAGCTAATGCAGTCATAGGCAGCAGACAGCTTCTCTGGCAGGAAAAGAAAAAGAGAGAGAGAGCGCCTTTCACTTTTGCAATGAAAATTAAATGCGGGAATAATTCCCTGCTCTTTTTGGAATATTACTGTGCTATTAACTAGGCTAAGATCATTAAAAGGTAATGGCACGAAGTCGCATGCATCATTATTTTAAGAGAGACTGAATGAAAATATACTGTCAGTCTTTTCTGCTTTGCCTCATCCCTGGCTTAATAGGCATTGGTAAGGACCACTGTGAACAGATATTTTCATATTAAAGTTATGGCTTTGGCCTTGAAGAAGGGAACCTGGGTCACTAGAAAATGGACTGACAGCCCTCAGGACATAACTTTCTGATTTTTTTAAATCAAATTTTCATTAGTACAAAATTAACAGTAGCTCTCAAAAGCTGAACTGCTCAGAAAATGGGCAGAAACTTTATCATAGGCTTGAAAGAAGTGCACTTTCCTCCTTGCCATTTTCAGAAAAAAAAGTCAGTGGAAAATTACATGGACCTTGTTACAATCACCTATTTATGTTTCATTGAAGTTATGGCTTCTAAAGTTCTAGGGAAAGGTAAAATAAGATAGACACCCTACCCCACCAAAACTTAGGACATTTTCCTGGCCCCATGGCATATCCCATATCCAGAATGTCTGGGTGGGAGGAAGGGGAGGGGGTTTTGATTCTGAAGAAAGGCTTTCATGAAGATATTATGAGTTCAAGTTACCAAACTTCTCACACCTCCTCCTCTCTCCAGCAAACTACAGTAACTAGCTCTGTGACAAACAGGATGGTGGTGCAGGAACAGAATCAGGAGAGATTGCAATATTATCCTCTTTCCAGAGAGCTGTCCAGTTTGCCCAGACTGAGGACATGCATCAGACAGAGAGAAAGAAGAGACTCTTCTTCGTCTCTCTCCTGGGGTCGGGAGGAGTTCTTTAATTGGCTCCCAGACCTTCAGATATGTTTGTTTAACACAGGTATTCGAACTCCATTATCTCTGAAGGAAAGGAACACAGAGAAAATATACAAACAAAATGTTCTCTAATGGTGAATGGACACAGGAGCAAAATCTGAAAGCTTTATTCTCCTTTCAAGTTCACTTTCAAACCTATATGACACCTCCATATAAAATTTAATATTATAACCTAATGGATTGTAGTTACTTAAATATTTATTTCCCCTGATGACCAAGGCAAATATTTTCATTGAGGAGAATTTGGAGAATTCAACAAAGTATAAAAAAAAGAAAATCAAAATTCTCCATAATATCACCTGTCAGCAGCCATTGTTAGCGTTTTGGTGTATTTACTTCAAGCTCTCCACCCCCACACATCTTTTAGATAACTTACAAGATTATGATTGTACACTGTGTATGGTTTCATACCTCCTCTTTTCTTCCTTCGTGTGCTTGTATGATAAAGTTCCCATGTCATTAAAAATTCTTCATGAAATCTAAATGGTCTTTTTAACTTCATACTTTAATTAGGGAGTCTTGCATAATTTGATTTGCACACACAAGTAAACATCATTTGTTTAGGGTTTCTATCATACACTTATGGGAAATTCTCAACGCTTAAAAGCCACACTGGTGGGCTTCCCTGGTGGCGCAGTGGTTGAGAGTCTGCCTGCCGATGCAGGGGACACGGGTTCGTGCCCCGGTCCGGGAAGATCCCACATGCCGCGGAGTGGCTGGGCCCGTGAGCCATGGCCGCTGAGCCTGCGTGTCTGGAGCCTGTGCTCCGCAACGGGAGAGGCCACAACAGTGAGAGGCCCGCGTACCGCAAAAAAAAAAAAAAAAAAGCCACACTGGTGACCTTTAGCATTCATTAAAGAGCTTGTCACTTAAGACAGCCGGGGCAAAATCTCTAACAGACCTTTCTCCAATAGAGTTCTTTACCGAGACAAAGCTGGATTTCCAAATCAGGGAAGTTTGGGGGCTGGAGATGAAGTGGCTTCTTTGGACCCAAAGGCCCAGAGGGACCCTGAGGCAGAGAACTAGCACCCAGGACTGTGCCTTTTGGGTCTGCAGCCTGGCAGAAGCAGGAATGAGATAGTTTAGGACAGGCAGTGCATGATAGTTAGCTGCCCCTGGGCAACTGGTAAGAAAATCAATAAATATAAATCCTTGAGACTTCATTGATTGATTGATTGATTGATTGAGGTAACATTGTTTTATAACGTTATATAAGTTTCATGTGAGCAACATGGTATTTCTACTCCGTATACACTGTAGTGTGCTCACCACCAAAAATTTAGTTTCCATCTGTCACATACAGTTGACCCCCCCCTTTACCTGTTTCACCCTCCCCACCCCTTCCCCTCTGGTAATTGCTACTCTGTTCTCTGTTTCGATGCGTTTGTTTCTGTTTGTTTTGTTTTGTTCATTTATTTTGTTTGTTTTTTAGATTCCACATATGAGTGAAATCATAAGGTATTTGTCTTTCTCCGTCTGACTTATTTCACTAAGCATAATACCCTCTAGACCCATCCAAGTTGTCGCAAATGGCAGGATTGCATCTGTTTTTATGGCTGAGGAGTATGCCATTGTATATATGTATCACATCTTTATCCATTCATCCATGACGGGCACTTAGGTTGTTTCCAGATCTTGGCTAGTGTATATAATGCTCTGATGAACATAGTGGTGTATATATCTTTTCAAATTAATGTTCACTTCATGCCTTTTAGAAAGGCTATTATTAAAAAGACAAGAAATAACGAGTGCTGGCGAGGATGTGGAGAAAAGGGACCCCTCATACATTGTTGCTGGGAATGTAAGTTGGTGCGGCCACTGTGGAAAACAGTATGGAGATTCCTCAAAAAAATTAAGGATTGAATCCAGCAATTTTGCTCCTGGATATTTAAATAAAGAGACTGCTGCTTTGATGCCAAGGCAAAAAGTCCCCTGCTTTGGAGTCAGAAAGATGTGAGCTCTATTTCTGATTCCACCCTTACAAACTGTGTGTGCTTAGACAAGTTGTTTGATCTCACTGAGCCTCACTTTTCTTATCAATAAAATAGGGAAGACAGCTATACTACTTTAAAAGATTGTTGGGAGAGCTAAATGAGATAATGTATGCTAAGCTCTTCATATGCCATCAATAAATGGTCCTTGTTGCTGTTGTTTAGTATTAGGATTATCATGATCCTTCCCAAGTTCACCCCCGATGGAGACATTTGAGTAGTGTTATATATAGTGATTAAACACATAAGCTTTAGGAACAGCTTTCAGTTCAAAGCCAGTTCTAGCATGTACCAGCATGTGCCCTGGAGAGCTTGTTTCTTAGCCTCTCTGAAGGTCAGTTTACTTCTATTAAGAGTGTATGTAATGAAAAGTTTCTTGCTGTGAGGTTATGAGAATGGAATGATATTATATTCTGTAAGTAAAAGGAAGAGAGATATCTCCTTTAATAGAGTACATTCAAGTAGAAGGAGAGGACTTATGTGAGTGCTACGGATACAACTGTAAAAAAGGCAAGCACATCTGCCCCGATGGAGTTTACCATATTTGCAGGGGTATTAGTTGTTTGTGTTTACATTTCTGCATATTTGTTAAAATGTTCAGTTCTGACAAGCTGTGCAGCTTCTCAAAAATCTGTGCTCAGCCTTCCATTCAGAATATGGCACATTTGTAGGGGACCACGTGTCTTATTGACAGGCAATTCGGACACCTTAGTGGGGGCTCTGATGGGGTCAGGACAGGGCACCGTGGGAGAATATAGGACCCAGGAATGAGATTATGGGAAAGGCTTCTGGGGTAAGTGACAGCAACACTGAAAACACCTCATACCCTTTCTCATAGAGCAGTTCCCAGCCTTAAGTGGTAGTGGGGCCTCCACTGCTGATACAGATTTTCCTGGGCACTAAGTATATTTTAATTTGGTTTTCAGGATACTCTTTTTCAGAAGTATACATCATTTCTGGGTAAGTGTCATTCTCTCAAGAACAAGATCAAGTGAAGGGAAAAGACTTGTCTAAAACTGTGGCTTAGCTGAGAAGCAATGGCTGAATAATAGGATGGAGTAAATATTCCAAATGAAATATTCATGGGTACAGGAAATAGGATCTGTGCTTAATAAAATGATCATGCTAGGTTCCAGGGTCCCCCTAACATTGTGACTCTCTGCGAATTATGCCCCCTTCACCTCTCCCATGTGAGCATTAAAATATATAATTAATGTTCTTTGTTAATAATACATTTCTAATTTCCAGTTGCAAAAATATAGCTTTTCCTTCTCTTGGAGGATCACCTATATTTTGTCATTAACATTTTGTCATAGGAGGAAAGAATGATTTAAATAGACAATAAATCGACGGGAAAGCTGCTGCTTTGGGCTTGGGCCAAACTCTTTGGGGAAGGGCTTCATTTATCACCTGGGACATAGCATGGTTCTTCTGCTGATTTATGTGGAAGGGAATGAGAGAGGATCCCATGGAGGGGTCTCAGGCCCTGGAGGATTAGTAGTAATAAATGGAGTACCTGGGGGACCAGCTGTCAGAGTCAGAGCAACTCCAGCCGAGAGGGGGGATGAAATGTCTGATTTTTGGTCCAAATCCTGAGAATATCTGGCTCAGTAGTTCTGTATATCCAATGGCCTACTGCACATCTCCACTTGGATATCTCATAAGCATAGGAAACTCAGTGCAACCCACACCAAATGCTTTCTCCTCAAATGTGTTTTTCTTCCATTGTATCCTGCCTCATCTACCTGGTTTCTCAAACCAGAGACCTGGAAGTCATCCAGTGACCTGTTCCCTGCATCCTATGTCCAAACCATCACCATTCCTTTCAAAGCACTCCTTCTTCCATTAGCTCATTAGGTTCCTACAAAAGCCTTGGGATGCAGGTGGGGCAAGATCTTTATCTCCTTTTTTTGAATATAAGAAACTAAGAAACCCGCCCATAACCACACTGATAATTAATGACTGCCAGAATTTACGAGTCAAGTGTATCTGATCAATGGTCCAGTGTTCTTCCCAGTACACCTTTGCAGATCAGGAGCCTGTTTCCTTCTTTATTCCCCACTTCTCTTCTTTCATGCCCTACATGCCCTTCTGGGTCCTCCTGGTTGCTCAGCCTTCCTGTTGTGTGGAATTCTATTCTCCCTCAGTAAGAAAAACACTGAGACAGTGTTGTTGTTGTTGTTTATAATAACTTGAAATTAATTTTAATAAGGAAGGCCTAAATCCTACTGTATATGCCATATAGATTTCCAAGTTTTTTACATTATTTAAAATTTTGGACTTCAATGACTAACATTTCTCTATTCCTGACTCCATTGATACTGTCTCTGTATCACTCTTTATAACTTTCCTTTGTCATATGTTAATACTTTATCTGTCTGCTCTGTACTGAACATGGGGTAAGACAGTGTTCTTGTACCTTGTCTCCATCAAAGCTTATCTACCCTGTGTCCTATTCTCTTAGGGGTCTTTTTTGAATTGGTAGGTGTGGTAATTTCATGCAGATAGGCTGACAGTGATTCAGTGAATTAATTTCCTTCCCTAGGTAACATTTTCATAGTGATATTTGCCCATAACTCAAACCTGTTGACTCCAAATGTTGATGTTTCAGTCGTACCCAGGGAGGAAGATGATCCTGGGAGCATGGTCATGGCAGACCTGGGTGGGAGAATTAGATTAAGACATCTCAGGCACATCAGGAAAATTAACACCTTTTACTTTGACCTTTGGAGGGAAAACACAAAGCGTTGACATTTCAGGAGTGGTTGTGTCCCTTTATGAAAACGCAATCCACTTGGTCCAATCTCAGGATGGTGATGGATGAATGACCTCAGGGTCTTCCACTTGTGGATTAATTTGTTGTGCAATACACATTCTTGCATATAATTTTATTCAGGCTGCGCAAAAATCTCTTTTGTGGGACTTTTCCACAAATGCAGAATCTGATTCAGAGCAGTTAAGTAACTTACTCAAGCTCACACAACAGGTCCATGGGCCAGAATCCAATTTTTGGATTCCTAGATACACAGGGTTGGGGGGGAAATCAGAGTTTTGGGGCACCACAGTAAGAGATTGGTACGGTTATGATTGTAGGAATAAACTCAGACATACCTGGTTGTACCACATATGAGTGATGAGGTCTTGGGAGGAGCTAATTAATCTCTCAGACCTTCTGTTTCTTATCTATAAAACTGTGACCAATCCTCCTTATTTTTAACCTCACAAGTGTATAAGGACCCCCAATTAGTGTAGCTCTGAAATGCTTGTGGACTGTGAAATGCCATGCAGATGTCTGGGAGCAAAAACATAATTGGAGGAATTTTGTTTCTTCAAATGGAGCAGCTCATGTTGTAGGCATTTTACAGCAACAGGAAGGAGGATGAGATCATGAAGACCAGCTTTTCTAGGGCCTCGACATTGCGTCTGTTAAAGTTCTTTGGCTGCAAGTAACAGAAACCAAGTCTAAGCAAAATGGCAGTTTGTAGGAAACTGTGAGGGGCATCTCAGGACATGAGTGCAGATTATTTGAGAATTAAATGGACAGAGGCTAGGGTACAGTTATAAGAAGCCGTGGTATCATGGTGACAGGGTTGGTGGATCAATGACTCTAGAGTTTAGACTCCTGGGTACCCATGTTTCCACCTCTTCTCTCAATATTACTGAAGGATTGTCTTTTTTTTTTTCTCTACCCTGGGTTAAGAATGGTTTTCCCATCTAAGGGTAAGTATGAGATGGATTGTTTAATAAGTCCATTCAGCTTTAATGTCCCTTTATAGATTAATGTACTGAGATGGGAATTCTCTGCAGAAAATGTTTGTCTTTGTCACATGATTGAACTTCTCCAGTGGGTCTGAGCCCCCTATTCATTGAAAAGACTAAGTGGCCCTCAGAGTATCTGAGTTCCCTTCATGGGATTTCCTGTTCCTTTCTCTGTTTAATGGGCCCATCTTGTAAATAGACTTATCTGGCTCTCTAGCTCTGAGATTCTGTCCCCTAGATGGACTTGTATGGACGTTGGAGTCCTCCTTCCCCGAATGAACAAGTTAGCCCTCAGAGGGTCTACACCCCAACTGCCTGATTCACTGGTTTAGTAATCAGAATGTCTAAGACCTTCCCATACTTTGAGTGGACTGTTCCGGTCAAAATAATGCCTGAGGATGGACTTGTCTAGCACTCCAAAAGTCTGAACCTCCAGTCTCCTGAATAGAATGGTCTAGCTCTCGACTTGTGTGATTCAAGTTTCCTGGAGTCCATATGCTCTAAAGTGAAGCATCTATCTCTAGAGGCAAAGTTGCCCTAAATTTGGTGAAGAGGTCTTGTTTTCTGAAGACAGTAACTTACTTCCGATGAGCTATCCTGCAGAGGACATTGTAGGATGAAAAACTCTTATTTTAAGACAAAGCTGATTCACGTGTATTTCTTTTCTCCCTTGAAACTTCCATGAAGCAACTTCTGTTTGGTGCTGTGTGGTAAAGTTTTCTGGTGGTTCTGTTACGTAGGCCTCCTCAATGGCTACATCTCTGCTGATGTCTGTTCTTTCATGATTTATGTGGAAATTAATGTGTTTGGACTCAACTGCTGCTGTTATTTCCTTTTGTATATCTTGGGAGGATGTGTGTTATAATAGGGGAGCCAAAGATCTGATTCCACATTTGCTGATGAAATGAGAGCTACAACCTGGTGGGCCAGAGAGATGGTGTTATACACGAATATCCTAGGCCTTTTGGAGGGTTCTCTGGGGATAATACAATATAGGAGTCTATATTTAAAACTCTCAATAAGGCAGGCAATATTTTTATCCACTGACTTTTAAAATGACCAGATCAATCCCGGCCCCTATCTCTTACTGGTTGCCAAAGTGAGCCAAAACCCAAGCAGGTATCATAGACCAAGGTCTTCTACTTGTGCCCAAAGTCTAAAATTCTTCAGAAATTCTTTGGGGATGTTGCTGGATGAGGGGGAGTGTGTGTTATGGGTGCCAAGTGGATCCTGGATCTTGGATCCCGACTCCCCCTTTTTCCAGAGATATACTGTTTTTTGTTTTTTAATGTGTTAAACATAGAGTTTCAGATATCTTATTTTGGAAGAATCTTATGTCAGGCTTTAAGACATGGAAACAGACAGCTTACTTAGGCAAAAAAGAATTTTGGTAAAGAGAAGTGAGGGGACACCAAGAAGTAAAAGGGAAGCTGGACAAGCAGGCTGCAGGAAGCTGGGACCTGGGGCAGTTTCAGGACCTAGGTCATAGCAACTAATGGACCCACTTTTCAGGGCCCCAGTGTTGGTCTCCAGGGGTTTCAGGTTTTTGTGTTGGGAGATGGTTTTGGAATTTGTGTTCAATTGCCAGGAGCAAGAGTCTGATTGGTTTAGATTAGAAGTGTGACAGTTTTGGGTAAGTAGGCTCATTCTTAAGATGGTGCATTGAAAAAATTAAGGTAATACTGTATACTGACACCAGTGATGAGACTAAATTGAAAGCTGCTAAATGAAACAAGACCTCAAGATGCATGAAAAGTGATCAAACTATGGCACCATATTTTTGTGCTCATCACTCGGCAAGAAACAATTTAATCTCTACCACCCCTCCTCATCCCACCCCTTCAGGTTTACCTGCCACTCCCCATCGCTGGTATTAGATTATAGCAAGGCCTCTCTGTGGCTTGGACCAGGGCATGGACCACTCTATGCCCAAGTGTGAGCGGAAATACCATGACTGACATTCCCACAAAGACAGTGTGGGAGGAGTGGCTCATTAAAGGAAGGTTGAGATGATGTGGCCAAAGGATGTGACCATGGATGCTGGTGGGGACCAACGACACCAGAACAACAACAACAACAGAGAAGTCATGCACAAAATAATTTTCTGCTAAAAAGCTCCCAGACCACTGGTCTGAGTATTCATGCCAGTTATTCCAAACCAGTGGTCTGGGCCAGTGGTTCTTAAAGTGTGGCCTCTGGGTCATCAGCATCAGCACCACCTGGGAACTTGTTAGAAATGCAACTTCTCAGACTCAGTCTAGGCCTTCTGAATCAGAAACTGAGATTCTGATGCACGTGGATACTTGAGATCTAGTCAATCATTCAGAATGTTAAGCAAATGTTCAGAAACTCCTTTATTTGCTTTCTCTTCATTTCCCCTCAGTGGTTCTGCACTCTTGGACCAATGAAAAAGTTGAAACACTTTCATTGCAACACTCTCCCTAACCTCACATGCATTTACAGGATCAGTTCTTCTGTAAGATTTCTGTATTAAACTTATACCGTTGGCCCCAGAAATACCCTATTATCTGGGATGGAGGGAATAATGTCATAACCCAGTTTCCAAAGAATTCCATTTTTCTCAGAAAAGAGATACAGACCTACGCTTAGGAATTCAGAGATTTTCAGGAGTCACTTTGAATAGATTTGCAAAGTACTACCAGATTAATAGGCAGAATGAATACGTGTGCTCTTTATTGCTGAACTTCTAAGAACTTTTAATAAGCTAGAGAGAATTGAGAATCTCCAAGAAAGGAACATAGTATGTAATGTAACCCAAATGCGTCCAGCTGGGGAACATATTCTAGGTGAAACATTGACTTAGAAAATATCCCAAGACACCTGCTGTGACCCCCCCCCCAAATTCTTTCCCTGTAGAGTGTCCTGGGGAGTGTTCTGATGAGCATATTTCTGAAATATTTAATGGTTACAGTGAAACTTGACCTAAAGGTAGAAACTAAGTCATCCATCATAAATATTTAGTGCTTGCATTCCAAATTAGTGAGTGAGTTCACTGACTTGAGAGTCAAGAAATTGGGGTTCAAGTTCACCAGTTTGTGAACTGGGTTGTGCCTTAGTTTCACCAGTTTTGGGGATTTGGAGATGAGGAGATGTTGGCCAGAATCTCAAGGGCTCTGTGCAGTTTTGATCCTCCATGAATGTTAAAATTCTGAAAGAGGCTATCATATTTTATGGCATTTCAATTGCAGCAATTTATCTTTAACATTCAACTTCCCTTTTTATGACCATTACTCTCTGACATTTGGAGTGCTTTAGAACATTCCAATGCAGTCTTAGCACCCTTTTACCTCAAAAGCAAATTTCACCAGAGATGTTTAATTGCCTATGTCTATTGAGAACAAAATAAAGTAAAATTTAGATGGGAAATCTCTGACCTGAAGCCTGGAAGAGACTGAATTTCCTGATACTTTTTTCTGTAATAAATGTCAGTAGGTCATATCATGCCTCCTGGTTGCCAACTGAGTATTTGAGCGGGTATTTGACCCCACAGCGGGTTTGGGTTGGATCCATATCTGTTAGGAACTGACCTATAGGAACTGGTCGTGCTGGTGCCTCACCTGCTCCATTTTGAGTCCTCAGAGGAGATCTGTGGCTGTTTACTTTAGGAAGAACCATTGACTGGGTGCCTTCTCAGAGTGGAATTGGCTTGCGGGATTGTCTCAGCTTATAAGTCACATTGGCCTAATTTGGTACTTACTTATTGAGCGCTGGGTATGCAGAGATGAGCACATAAGTGCATGAATTTTAGGGTCAGGTACACCCGGATTCAAATCCTGTCTCTGCTATTTATAAGTTGAGTTATCTTGATGATGTTAATGTATCTTTGGTGGCAGGGAAATGAGTGTTCTGGAGTTCTGGAATGCTAGGGGGCAGATTTTTTTTTCAGGGAAATCCAATAACTGACTTTGCTTTTTCACCCATTACCTCTGATGAGGGCATGGCCTTGCCAGTGCTGATTTGAGTTTGAGAACCAAGAGGAAACTTTTTTTTTTTTTTCCGGTACGCGGGCCTCTCACTGTTGTGGCCTCTCCTGTTGCGGAGCACAGGCTCCGGACGCGCAGGCTCAGCGGCCATGGCTCACGGGCCCAGCCGCTCCGCGGCATGTGGGATCTTCCCGGACTGGGGCACGAACCCGTGTCCCCTGAATCGGCAGGTGGACTCTCAACCACTGCGCCACCAGGGAAGCCCCACTTTTTTTTTTTTTTAATAAAAATGCCCTTAAATGGAAATCTATAGTCTGTCAGTGAAAGTTATTTTTGCAATTTTGATGTGCATTTTAAGTATATAAAAATCAAGAATTTTTAAGTAAGAATGGAACTTTCCAAATCTAGTGCATGTAATGTGTAGTTTCAGAGACTCTGGGGGCCAAGGGAAGCTAAAGTGAGACTTTAGCTAAAGCTAAAGTTACAATGTCCCCTGTTCTGTGTGGCCACCTTGATAGGTTTCTGTATCCTTAGCTAAATAAGTTAGTTACATCAAGGAGGATGGAGGAAGAAAAAGTGGGAAAGAAGGAGAAAGAGTTAGAAATATATATATATATATACACACACACGTATACATACAGAGAGAGAGAGAGAGAGAGAAATAGAGTCTCACAAACCATAACCCACCCCAAGTACTCAACTTATACATGGAAATATGAATATACATTTTAACCTACATATAACCATGGCCCTATGTGGCCCTGTCTTACATAATGTCTCATTTTCATCAGAAAATATAGTTGAAAACAAATGAGAGCTTCATTCAAACTCTTGAGAAAATGACAAGGAAGAGAATAAATTCCAATTTCCTATCTATTTCTTAAAACTTTTCTTTTTCTCTGTCTCAGCCTCTCATACTTAGGAATGATTCCTTACAAACTGTCTTTTCCATTTCTCTTTACTGCCCCTAATGTAACCTAGGAAGCTCTTCTGTTTTTCTGCTTCTCTTCCGGTTCTAGTAAAATTTTTTAATGCTTTTCTTTTTTTTTAATTTATTTATTTTATTTATTTAGTTTTGGCTGCATTGGGTCTTCGTTGCTGTGCGCGGGTTTTCTCTAGTTGAGGAGAGCGGGGGCTCCTCTTCATTGCAGTGTGCAGGCTTCTCATTGCGGTGGCTTCTCTTGTTGCGGAGCACGGACTCTAGAGCACAGGCTCCATAGTTGTGGCGCATGGCCTTAGTTGCTCCGTGGCATGTGGGATCTTCCTGGACCAGGACTCGAACCCATGTCCCCTGCAATGGCAGGCGGATTCCTAACCACTGCGTCACCAAGGAAGCCCTGCTCTAGTATTTTTAAAGTGATTTTAATGTATATCAAATAAGCCTCTCATTTCTTTAGTTTTCTTCCTTATTTTAGCATAATTTGGATTCTGCCTGTGTTGGTCAGGTTTCTCTAGAGATACATAACCAATGATTCTGTTTATTTGGAAAAATCCAAATAATGCAAATACACACATACATATATAGGTATGTATGTGTGTGTGTGTATATATATATATATATATATATATAGAGAGAGAGAGAGAGAGAGAGAGAGAGAGAGTGACAGAGACAGAGAGAGACAGAGAGAGAGAGAGGGAGAGAGAGAGGGATTGTAAGGAATCAGTTCACACAATTATGGAGGCTGAGATGTCCCAAGATCTGTAGTAGGCAAGTGGGAGACCGGGGAGAGCTCACGGTATAGTTCTAGTCTGAGTCCAAAGGCCTGAGACCCAAGAAATCCGATGGTGTAAGTTCCAGTCCAAAAGTTGGCAGGCTGGAGACCCAAGAAGATACAATGTTTCACAAGTTTGAAGCCCAAAAAAGACCATTGTCTCAGCTCAGAACAGTCAGGTAGGAGGAACTCCCTCTTGTTTGAGAGAGGATGAGCATTTGTTTTTCTATTTAGGCCTTCAGCTGATTAGATGAGGCCCACCCACATTGGGGAGTGCAGTCTGCTTTACTCAGTCTATGGATTCATATGTTAATCTCATTGAAGAACACCCTCATAGACACACCCAAATGTTTGACCAAATGTCTGGGCACCCCATGGCTCAGTCAAGTTGACACATAAAATTAACCCTCACACTGCTAATAGACCAAATCCCATGTGCCGGAGCAAGACTTTCCCCCCTTAACAGGCAGGGAGTGGGGAGGAGACTGACTAAAAGCATAATTTAACATTCTCTCTTGTTCTAGTCCAAATGACCTTGGAAAGAACACTATGAGAATTAGAGATGATGTATGTAAAACAGCTAGTGCATGGCGTAGGACAGGGGCTCAGAAGGAGGAAGCTGTATTGTTCAGCTATTCTTGGTTTCTCTTAGATTTGTATAGATGCTCCTGTGCTGGGTGTTAGGCAATACATAAAACAAAAGAAAAAATCAGCACGTCTGCTCTCCAGGAAGTGCTCCTACCAGTTGGTCCTGCGGATGAGTGAGTGTAACTTGATGCATTCAACTGGCAAGTAATGGATTGTGCTACCCTGTGGTGGGACAGTGTTAGACCCTGTGGGTACACACAGAAATAAGAGAAGGGCATTTCCCTGGAGGAACTCATTTTCTGATAGAAAAGATAGTCTAGTAAACAGATTTTTTAAAATGTGAAAAATGCTAGAGATACAAAGAGTTCCCAGAGCACAGAAATGGAGTGACAAAATCCACCTGTGACAAAATGAGGAGACTTTGATTTGGGTTTTCAAAGATGAGTATATGTTCTTCATATGAAGTAAAGGAAAGAATAACAGTTATTTTGGGACTTCCCTGGTGGTGCAGTGGTTAAGAATCTGCCTGCTAATGCAGGGGACACGGGTTCAAGCTCTGGTCTGGGAGGATCCCACATGCTGAGGAGAAACTAAGCCCGTGCACCACAACTACTGAGCCTGCGCTCTAGAGCCCATGAGCCACAACTACTGAGCCCGCGTGACACAACTACTGAAGCCCACGTGCCTAGAGCCTGTGCTCTGCAACAGAGAAGCCACCGCAATGAGAAGCCTGCGCACTGCATCGAAGAGTAGCCCCCGCTCACCGCAACTAGAGAGAGCCTGCGTGCAGCAACGAAGACCCAACGCAGTCAAAAGTAAATTAATTAATTAAAAAAAAATAACAATTATTTTGCCTCATGTGTTAGGCACTTCCACGTCTTTCCAATTTTCATGTGTAAAATTTTTCATTTAAATTATTCCTAATGAGGACCCCTAGGAAAAAGATGTTAATGCCTTCATTTTACAGATGAAGACAAGGAGGCTCAGAGAGGTTAAGTGACTTGCCCAAGTTTACACAGCAGGGAGGAATGAAGCCTAGATTTGAACCAAGGATTTTCTGATTCGATTCCTATGGAGGGGAAGGATTGCAAAGACATAGAGATGTGAAAAAACCTGGGCACACTTTCAACAAGTTTTAGGAGCACATGACCAGGGGTCAAACTGCAGGAAAGTCGCTGTCTTTTGGGATGTGACCATTGGTGATGGGGATGGAGCAATGAACTGGAGAGAAGATGCACAGTGGGTGAATGGGGATGGGACACCGATGGGGATGGAGACGGCGATAGGTGTGGGGAGTACTGAGGCTCTCCTGTCTCTCCATATGTGAAGGTATGGGTGGGGTCACGAATATAATGATGTGACATTAAGAGTGTGGAGCTACATGCAGCTCAATAACAAAAAAACAAACAACCCAATCCAAAAATGGGCAGAAGACCTAAATAGACATTTTTCCAAAGAAGATATACAGACTGCCAACAAACACATGAAAGAATGCTCAACATCATTAATCATTAGAGCAATGCAAATCAAGACTACAGTGAGATATCATCTCACACCAGTCAGAATGTCCATCATCAAAAAATCTAGAAACAATAAATGCTGGAGACGGTGTGGAGAAAAGGGAACCCTCTTGCACTGCTGGTGGGAATGTGAATTGGTTTGGCCACTATGGAGAACAGTATGGAGGTTCCTTAAAAAACTACAAATAGAACTACCATATGACCCAGCAATCCCACTACTGGGCATATACCCTGAGAAAACCAAAATTCAAAAAGAGTCATGTACCAAAATGTTCATTGCAGCTCTATTTACAATAGCCCAGAGATGGAAACAACCTAAGTGCCCATCATCAGATGAATGGATAAAGAAGATGTGGCACATATATACAATGGAATATTACTCAGCCATAAAAAGAAACGAAATTGAGCTATTTGTAATGAGGTGGATAGACCTAGAGTCTGTCATACAGAGTGAAGTAAGTCAGAAAGAGAAAGACAAATACCGTATGCTAACACATATATATGGAATTTAAGAAAAAAAATGTCATGAAGAACCTAGGGGTAAGACAGGAATAAAGACACAGACCTACTGGAGAACGGACTTGAGGATATGGGGAGGAGGAAGGGTGAGCTGTGACAGGGCGAGAGAGAGACATGGACATATATACACTACCAAACGTAAGGTAGATAGCTAGTGGGAAGCAGCCGCATAGCACAGGGATATCAGCTCGGTGCTTTGTGACAGCCTGGAGGGGTGGGATAGGGAGGGTGGGAGGGAGGGAGATGCAAGAGGGAAGAGATATGGGAACATATGTATATGTATAACTGATTCACTTTGTTATAAAGCAGAAACTAACACACCACTGTAAAGCAATTATACCCCAATAAAGATGTTAAAGAAAAAAAAAAAAAGAGTGTGGCGCTAACATGGACCTTATTTTGAATCCCAGTTCTGCCAGTCACCAAGTGGACAATTTAGGCAAGTGACTCAACCTCTCTAAACCTCAGTTCCCCCAACTGTAAAGTTTGGATGATTATAGTGTCCAACTCAAAGGACTGTTGACGAGGAAAATAAGACAATGTGTGTAAATTGCTGAGTAATGTGCCTGACATCTATTAATTGCTCAATAAATGTAATTGTTATCATTACCATTTTTCATTTTCTTGGTGGCATTTAGACCCATTTTTCTAGTGTACCTAATTTAGGGAACTGTAAGGACAGTCATCATGCATTCTTGATAGGCTCTGTGTGTGTATCTATGCAATCATATGCTTTAGATACAGCTGTGCTTTCCAAGCCCCCCCCCCACCCAGTAATTTATGCCGGGCTGCTGGTCTCACAGGTTATTTGTATTTGTTCTGCTATCATATAAGGCCTGCCTCTGCTCCATGATCATTTTTGCAACTCGTCTGCAAAGCTGATGAAAGCAAATCCATGTTCATTTTTGTCTGTAAGCCAGGTGGAGGTGAATGCAGTCGTTACGATTGTGTGCAGCTCTTCACCTACGCCTGCGGCTGACATTGCTTATGGGACCCCAGTGATAATGCAGCCCCAGTTCCCTGGAGTGCAGTGAACTAGAATGCATTTGCCATGTGCTCAGTATCATGCCCAGGGCCACAGTCCCATGGACCTGTGTGCAGATTTTCATATGGTCATTTACTGTGTGCTCTTGGGTGGTTTCCTTAAATTCTCTGAACTCAGTTTCCCCACCCGTAAAATGGGGATGATATTCTACCTCTTCTAGGGAAGTTGTGTGAATTCAAATAAGATTATGTGATTAAAGCATCCACCATCTAGTACATTTTCAATAAATGGAAGCACCTTGCACATTCACCCACTAGACTTTAAATTCCAAAGGAAAGGAACTATGTCTTGTCAATATTTTTAATCCCATTGTCTATCACATAGTAAGCACACACATGTGTTTGTTGAATGAATAATCAACTAAGTAAGGTGGGCATTCTTTTCTTCCATTTTACAGATAAAAAAAATTGAAACTCAAAGAGGTGAAGTAGATTATCCATGTTTACACAGTTACCAAGTGGAAGAGAAGGGATATGAACTTGATTTCTAGAGGACTCCAAAGACCACATTCTTTTCTCTGAAACTTGAGTCTTGGTTCTGCCAGATTTTGATAAAAATTAGAATTTAATGTCAATCTCCTTCAATTCTGCTTTCTTAAAGGGTTATTAGTAAGAGTAACATTTCCCAAACATCTGTCAGGTACCAGGGACTGTGCTAGATATTTTACAAATGTTACCTTACCTAATTTACAGAAATCACTCTTTGAAGTAAATATTAATTTTCCTGGTGGCCATTTGAGGAAACAGGCCCAAATAAGTTGCCTGATGTCACAAAGCAAGGAAGCAAACAAAGCCAGGATTCCACCCCCAGCTTGTTCAATGCCAAGCTGATTTTAAAATTTTCATCCACATCTTTGTTTGTTTTAACCAGAATTCTGGGCTCAACATGGGTAGAATCTTTGAGATGAAGGATTTCTAGCAGACTTGTTATAAGAGCTCAAGCAGACAAACTCAGGAAGGCAGATGCTGAATCAGAATCAACATATATGTGAGAGTCTCCTTGAAATGTGATGGTTTCTCCCATTCTAATCCCACCAAGACATGGCTGAACTCCATTTACATGCTAGGTAATGGATATTGTCCTAAGGCAGAATTATTTATTTAAACCATCAGATGTACAAATCAGATTTCAGTAACCAAGAAAAGTACACTGTATATCTATTTCTATAGAAAAGTCATAGTTAGAACCTTGGTTAACAATTCATGCATATCTCACTAGCCTCCACCATTGTTGCTCTTTGAAAATTCCCAAGGAGAATGTGGGGATTTTCCTTGATAGGAGGAAGTCCTTGCAGAGTGCTGAGATGCTTGGAGAGTACTGTAATTCAGGGTACCCAAACTGCTTTTCTTTGAGAATTCAGAAAGATAACAACCTGACATTGATTTACTCTTCCTCCTTATTAAAAGAACTCCAATTTTGTTCAGGATAGAATTGTAGCGAACTAAAAACTCTTGATTTCCCAGATTCCTTTGAAGCCAGGAGTAGCCAAATGACACAAGTATAGCTGAAGAGATGAAAACAGTTTGCTGGATGGAGCTTTCAGGAAAGTTTCTGCTTTCTTGATAAAAGGGGACAGATGTTCCTTAACCCATCACTCTCTTTCTTCTTCCCAGTTTTATTGAGATATAATTGACACACAGCACTGTATAAGTTTAAGGTGTACATAATGATTTGACTTGCGTACAGCATGAAGTGATTACCACAATAAGTTTAGTGAATATCCATCATCTCCTATAGATATGACATTAAAAAAATAGAAAAAATATAGTTTTTCTTTGTGATGAGAACTCAGGATTTACTCTCAACAACTTTCACATACATTGTACAGCAGTGTTAATTATATTTATCATGTTGTACATTACATCCCTAGTATTTATTTATCTTATAACTGAAAGTTTGTACTTTTTGACTACCTTCATCCAGTTCCCTCACCCCTACCCCCCACCTCTGATAACTACAAATCTGATCTCTTTTTCTATGAGTTTGTTTGTTTTTGAAGTGTGATGGACCTAAAACACTATATTAGTTCCTGACACCAACATAGTGATTTGATATTTCTATACATTTCAAATTGATCACTGTGATAATCTAGTGGTTATCTACCACCATATGAAGCTATTCCATAATTATTGACTGTATTCCCCACCCTGTACATTTCATACCTGTAACTCATTTATTTTGTAACTGAATGTTAACCCATCACTCTTACCACTAATACTACTACTAAATACACACACACACACACACACACACACACAAACACACACACACAGGATCACACACATACATGCACATTTCCTGCTTGATGTTACCTGCATTTGGACATGATGCCTGAAATAGAGCAGACCATGAGGGAAAAGCTTAGAGAACTGCAGAGATACTGGTCTGAGAACACTTGACCATTGAGCCAATGTCAGCAACCTTCTTGTTATGTGAAGGAGGGACCTATCTGTATAATTGACCATTCTATTACTTGTAGCTGAGAGCATCCCCAAATGAATTACACGGATTTGCTGAGGCATGTCTTGTAAGACCTATCACTTAGAAGAGCATGTTGCCTGATTTTTAAAAGTAAATCACTAGTGAGTGTCCTACAGTTGGGGTGGGTAGAGGCGAGAAACAAAGTAGCCTGGTCTTCATCTTCTGAGCTGGTCTCAGGGTTTTATTTTTGAGTCTTTTAATGAATCTAATTTTGAGGAGAAAGCAAGGCTCCCTTCCTCCCGGCATTGTATATCCGGGAGCTACAAGGTGAGTGGGGCATTGAATGGGCCCATGAAGGAGAACTCTGACAATGTCTCATATGGATGGAAAATGTAGAGACATTTATCACCCTTTTAAAAGATGCGAATTTCCCAGAGGGAAAGCATTAGGCTTCTTATTTGAGGATGATGGATTCAGAAACCAAGCAGCATGGTGGAAGGCAGGCATAAATAAATATGATCATCTCTGAGGTGGATTCATCACCTTAATCTATGAAGACAGCCTGGTTTTCGTGTAATTTACCCCTTGCTCACATCACAATCCTTTCTTAGTGTTGGGAGTGAGGGTTGTAGAACTATCTAAGCCAGTGAGAACCAATATGGTAGTTGGAGACGAATTGCCTTAAAGGGATAGCAAATGATGAAATGCACCTGTTCCACCACTGACTCTTAAATAGATTTGGCACATCTGTGCAAAGAGCTTTGCATCATTTGGAAACACTGACAGGGCCACCAATTACAGTCATCTGGGTTGTGCAGTATACAAAGCCAGGGGCCGCCAATTGCATAAGGTGACCATATGTGACAGCCCCATGAGCAGTGCCTGGTGACTTTGTCTCTCATGCCCGTCCCAGCTTCTCTGGCACCTACCCTTTCCCCCCATTTCTATTAATTCATTCATCTTTCAATTCAAGAAAATATTTTTGAGCCCTCACTCTGTTCCAGACGCTTTCCTAGGGACTGAGAAAACGGGTGAAAAACACGTAGACCTGGCCCGCTCTTATAAAGCTAATGCCTAATGTGGAAGATAAATATTAAATAAACTCAGAAATAAATGTAAATATGATGATCATGGAAAGAAGAGGTGTATGGTAGTAGGAAAACTTAAAGTGTAGGGTTTTCCGCTGGTCTGAAAAGTCAGGGAGCACTTGAGCTGGAGTCTGAAAGACAAATGGAATTTACTGAGGCAAAGGGAAGGAAGGAGCATTCCCCGCTGAGGGAACAGCATGTTCTGAGTCCTGTGGTGCGGGGAAGTGTGTGAGGGACTGAGACCCGGTTCGGTGAGTGGCGGTGGGAGGTGCTTAAGCTCTAACCTAAGTCACCTGTGTCTGATTTTGCAAACCTGTTTGGACCTACTTATTTGCCCTCTGCTCTAAGTCTCAGTTTTGCCTCCCTACCTCACCCTCATCCAAGCCCCCATCACCTAGCTCTGCCAAGCCACAGTAGAGGATGGAGCTTCACCTCTCACCTGTCCTTGAGATTCACAGGATGAGATGCTGGATACAACCACAGCATTGTTCAACTCCCCAGCATCCAAAAAACCCAGGGCTCTCAAAGCAAAATGTTCTTCCTCCGGATGGGACCAGATGGGCTGCCCAGATATTCTCCATTTGCCATCTCAAAAATAAGCCTGGCTTTTCCACTCTCATGCCTCATCTTAGCATGTGGACCTCAAATTTATCCTCATTGCCAATCCTTTCAGAAAATGAAGAGTTGAAAGAGCCAAGAGGAAAGGGAGGAGGGAACAAAGAATACATGAACTCTTTCTTAAGAAATCTGAAGGGCAGTAGGTGGAGGAAAGGACTGTGTTTGCTCCATCCTCTTGGCATGGGCTTCATAGAGCCAGGATCTCACCCCAGCTGTGCCACTTTTTATCCATGTGATTCTGGCAGAGCATTACATTGCACTCAGTCTGTTTCCTCAACTCCTAAAAAAAGGATGCTTACATTCAAGAATTGTTTTGGGGCTTCCCTGGTGGTGCAGTGGTTGAGAGTCCGCCTGCCGATGCAGGGGATACAGGTTCGTGCCCCGGTCCGGGAAGATCCCACATGCCGCGGAGTGGCTAGGCCCGTGAGCCATGGCCGCTGAGCCTGTGCGTCCGGAGCCTGTGCTCCACAACGGGAGAGGCCACAACAGTGAGAGGCCCGCGTACTGCAAAAAAAAAAAGAGAGAATTGTTTTGAAGATTAAGTCAAATAATTCATAAAGTACTTAGGACACATGAAAAATTGTAAATAAATCTTAGCTTGTATTTTTTTTATTATTATTAACAAGTATAAGGACGAGAAAGTCAGACTTTTGCTTATCAGATCAGAAAACATTTTAAAAAATGACTAGAGCTCATAAAGATGTTAGAACAATATTTTCAGACTGTCAACCTAGACCTCAGACATTGAAATATCCAAGGATGACCATCTGCCAGAGGTGTTGTAGAGGAGATTCCCACTTTGAATGTCCTTCTGTGAGGGGCAGCAGAGGAAGGGCATTGTGTTAAATCATCAGGGTGCTCCTTCGCCACCAGATACTCTGAAGTTGTGCTGTTATTCTAAGAGGTACTCACACTCTGTTCTTTGGAGATAGCTTGGTGTCATTACTTCCTCCTATTATCTATCTGTCTATATATCTATCCATTTTCTATCTATCTGTCTATCTATCTGTCTTATTTATGAGATAAATCTGGAGTTTCCAGATGATAGCATCCTTATCTGATGGAATTTTGAACCTCTGTTGATGCTGATGAAGCTCAGTTAAGAAGCCAGATCTTCCTATCCCTTCAGTATATTTCTATCAGCACCTTATTGTCATGGAAGAACCTGAGGTCTTTGCATAGATAGAAGTGGGTTTCAGTCCCTCTTATCTGGCTGTGTGACCTTGAGTAAGTTGTTTACCCTCTCTGGGCCCTGTTTCCTTATGTATCAGAAAATGATATCCACATAGGAGCAGTGTGGTTTGGAAGAGGTTAGAGATAATGACTATGTAGTGCCTAACACAATATCTGACATAGAGTTGGGACACAGGAACTGGAAATTATAGCAATCAACACAAAAATAATAATGGTTATTATTATTGCTACTACTGTTTATTCAATATATTTTTAAACTATAAAAAGAGCTATTCCATTTGAAGCAGTCAGCCACAGAGAAGGAATATCCTGTATTATTGAGGGAGAGACCAACACAGTGAGATGAGAAAGGCCCGATCTTCAGACTTTTGGTCTGTGTGTGTGTGTGTGTTTCTGTGTGTGTGTGTTGTACGATTGGCAGCCCTAAAAAGAAGTTATAAGAGTAGCTACCAGGGGATAAACTGGTCGCAAAGCTGAGTGTAAGCAAGAATTATGCTTTCCTTCTGTGCTCCAGGAATGGCACACCCTCTGGGGGCTGGTTTTCATTTGTAATCTTAGTAACTCAGCCGAGCTGCAGACAGCCAACCTTATATCAATTGAGGGCCCTGCACGGGAGCTCAGGCACTAGGACACCCAGGAACAACAGTTTTGCCTATTAGTTACCACTCGCTATGGGGTGTGTGTGTGTGTGTGTGTGTGTGTGTGTGTGTGTGTGTGATCGTGCTAGGACGATTCTAGGCCTTCGTGGGACCTGGTGGTGAGAACTGCAGAACTCTGGCCACAAAACAACACAACTCCATCCAAACATGGCTTCTAGCAGCCAAAGCCCACATCCCTAGGATGACCCCAGCCCCACAATTAAAATGTCTGCCTGAGAAAGCTGAGTTCTGCTAGGAAATTGCTGTTCTAGCCAATACCTGACGATAGACCCATGACCTCCCTTCCTTAGACCATTGACTGAAAAGGTCTGACAATTGTGAATATGCATCTCAAGTGTTTTTCTGAAGGACCTGAAAGCCTTTCATTTTAAATGTACTCAGCAGAAAAGATAGGGCCTCTGTCGCAATCGCTCTGCCCTAACTGCCAGCTAGCAGACACAGCTGGCTTAATCGCTTTTACCCTAATCAACTCTTTGTGTTTTCTCTCCTCTGACTCAACTGAATGCCCGCTCCTCCTCTTCCTCATCCTCCCTTTAAAATGCTCAAACCACCTCTGCACGAATTGGAATAAAGTTCAGGTTTTTCCCCTGCTGTCAGTAGTTACTGAATAAAATCTGTTTTCACTGCTTTAACTAATGTCTGGCTGTGTTTGTCTTTGACATGGAAAGGTTTTCACAGGGCAGGGTGGATGTATTTCTTTAATGTCTGGCCCCTGACAGAGGGTCAAGGGATGTTTCTCTTCTTTCTTTCCTTTCTCCTGAACAAGAGACTGCTCCAGGCTACTGTTACAGTGTCTAGATATTAAGACCATGGGCATCAAATGGGAATAATAATAGTAAGAGCTGCCTAATGAAGTTGCCTTGAGAATTAATTGTTAATGGAGTTAGTTGATCTGGAGAAACAGAGCATTTCAGGCTCCCCACCGTCCCCTGGGATGCACCATGAATTCCAGGAATCTCCTAAAAATCTTGCAGCTCTCAGGCCACAGACCCTTTTTGGAGGGCGATATCAAGGGCTGTCCAAGGTGAATCTGGAAGGCATGGTGCAGCTTTGGAGCATTTAAATATATGCCAGGTATTGAACAAGGGACTCGACATTCTTTATCTCAGGTAGGTCTTCCAACAGAACTTCTTGTCGGTAAAGTAAGGGGAAAAAAGCAGATTGGCCATGTGAGTTTATCTCTTTTCTCTCCTGAAACCCCATTGGAGAGGTAGCAAAAAGGAAAGAAGGAAGGGATGGAGAGAGAGAAGAAGAAGGAAGGAAAGAAAGAAGGGAGGAGGGAAGGATAAAGGGAGGGAAAGAGGGAGAAAGGGAGGTACTGTCTTACAAAGACAGAGCACAGGAGAAGAGAGAGCAGACCAGGAGAGATTTAGGTGATTCCGGAAGGTGGGAAGCAGACGAAGAGGTGATGAGTGGCATCACAAAGTGGAGACAGCTGTAATACAGGCATCCTAAGGCACGGGATGCTAGGGAAGGTGGGGATGAGTCACACTTAACAACTTACCTGGAGCTGTTGACTGTCTGGGTCCCCCTGCCTGACACAGTCAGACAACTACCTCTCTCCCCTCCCTCTACCCTTACCACAGGGAAGTGGGATTTCTGTGGTAATAAACAAGAAAGCCTCAGGACTCAAGGTGTCAACAGGCACAGCAGACAATTGAGAAGAGAGTTGGGTAAACACCGGAGCAGCTCAGCTCCCTTCTCCCCTCACCCACAGGCTTGGGGGGTTTTACCTGGAGAAACTGACAGATCCATGAGAAAAGACATCAAGATACTGAAATATTTATGGATCCCAAGTGAATAGGCTGACTCACCACCTCATTACCCTGCAGGGAAGTCCATCAGTCAACACCCTGCCCCACACATGGAAGTCACAGAGGGCTTCCTAGAGTTCTACTCTTCCATCTGACCACCACGCAGGGCAGGGAGTCTCCAATCTGAAAGAGAACGACGTGAACAAGCAAGGAACCAGGAGAGAACAGGAGAAATCTTCAGTATTTAAATATGTGCAGGTAAATATTAGAAGAATCAGCTTATGGGGTGGAGAGTAACTGCCCCAGGGATCAGGATTCAGGAGTGAGGAGGCTTGAAACTGTTGATTTTCATTACAAGACTTTCAGCACTCTTTGATTAAAAAAATAATCTGTGTGTATTACTCTGGCAAATATAAAATTTAATTTTAAAACAATATTCTTATAAGGAAGGAACACTTCCCATTGAATAGGTGAGTAAACTGAGGCTCAGAAAGATTAGGTGACTTGCCCAATATCACACAGCAAGTAAATCATAGAGTCAGATTTGAATCCACAAGTGTCTGTATTAAAACCTCAGAGCATTCCTATTCCTCATGAGTGATTCCTTGCTTGCTATGTAAAATTGGTTAAGAAAATCAGAGGTAACATTCCCCTTGTGAGCCTCCTATGAGGTCATTTAGAGTGAGTTGGCTGTGCAGTAAACTCTTCAAGTTCCTCATTAAGGGAATGAGGCTGGGGGCCCTGAGTACAACTGGCTAATCATTGCGTGATTCTAGGCATCATCTCCACAGTGGCTGCGACTGTTGAAACTCAATATGGCGGCCCCGGAGGACTAACGGAAGACAGCAAGGAATGGAAAAAATGCAGCCCATTTTAACATTATTGATGTCTAACTGCATTGGGAACTGGAGAGTTTTGAGGCATTCTTTTAGAGATTTTGAAAAATCTCCTTCCCTTAAATAAATAAATAAATAAAATGGGCTCAATGCCAGAAATCCCAGTCTTTGCAAGAGTTGTTGTTTCAAGTGTTAGCAGGATTTTTCACAGTTTGGGCAGCCCGGAAGAATGCCAACCTCTTGTTTTGTGTGCTGCCATTAAAGGCAGCAGTGCAGGGCTGCTAGAAGTTTAATCTAGATGTTTATAGATAGAGACTGATCAATTCGGAGGATGAAAGAGGTTGAGGAGGACATCCTATGTCCTACTTCTTTGGGTCTGACAACTCAAAGGCAGGTGGAGCTGAGATTGAGGAATCCAAAGATGGGAGGCTTTTGTTGTCTCTTTTTGGAGGAAAGCACCCTTATCCAGGTCAATTTGAAATACTAGTTCTGCTTATCAAAGGCCATTTCCTCTCAGAGGCCTCCTGTGACTGCCCACAGTTACCACCATGGGATAGGTTAGGTGTCCAGCTTTTGACTCCTATGGAAGCCCCCACTACAATCCCTATGTTAGCACTAACTATGCTTACGTGGAATCGTTAGGTTTGTTTTCCACCTTCCCTACCTGATAGTAAGCCTTGCAAGGTTATGGACTACACTTGTGCAGTACAGTATCTCATCACCTGGCAGACTACCTGGCACAGCAGCCTTAAGAAATATTTCCTGATAGGCCAAGAGTGTAATGCCATAACTCAACAGTACATCCTCCCAAGAAGATGTTTCTTTGTTTTTCTGAGAGGTAGGGTCCACCTTCCCATCCTTACTTAGAATAGCTGAAATGTGACATTCATGCTCACCACAATCTTTAAAAAAAATTATATTGAAGTATAGTTGATTTACAATGTTGTGTTAGTTTCTGGTATAAGGCAAGGTAACTCAATTATACACATACACACACACACACATATATATATATATATATATATTCTTTTTCATATTCTTTTCTATTATGGTGTGTCACAGGATACTGAATGGAGTTCCCTGTGCTACACAGCAGCACCTTTTTTATCCATTATATATAATAGTTTGCATCTGCTAATTCCAAACTCCCAATCCATGCCTCCTCCAATCCCTTCCCCCTTGGGAACCACAAGTCCATTCTCCATGTCTGTGAGTCTGTTCCTGTCTCATAGGTAAGTTCATTTGTGTCATATTTTGATTTCACATAAAACTGATATCATCACAAACCTTTTGTTGTTGTTGCCATTGTCGTTGAAACAATCCTAGACAATGTGTATGGATTGTGCATAAAGTGGGGATAACACACATCTGTTAGAATAACGAGGCAATCTCAGCCTGTAGAACAACCATCACTCCCTCAACCACGGCCACTGAACCCTTTTTCTGAGTGGATTTTGTGTATCGCTATATTCAGTCTTCCAGCTTTCCAAATACTACAGTTCGTCAGGAAAGTCCTGCCTGACTTGATCCCTTGTTACAGCAGAGTGTACCAGGACCTGTGTGCTGGTATGTCTGCAGTCCTCTTCCTTTGCTTCTTTTGGGAAGCCACCAGCCTCAGGCTTCAGCTGGTGAGAAGCAAATTTAATTTCTCTTGTTGGCTGCCATCTTCTTCTTTTTTCTCTCTTTTTCTTCTCCCCATCCTCCTCCCCCTCCCCTCCCCCTCCCCTCCCTCTCCCCTCCCCTCCCCCTCCCTCTCCCCCTCCTCCTCCTCCTTCACCTAAAATAACAGTAAGTGTAAATTGTTAAAGCATAAGACTCATGGTAAGGTTTAGGTAGGTGAAAGGTTGATGAGCTAACTCTTTCATAGCTGAGATGCCAAAGAAATGGAAAGGCTGGCTTTCCAGACATTGTGAGCTTCAACCTCATGACTGCAGTGAGACTAGGACATAAAAACTGGAAGGGGTTTTAATGTACTGGGTCTAACCACCTCTACTGATAGTTGGAAGGCTCACAGAGGAGAAGTGAACCACTCCCAAGCCTAGGAAATCTCTTTCAGCAACTAGGGAAGTAATTTGGTAATGGGAATGATATTTTAAAATAATATTACTTGTTTGTTTTTATCTTCTACCACAAGAATCGAGACAGCCATTGTATCATTAGAGCCCCAGGGAAAACAAGAGAAACAAATAATCTCAGAAAAGAGCTCGTTAAATATAGGTGAAATCCTCCCACAATAGGAAAAAGTGGAATCCCCCCACCCCTGTCTTTTTTTCTGGCTCAGTATGAATTGAGCTAAGGAAAAAAAGATGTTGGGAAACACATGGATCCTTATCATCTCTTTTCAGGATCAAGCCAGGAGGTAGGTTGGGATTTGGAGACTAGACACCTTCCAAGCTGCCCCTATACCAATATGGAGACTTCCATATCAAACTGATGGTGGCACAACAAGATTGGAGGGCAGGGGGGAGACCACATAAACATTCTCAAGTGACCCTAGAGTCCCATGTTGTAGAATGGACCAAGAAGTTTCCCCATGCATGATGATGGGAGAGGAAGGGTATAGCTGAGTCTATTATCTGGAGTTGACCAGAATGAGGCAAGTTATCCTGCTACTTGGGGCTACAGTATAAGATTCCTAGAGCTGGGGCCACATTAAAATCAAGTGTATTCAGCCCTAGCAACAGCCAGCATGGGGTTGAGTCAGAATCTGGGTCCTGACAAAATGAGAACACAGTTCATGAATTCAGCAGCCCCGGGCCTTTCCACCAGATCCTGATGCTGACCAGTGACCAGTTGGGCACAGTGCATTGCCACAGAGAACAGGGGAGCCAGAAGTACATAAGCACTCAAGGTCCTCCTCTTCCCCTCTTCCAATGCCCAGAATATCTCTTGGGAATGATCAGGAGGAGAGGACGGAAACTGGAAAGACCACATTACAAAACAAACAAACAAACAAAAAAGCAGAATTTTCCTATAGTTATTGTTTACATTATTAAACAGGACTACGCTTAGTGTATTTGCATTAAATTTAGCATCCCCCCCCCAACTGTCATTTACCCACCAAAGCAAATGAGAGAATTCCTAAAGAATGTAAGGCTAGTCATAGAAGGTAAGTAAGGTGCACATTTCTTTGCACACCTCTATGTAGTATGAGCACATCTGCAACCCGGCTATAAGTTTTAAGTGCTATTGCTGAGCTTTCTGTCTCCCTTAATTCATTCTGGTGCCAAAGGCAGGTGCTTAACTCAAAGGCATTACTTACTGGTGAGGCTCATTGGTGAGCCATGGAGATGCCATGGGTGCCAGAAAGTGAATAAGTGAAAAAGGGCCATTGATTCAGTCTTTTTGTGAATGACCACTCTGTCCCTGCCATGAGGAGTGGGCATGATGGACAATTCAATGCCGTCTTCCCTTTCTAGCACTTGGGAGCCTACATTAAAGGATGACTCCATGTTCCCTTAGAGTAATGTCATCTTTGTTCTTCACAGCCACGACAGTTAGAGCCATAACATTTTCTTCAGTTAGAGGGGACTTTAAAGATTATCTACTCCAATTCCTTTATCTCACTTGGGGAAACCAAGGCTTTGTGAGGCAAGATGAGTTTTTGCCCATGACCACAAAGAAAGTAGCAGAGGCAAGGCCACTGGCGTTCTCTGCTGGTCTGCATTTTCAACCTTCCCTGTACATAAAAGATCACACCCAAAGTAAAAACCATCTGGTCTACATGACTGAAGAGTTTGCCACTGGCAGACAGGAGGCTGAACCCTGATGGTTTCCGGGAACTCTGGCAACTCTCT
This sequence comes from Aethalodelphis obliquidens, assembly GCF_003676395.1. NCBI lineage: Eukaryota > Metazoa > Chordata > Mammalia > Artiodactyla > Delphinidae > Aethalodelphis > Aethalodelphis obliquidens. Next base: position 40,779 of record NW_020837962.1, on the reverse strand, counting down.
GACCCCTGAGACTCAGTTCCATACACTTTTCCCCTGAGCCTTGGCACATCCCAAACTTGGTAGCCCTAGAAGAAGAAGCACCATCACTGGGACTTGCAAAATCCCAAGAAAACACTGACATGTGGATGGCAGGATTCAAAGTGTTCTCTGTCTTCTCAAATGGAATCCACAGGATGCCAAAAAGACAAATGCATTTTTCTCCTCCAAGTTATTCCTCCTACAAATGCTAAGTATCTCCATCTGGGAAGCATTTAACATTTCAAGCAGCTATCGCTGATCTGTAGGAGGACTCGCCAAGTGTCAACTGTCTCCCTAAAATAACTCCCCTTACTGCTGCAGGAGTCGCCGAGATCCATCCCAGGCAGGAGGAGATACACAGTGTTTCTGGGGAGGCCCCAAAGTTAGAGGAAAACAAAGACAACCATACCCTCACCTGGGTCCAACCACTCTTCTCTCTTCAGAGGTGTGTTTCAACGAGATAGTGTACAGATGGCATTGCATCCCCCTCCTGGAAGGATGGATTTCCAGAAAGAATTTCATCAATGACATTCCCCCAGATGACAGTCTCACGTTTCTTCTAACACCTTAAGTTCATTCAGATACAGGAAACCATACACATTTCCTGCTAGGCTGAGTTAGAACTCATCCCAGAAAAGGTGGCAGTGATGGGAATAGCTGAGCTCTGAATAAGATCCAAGAACTTGTCTTTACCACTTTCCCTTCTACTCAAAGTTGCCAAATCCAGCTATGAACACCGGGTTAACATCTCCAAGCTACTAATCCTGCATCTATCCATTTACCCATCCTCTGTTTATTTATTGTCTACAGTGTAGCTGTTGCTGGGAAGGTCCCCAAGATAGAGAAGACACACAGCCTCTGTCATCACGGAGTGCGTCAATTAATGAGGGGGGGGTGTATAAAATATGTTCACAAATATCGCTGAATCTGGGTAGGATGGTGTGGGACATCCTGATAAGGAACCATAGAAATTGGAAGAAGGAGAAGTCATTACTCACTGAGAGGCCAGGGGAGACTTCATCGTGTAGATGGCATTTGTCCTAAACCTTTAAGGAGGAGGATTAGAGCAAGTAGGAATCAGTTGACGGAAGGGCATCTCAGGTGCATGGAGGAGCTTGAGCAAAGACAATTCAAGGTTGTAAAAGTGACCCAAGCTGAATTTCATATATTCATTCTTTCCTTCATTCCTTCATTGAAAGTGACATATTTACTGAGCACAGAGTATGTTCTGGGCCACGGAGCTAGGAACTGGGCAGAGTAAGACACATAAACATGACCTCAAAGAGTTTTATCAAGTGGGCTCATCAGAGAAGTTGAGGAGAAAGTATGTATAGGGTGACAAGGATAATAACCAAGGAACCACTGGAGACTATGGGAGAACAAAGGATGGGCTCTTGACTCAGATGTGGGAGGCCAGGAAGACATCCTGCAGGGGGAGAAAGCAGTCAAATGCCAACCATGGAAGGAGAAGTGAGTTTCAAGGAGTGCTCTGCGTGGGCACAAGCTCTGTGGCCAGAGACGAGAGGGCAGTGTGCCAGGTAGGAGGGTGGCAACAGAGTGGGACTTGATTAAGGAGTTTGAATGCAGTTTCTTAGCATGGGGAGATCCTCTAGCCCTCTTTCTGTTTATGCTGCTGCAATGGGAAAGAGCGAGAGAGTTGATTCACAGCAGCGCCGAGAGTCTTGCTGGCAGCACGTGATGGGTGGGAAGATCTAGCTCTGAAAATGTGCAAAGCTACTGTCTACCACTTGTTTGTCAGTATTCTCATCCCATTTCGTGCTGTTGGTTCTCCTTTCCTGATGTGTTGGTCTCGGTTGCCAATGACTTTATGGAGATCAGGGAATAAGCCCTGGCAGCAGGTAGTGCAGGGCTGAGCTACGTGGTATATAGATGCTCAGTGTGAACTGGATGACCTATTGGCAATTTGCATTTTGTGTGTGTGTGTGTAACTGAAGGGATGCTAGGCATGTGATTCTGTGGGGGCTGAAATATGGGCTTATTCTTTTATTTGAGAGACTGAAATATTTCTCCAGCTATTATCATCATTGTCGATTCTTCCTTTATGTACTCAATCCTTTGTTCTCTTCCTTATGAATGATAGTTGATTGGCTAGGAAGATAATCTTTTGAAAGAAGACATTATGAGATAATATATGTCTCTATACATGGTCAGCATCGATGATTGGCCACCTCAACATCTGTCAGCTCATGCTTAAAAAATAGAAAAGTATCTCTTGCAAGTTTTTGGAAATTGAGAAATTCAATAAATCCCTGAATGTCATCTAAAGGAGAAAAAAATATTACTTTATAGTAAACATTCCAAAGTATTGTTGAATATTCCAAAAAAAGTTAAAAAATAAAAAACCTAGTAGCACTGTAATATGTTGTTGCATTTTTTAATTCCTTTATATGTATATCATGCTATATACTGATTTACAGGATGCATTTAAAAATAATATAAATATCATGTAGAGACTAAATCCTTGTATATAAACATAATTTTTAATATGTAGCTTCATAGTCTGAGAACTTAGGTCTCGAGGGGAAAATAGACATTAATTCAATAATACTCCAAATAAATATGGAATTTCTGCTATGAGAAATGCTGCAAAGGAAATGCTTCAGTTAAGAGTACATGGTAGGGGATTTGACCCGAAGGTCAGGGAAAGCTTCTACAAGAAGCTTTGAAATGACTGATTTGAAATCTAAATGATAATTACACATTGTTGCCCCGCAGGGATGGGGCAGAGGTGGGATGAGCAGGTGCTCCAGCAAAGATGACAGCATATGGGCTTCCCTGGTGGCACAGTGGTTGAGAGTCCGCCTGCCGATGCAGGGGACACGGGTTCGTGCCCTGGTCCGGGAAGATCCCACATGCCGCGGAGCGGCTGGGCCCGTGAGCCATGGCCTCTGAGCCTGCGCGTCCGGACCCTGTGCTCCACAACGGGAGAGGCCACAACAGTGAGAGGCCTGAGTACCACAAAGAAAAAAAAAAGATGACAGTATATGCAAAGTACCTGCAACAGGTAGCAGGATTCCTTTTTGGGAACTTCTATCTTCTAACTGATTTTCACTGCTCTTTGTATGTCTTCACTTGCCTCTGGCCATCTTATTGAACTCTCTGTACTTCTAATTATTTCTCAGTTGACTTCCCTGGCTTTTCTAGATGTACACTCATGTTGTTTGCAGCTAATCATAAGAGCTGTCATGACTTCAGCCTTTGCCGTGTGTCAGGCACCATGCAAAAGGCTCTGCCTGTGTCTGCTTGTGTACTCCTGTCCTTTATGGGGTGGGCTAACTGTCTTAGTGCACAGGAGTTACTGACCAGCTCAGTCATTTGCCAAAATGGTGCTCAATTGCTAGTGAGTGAGGCAGCCAGTATCCAAACCCAGGTCTAAAGCCAGTGTGTGTGCATCCAACCTGGCATTAAACTAACTTTATTTTTTACACTTGATTCTGAACCCTTGTACTGAAAGGTCAAAGCATCAAAGAATTTCTATTTTCTTTTGTTAAGTTGGGGATTATCTTTTTATTGTGGAAAGAACATTTACATAAGTTCTACCCTCCTAACAGATTCTTTTTTTTCTAACAGATTTTTAAGTGTACAATATCATATTGTTATCTGTAGGCACAGATCGCTAGAACTTATTCATCTTGAAAAACTGAAACTTTATACCCATTGAACTGCGTTCTCTTTCCTCCTCTCCCCAGTCCCTGGAAACAAACCTTCTACTCTCTGCATGAGTTTGACTGTCTTAGATGCCTCATATAAATGGAATCATGCAGTGTTTGTCCTTCTCTGACTGGCTTATTTCGCTTAGGGTTCTCAACTTCATCCATGTTGTTGCATGTGGCAGGATTTCTTTCTTTTTCTATCGCATATACATACCATATTTTCTTTATCCACTCATCAGTTGATAGACACTTAGGTAGTTTCTACATCCTGGCTATTGTGAATAGTGCTGCAATGAACATGAGAGTGCTTATACCTCTTTGAAATCCTGATTTTAATTCTTGTAGGTGTATGTCCAGAAATAGGGTTGCTGGATGACATAGTAGTTCTATTTTTAATTTTTTGAGGAACCTCCATACGGCTTTCCATAGTGGCTGCACCATTTTGTATTCCTGTCAACAGTGTGCAAGTGTTCCAATTTCTCCACATTCTCTCTGACACTTGTTATCTTTTGCCTTTTTGATAATACCCATCTAAAAGGTAAGAAATGATAGTTCATTGTGGTTTTGATTTTTAAACTAATATTTTATTTTTCTACTTGTCTTCTTTAGTATCTAAACTATTGAAAAGCAAGGACCCTTGTTTTTTTCCAGGATTTTAATGGGACTGTTTCTGGTGTTTTATAGTTGGATAAAGAGTTGGCTGTTGAAATGTGAGAGCTATTGTTTACAAGGTTAGCTAAGTATTCCTCTATTCCAAGATTTCCGCCTTTTTCTAATAAGTTGGAGATGAATATTGACTTTTGTCAAAAACCTTTTGGTATTTGATTATGGTCTTTCTCCTTTGACCCACTGATAGGATAACTTATGTTAACAGATTTCTAAACACTAAATGATTCCTTATATTAAATCATCCTTGGTTTCCTGGAATAAAATTTCTTTAGTCATGGTGAATTCCTCTTCCAAAGCATAGCTGAATTAGGTTTGCTGGTATTTTATTTAGCATGTTTATATCTATATCAATAAGTAAGATTTTTCTCCTTCTTTGGCTATTGTTATTAGATCTTAGTAACAGACTCATGTCAACCTCACTAAAGAAATCAGGGCATATTTTATCTTTTAATTTTCTCCTGAATAGTTACATATCATGGGAATTAATTATTTTTCAATTTTTTGAAATAACTAAATTTAAAATGATTTAGGCCTACTATCTTCTTCAGAGATGATTTTTATAGGCCTTATTCAGTTTCTACCAAAGTTAGTGTTATACTCAGATTCCCACTGAGTTAATTTTAATTTATATTTTCTTAGAAAACCATCAATATCATTAAGATTTTCAAATTTATTTGTATATGATTATTTATTTTACATTGCATTATCTTATACATTATTAATTTGTGGGTTTTTATTCTATTATTTCTCCTTAGTATTGAGAGACTATATGTAAAGCACCAGTTAGAATTCAGTCAAGGAACAGAATGGCAGAATTTTTTTTTTTTTTTTTTTTTTTTGCGGTATGCGGGCCTCTCACTGTTGTGGCCTCTCCCGTTGTGGAGCACAGGCTCCGGACGCGCAGGCTCAGCGGCCATGGCTCACGGGCCCAGCCGCTCCGCGGCATGTGGGATCTTTCCGGACCGGGGCACGAACCCGTGTCCCCTGCATCGGCAGGCGGACTCTCAACCACTGCGCCACCAGGGAAGCCCCCAGAATGGCACGATTTTAATCCCACCTCTGCCACTTGCCACTTGGGTGATCTTGGGCTCCTTAGTTCTGCCCTGTCTTCCTCAACTTCTTCATTTGTAAAATGGGAACAGTAACAGTACCCTCCTTTGTAGCATTGTTAATAACTAAACCACTGCCAGGCACATACTAATAATATTAGATAATTTTCTATTTTCTAAAAAATATTTGTTTTTACAAAGAAAAGTAGCATTCAGATTTACATATTAACTGCACAGGGTATTCATTTTTTTTCTTATATTGTTGGGGTTTTAAAAATATATCCTTCATTTCTTTCTTACACTTTTCTTAGTTTTCATTTGCTGCCTTAAAAAAAAAAATCTCCTTAATGTACCTTCCTTAGTTAATTTCTTTTCATTCTTTCTTGTTTAATAATAAAATTTCAGGCTGAAATCTTGGACCATCACATTTTCATATTCTGTGTTTTCTCAGATGATTAATTTCTAAATACTCCAAAACTAATATTTTCAATCTGTGAAGGCTTGGGTTTCTCTAGTTTTAGTTTACTTTTTTATTTGTTTATTGAGATTTTAAAGAGTATTTTCTATTATATATTCCCAGAAAATAGTATTTTCCATATATTTCTATATACTCTTCTAAATTAGTATTTTCTATGTATCTCCAGAGAATGTGACCTGAACTAACATTTCATATTGTGTGTATGACCTAATATTATATAAATTTGGGAAATTGTGTTAATTGATATCTTGAAAGAAGTTTGATTATCTTCTTTTTGTTTTTTTTTAAAATAAGTTTATTTATTTTTTGGCTGTGTTGGGTTTTTGTTGCTGTGTGCGGGCTTTCTCTAGTTGCTGAGAGCGGGGGCTCCTCTTCCTTGCGGTGCGCGAGCTTCTCATTGCAGTGGCTTCTCTTGTTGCAGAGCGCGGGCTTCAGTAGTTGTGGCTCGCAGGCTCTAGAGCACAGGCTCAGTAGTTGTGGTGCACGGGCTTAGTTGCTCTGTGGCATGTGGGATCTTCGCGGACCAGGGCTCGAACCCGTGTCCCCTGCATTGGCAGGCGGATTCTTAAACACTGCACCACCAGGGAAGTCCCTGCATTATCTTCTTGATGTAACATTTGAAACTCCATTCAGTCAGTATTAATCATATTATGCAGATCCCTTACGTCCTTACTTATTTTTGTCTGCTTAATCTGTCAAAGACTCTGTGTGAAAATCTCATAGCACCAATGTGTCTTTGTCATTTGTCCCTTGTATTTCTGGTAATTTTAGCTCTAGGTATTTAATGATTTCAGCAAGTAAACATTTATGACTGTTGATCTGCCTTGTGAATTGCATATTTACCAGTATAAAATAATTCTGCTGTTCTATTTTAAGATATTTTACTTGAGTTCGACAGTGTCTGACGTTCATTTTGCAGCTCCTGGATTAACTTTTGTTTGCAATAGACTGGCACCTCTTTCCTCATTCTTTGCATGTAACCCAAATATATAATTTTGTTTTAGGACTGGCCAGTGTAAACAGCATAAGGTTTCATTTAAATTTTTGACCCAATATCAGAGTCTCTGACTTTCAGTTGGGGAGCTTAAAAGATGTACATTTATCGCCATAACACCTTTGTTTGGGTTCACTTCTATCATTTTGTTTTCCAGTTTCCCCAGTTTTATCAACTGTTCCTCCATTCATTTTTTGCTATAGAAGGCAGAATAATGACACAGTTAACAATAAACCTGGATCAATCTCCAGCTCTCTAACTAGCTGTGGGCATACAGTCCAGGAGTACACTTCAGGTCATATAAATTACCGAGAGTGTGTTCAGAGAAGTGTGCCTCAGTAAAAGTTGCAACATATTCTTACATGAGGATTAGATGAAGAAACTAGACTGGGGGGAAAAGTTGAAGAGCTGATTGTCATGAAGAGAGGGGTGGGGAGAGAGAGTGAAAGAGAGGGAGGGAGGGAGGAAGAGAGAGATTTTAGAGTGATTTTGTAGAGTTTCTGGATCAGAATTCTGAATAATACATAGGTGTTGGGAAGTCAGGACCAGGAAAAAAATGCCCAAATTGGACTCTGTTCCTCCATAAAGTTGTGAGTTCACAATCATTAGATCTGTGCAAGAAAACCTGGATAACATCAGAATAGACTTTATCTGATTCATATTTTTTTTTTGCGGTACGCGGGCCTGTCACTGCGGTGGCCTCTCCCGTCACAGAGCACAGGCTCCAGACGCGCAGGCTCAGCGGCCATGGCTCACGGGCCCAGCCGCTCCGCGGCATGTGGGATCTTCCCGGACCAGGGCATGAACCCGTGTCCCCTGCATCGGCAGGTGGACTCTCAACCACTGCGCCACCAGGGAAGCCCTAGCTGATTCATATTTTGAGCAGAGACTGCAACTCATTAACATCCCAAATCATTCAAAACTCTGAAGGCATGTAATTACTTGAGAAACAGTGACATTGACAAGATCTTCTAAATTTGTAGACTTTTAAACTTCTTAGATGAGAATTCTGACTTTGATTCTATAGAATAGCTTTCAAAAAAATGTCTCATGACCAAGCATCCCATCTGGCTGTGTGGTTTGTAGGAAGATGTCTACATAGACACAGTCTTAACCTTGGCTGAATATTAGAATCGGTTGGGGTGCTTTAAAAAATACCAATGTCTAGTCCTCACTCAGGGTGTTTGATTTAACCTTTCTGGGGTTGGAGTCTAGACATTCCTTTTTTAAATAATCTCCCTAGATGATTCCAGTCTGCAACCAAGGTTAAGAATAACTAGCACAGAGGGTGTTACCATTGATCTTCAGTTGAGCAAACATGGCAAGCATTTGTGTTTTGCCTCTGGCACATCCATTTCTCCATCTTCCAGCCACAGTCCCCTGTTTTGTTTGGGAATGCGTCACTTCCGTCTTCCTATCCATGCAGTTTTGGAGGCATTGACTCCATGATTCTGGACGGAACAGGATTCTTAGACTTCAGCCAGCACCCAGGTTCTCCAGGGCAATCAGAAAGCATCAGGACTTTTCAGGAGAATTCCTCCTTTTGCCCAGATTTGAAACTGCTAGGAGGCTGGAGAAACTGGGAGCCACCCCAGATCCCAAGAATGAAGCTTGCACAGAAAAAGGGAGGGTTGAAAGATGGAGAGAAACAGAATTCTGATGACGTCAGAATTAGATTATTAATTTAGTCATGATTATGGTCATTGTTATCTCTATTTCACAGATGAGGAAACCAAGGCTAGGTGAGGTTAGATTAGTTGTCCCAAATTCCACAGTCCATCAGTAGAAGAGGCTGAATTTGACTCCATGAAAGTCAGATTTCAAAAGTTAAGGAATTTCTGCTCTCCACACTGCCACAACTAGTAAACATACCATCAGTCTCCTCTACCTCTGTGAAACTGAATAATTATGAATTTAAAAAATAGCAAGTCTGCGTTTGAGACTGTCAAGGAAACTTTATGCTCTTTGGGCAATGCTTATGTTCTGTGTACCCAACACTTACCTCTATTTCTCAGGATAATTCAAGGTTTTTATTTGCTTGTTTTTTCCTCATTTTCAACAGAAAGAACCCTGCCTATTATAGAAATGATAATGTATGTTTCTAACATTGTCCTCTCTTGGAATTTTTCTTTGGGTACATTCTTGCTGACTCCCCAGACGTAAGTGCATAGCAGAGAGTAGGGAAGGTATAGAATGCTTTGGAAAGATGAGGAAGAGAGAGCCAAGAAAAAATAAAATGTGGACCACAGTTTGTGGACTGTGTTTCATACTCTTTAGAGGAGCATCTCTAAGGCATCCCCGTAGAGTCTGAAAATAACACTGCCAGATAACAGGTGGGATGGAGAAACTAGGACATAATAACAATGCATATTAAACCCTTACTGTGAAAGTAAGGTGCCGGGAATGGGATTTGATTTCCAAACACAGGGGCTTTCTGTTACACTTCCCAGCTGCAAAGCCCTTCTCACTCCATCACTGTTCTGCTTTGCTGATAAAAAGAGTTGTTATGAATTTTAAGATGATCAGAGTTATCTTGAAGGTTATCAAGTAGATTTTCTGTCCTTTTGGGTGATGTTTATCAGGCTAACCTTGAAACTACTCCGAAATGGCAGACAGAGTTGTTCTCTAGGTCTTGAGCTATGAGTCAGGCCTGAGTATTTCTTTAGAACGAAAGAAAAAAATCAGATTTGGAGAGTTCCCCAGCTTTCAGACTCATGGTTTTAATTCCAATAAGGAATCAGATGAGAAGGGATATATCCATAGCCTCTCCCACCCAGCAAGCCCTTTGGTGGGCTCCTCTGGTATTGCAGTGATAGCATCCAACCGTGAAGACCCTAAGCATGGCCTCCCTCAGAGCAGTTGTGATAAAAGTCCAAGAGGCAAGTCGAAGCAGCAACACGCTGTACTTTACAAACCAGTTTAATTAACCTGAGTAGTCATGGGAAACTCCACTCAACTAGTTGGTTGGTGGGATAACATGGTTAACCAAGGACGAGGCCAAATTAGACCTGGACCCCGGAGGCTGAGTCTCAATTCCCAGCTGTGAGACTGTTCACCTTTTCACATCTAATTGCAGCCATCAGTTTAATCCTTAAAGAATTATGTCCAATTGGTTTCTGTCTGTCTGCATTTGTAAATGTCATTCTGCCCAGCATGTGTTGGAAAGGTTAACTGGGCTTCATCATTTTGTTAGCATGAATCAATAATGTGGGATTCTTGGCTCACTGAATTTTTAAAGTCATCTGTGAATCAATGTAAGTGATTTGTGCAGAACCCCTTATAACATGCTAATTTGAAATCATTGGGTAAGATGCCTAGTTTTGGAAGACAGTTATTGAAAATTTTAAGATTAGCTTAAAGTTTAGCTCAAGTTAAAGAAGAGAGATGCTATGTCATGTTACTTTGCTGATGCACTTGCATGGATTCTGTTCCTGGGAAAGGGCTAAAATTAAATTATCAAAATTAATAGCAGATTATGAATAAAAGCATGGTCTGAGAAAATGCAAAACAAAGGCCCCTGCAGGGAACCCTTATGATGGACTCTTCAAAATGTCCATCAGTGTTTCAAAACTGCCTCACTCTCGTAAGATGTAGCAATGATGGTGGAAATTACAACCTATGTGGAAAACCAAGGGAGTGTAATGCATTTCCTGGAAATTGCACTATAAAGGTAGCTCATCTTTCCCCAAAGTGGATGAAAAGCAAACAGTTCTTATGTGGTAATGCCACATAGTTGTTTACTTTTCTTTTCCATCGCAGAAAATCCACAGCCAGATTACATTATGGTCTGAGCTTCAGTAAAGCCAAACTCTTCCTCAACGTGTAGAATTGGGCGTTGATGTAGTGGTGTTATTAATCAGTAAAAGATGTCCTCTAAGAATATTCAACTTCCTTAGTTATAAAAGACAATTTAATTGATCAAACTAGTAAATACTGAAAAAATATTAAAGATGTGGAAGGTGGGTGATTTACTGCTGAGAGGTGTATAAATTATTGCCATCTTTCTGACAAGCTATTTCATAAGAGTATCTGATGACTTAAAATGATCTTACCCTTTTAACCTAATAAATCCAGTTTTAGGGAACATTCAGAATTATGTGCAAATATTTATGCTTAAATATGTTTACCATTGTGTTAATTCAAATAACAAAAAAATGTGGAAACAACCTAAACATCTAACAAAGTGAATGATTGAAATACTTATAAATTTCCCTATGATAAATTACCCCAGATTCATAAAAAGAGGGTTTGCAAAGAACTTTTAATTTCCTGGGAAAATGTGTAAATGTAATGTTATATGACAAAGTAAATATATAAAGTTATATGCATCATATCACCTCACCTGTGTAAAAAATGCATTTTGGGAAAGATGCTGGAAGTTAATATACAGGGATGTTAACAGTCATTCAATAAACACTTGTCAGGCATTACTTTTTTGGGTACTCTTCTAGAACTAGAGATTACAGTGATGAACCAGGTAAGTCCCTGCCCCATATGAAGGTTACATTTTAGTAGGAGACAAGCAAAAAAATTAAGGCACTATCTGGTAGTGATACGAGTTATAAAGAAATAAAATACAACAGTATACTAGATGAAGTTAGCATTAGGGGGCACGGTGGAGGGCTTCAGTTGGAGTGTTAGAGAAGCTTCTCTGAGGTGTGATAAGCTGATAGGGAGTGAGAAATGTGATGAACACATGCAAAGGCAAGGGTGTGTTCTAGAAATATAAAGAACTGCTGGAGCTTACTGAGTGAGGGCTGAGTGGTCACAGTCCAAAGCAAGCAGATCTTGGAGGCCAGAGTGAGGTATTTATTTATCTTTCTTCCAGTTTTATTGAGATATGATTTTTATACAGTGCTGTATAAGTTTGTGTACAGCATCATGATTTGACTTACCCACAATATGAAATGATTACGAGTTTAGTGAACATCCATCATCTCATCTAGATACAACATTAAAGAAATAGAAAAACAATTTTTTAACTTGTGATGAGAACTCAGGATTTACTCTCTCAATAACTTTCATATACAACATAGAGCAGCATTAATTGTATTTGTCATGTTGTACATTATATCCTTAGTTCTCATTTATCTTGTAAGTGGAAGTTTGTACCTTTTGACTGCCTTCATCTAATTCTCCCTCACTCCACCCCCTGCCAAAAATCTGATCTCTTTCTCTATGAGTTTGTTTGTTTTTGAAGTAGAATTGACTTACAACACTATGTTGGTTCTTGTTATACAACATAATGATTCAATATTTCTATACATTTCATAATGATCACCAGGCTAAGTCTGGTTATGATCTGTCACATAATTATTATGTAATTATGATATTGTATAATTATTGACTATATTCCCCACATTGTACATCTCATACCCCTGACTCATTTATTTTGCAACTGCAACCTCTTAATCTCCCTCACCTATCTCATCCCTCTACCCCCTCTCCTCTGACAACCACCTGTTGTACTCTGTATCCATGACTCAGTTTTGGTTTTGTTTTGTTTGTTCTTTTATTTTCTAGATTCCACATGTAAGTGAAATCATACGGTATTTGTCTTTCTCTGTCTGACTTATTTCACTTACCATAATACCTTCTAGGGCCACCCATGTTGTTGCAAATGGCACAATTTTATTCTTTTTTATGGCTAAGTAATATTCCATTGTATACATACCATATCTTCTTTATCCATTCATCTGTTGATGAGCACTCAGTTTGCTTCCATGTCTTTGCTATTGTAAATGATGCTACAATGAACATAGAAGTGTAAATATCTTTTCAAATTAGTGTTTTCAAAATCTTCAGATAAATACCCATGAGTGGAATTACTGGATCATATGATAGTACTGTGTTCTCCATAGTGGCTACACCAGTTGACATTCTCACCAACAGGGAACGTAACTAGGGGTCCTTTTCTCCACATCCTCAACAACACTTGTTATTTGTAGTCTTTTTGATAACAGCTCATTTGACTGGTGTGATATGTTATCTCATTGTGGTTTTGATTTCCATTTCTCTGATGATTAGTGATGCTGAGCAACTTTTCACCTGCCGGTAGGCTATTTGTATGTCTTCTGTAGAAAAATGTCTATTCAGGTTCTCTGCACATTTTTTTAATCAGGTTCTTTTTTTTGGATATTGAGTTGTATGTGTTCTTTGTATATTTTGGATATTAACCCCTTAACAGGTAGATCATTTGCAAATATCTTCTGTCATTCAGTAGGCTGCCTTTTCATTTTGTTGATAGTTTGCTTTGTTGTGCAAAAGCTGTTTAGTTTGATGTTGTTCCATTTGTTTATTTTTCTTTTTGTTTCCTTTGCCTGAGGAGACAAATCCAAATCAATGTTAATATTGCTAAGACCGATGTCAAAGAGTATGCTACCTATGTTTTCTTCTAGGACTGTAATGGTTTCAGGTCTTATGTTTAAGTGTTTACTCCATTTTGAATTTATTTTTGTACATGGCATGAGAAAGTTTCTTTTGCCTGCAGTTGTCCAGTTTTCCCAGCCCCATTTATTGAAGAGGCGGTCTTTTCCACATTGTATTTTCTTGGCTTCTTTGTCATAGATTAATCGACTGTATGAGTGTGGGTTTAATTCCTGAGCTCTCTATTCTGTTCTCTTAATCTATGTATGTGTTTTTGTGCCAGTACTGTACTTTTTGATTATTGTAGCTTTGTAGTATAGTTCAAAATCAGGGAGCCTGATTCCTTCAGCTCCATTTTTCTTTCTCAAGATTGCTTTGGCTGTTTGGGGTCTTTTATGTTTCCATACAAATTTTAGAATGATTTGTTCGAGTGCTGTGGAAAATGTCATGGGTATTTTGATAGAGATTGCATTGAATCTGTAGATTGCCTTGGGTGGTACAGTTGTTTTAACAACATTAATTCTTTCAATCCATGAGCATGGTTTATCTTTACATTTGTTTATGTCATCTTCAGTTTCTTTCATCAGTGTTACAGTTTTCTGAGTACAAGTCTTTTACCTCAGTTAGATTTATTTCTAGGTATTTTATTCTTTTTGATGCAGTTAATGGGATTTATTAATTTATTAATTTCTCTTTCTGATAGTTCATTGTTAATTGTATTGTATAGAAATGCAATAGGTTTCTGTATATTAATTTAGTATCCTGCAACTTTTCTGGATTTATTGATGAGTTCTAATAGTTTTTCTGGTAGTGTCTTTAGGATTTTCTATATATAGTATTATGTCATCTGCAAGCAGCAACAGTTTTACTTCTTCCTTTCCAATTTGGATTCCTTTTACTTCTTCTTCTTTTTGATTGTTGTGACTAAGTCTTCCAATACTATGTTGAATGAAAATGATGAGAGAGGGCATTCTTGTCTTGTTCCTCATCTTAGAGGAAATGCTTTAAGCTTTTCACCACTGAGTATGATGTTAACTGTGGGCTTGATGTTAGCTGTGGACTTCATTATGTTGAGGTATGTTCCCTTATACCCACTTGGTTGAGAGTTTTTATCATGAATAGGTGTTGAAATTTGTCGAAAGCTTTTTCTGCATCTACTGAAATGATCATTTGATTTTTATTCTTCAGTTTTTTAATGTGGTATATCACATAGTTTGATTTGCAGATATTGAACTATTCTTGGATCCTTGGGATAAATCCCACTTGATCATGGTGTATTGAGTTGTTAATGAATTGTTGAGTTTGGTTTGCTAATATTTTGTTGAGAACTTTTGCATCTATGTTAATTAGTGATATTGGCCTGTAATTTCCTTTTTTTGTGTTGTCTTTGTCTGGTTTTGGTATTAGAGTGATGCTGGTCTCATAGAAGGGGTTCTGAAGCTTTCCTTTTCTCTACAATTTTTTGGAATAGTTTAAGAAGGATAGGTGTTAACTCTTTGTTAAATATTTGGTGGAATTCACCTATGAAGCCATCTAGTCCTGGACTTTTGTTTGTTGGGAGTTTTTTAATTACTGATTCAATTTTATTACTGATAATTTGTCAGTTCATGTTTTCTATTTCTTCCTGATTCCATCTTGGGAGATTGTACATTTCTAAGAATTTGTTCATTTCCTCTAGGCTGTCTATTTTATTGGTGTATAATTGTTTGTAATAATCTCTTATGATCTTTTGTATTTCTGTGATGTCAGTTTGACTTCTCTTTTATTTCTGAATTTATTTATTTGGGATCTCTCTTTTTTTCTTGATGGATCTGACTAGAGGCTTATCAATTTTATTTACCTTTTCAAAGAACCAGCTCTTAGTTTCATTGACCTTTTCTATTATTTTTTAGTCTCTATTTCATTTATTTCTGCTCTGATCTTAATGATTTTTTTCCCTTCTACTCACTTTGGGTTTTGTTTGTTCTTCTTTATGTAGTACCTTTAGGTGTAAGGCTAGGTTGTTTATTTGAGATTTTTCTTGTTTCCTGAGGTAGGCTTGTATCACCTAAACTTTCCTCTTAGAATTGCTTTTGCTGTGTCCTATAGATTTTGGATCATTGTGTTTTCATTTTCATTTATCTTGAGGCATTTTTTGATTTCCTCTTCAATTTCTTCAGTGACCCATTGGTTGTTTAGTAGAATATTGTTTAGCCTCCACGTGTTTGTGTCTTTTGCAGTGTTTATTTATTTATTTTTTTGTAGTTGATTTCTAGTCTCATAGCACTGCAGTTGGCAAAGATGCTTGATATGATTTCAGTTTTTTTAAGTTCATCGAGACTTGTTTTGTGGCTTAGCATGGGTTCTATCCTGAAGAATGTTCGACGTGCACTTGAAAAGAATGTGTATTCTGCTGCTTTGGGTTGGAATCTTCTCTCTATGTATCTATTAAGTCCATCTGGTCTGATGTGTCATATAAAGCCAGTGTTTCCTTATTGATTTTCTGTCTGGCTTATCTGTCCACTGATCTAAGTAGGGTGTTAATATCCCGTACTCTTATTGTATTACTGTTAATGTCTCCCTTTATGTTAATATTTGCTTTATGTATTTGGGTGCTCCTATGTTGGTGCATATATATTTATAATTGTTATATCTTCTTGTTGGATTGATCCTTTGATAATGTAATGTCCTTCTTTGCCTTTTGTCTTCTGTTACAATCTTTATTTTAAAATCTATTTTGTCTGATATGAGTATTCCCAACCCGATTTTCTTTTCATTTCTATTTTTATGGAATACCCTTTTCCATCTCCTCATTTGCAGTCTGTGTGTGTCTTTAGATTTGAAGTTAGTCGCTTTTAGGCCACATATATGGGTCTTTTTTTGTATCCATTCAGCTACTCTATGCCTTTTGATTGGAGCATTTAGTCTATTTATAGTTCAAGTAATTATTGATAGGTATGTAGTTATTGCCATTTTGTTCATTGTTTTCTATTTGTTTTTATAATTCTTTTCTGTTTCTTTCTTCTTTTGCTCTCTTCCCTTGTGATTTGATGACTATCTTTAGTGTTATGTTTGAATTCCTTTCTCTTTTTTTGTGTGTATCTATTTTAGATTTTTGGTTTGTGGTTACCATGATTTTTATATATATATATATATATATATATATATATATATATATATATAAAATGATGTAAGTTGATGATCTCTTAAGTTCAAACACATTTTATTTTACAACCCTGCAATTTACACCCCTACCCCACATTTTAGTGTTTTTAATATCATATTTTACATATTTTGATTTTGTATATCCCTTAAATATTTATTGTGGATGTATATGATTTTACTACTTTGACTTTTAACCTTTCTACTAGCTTTATAAGTGGTTGATCTAGTACTTTTGCTGTATATTTGCCTTTACCAATGAGATTTTTCCTTTTGTAATTTTTGTATTTCTGGTTGGGGTCTTGTCTTTTCCACTTAGAGAAGTCTCTTAACCATTTCTTGTAAATCAGGTTTAATGGTGCTGATCTCTTTTGGCTTTTGCTTGTCTGTAAATCTCTTTATTTCTCCTTCAAATTTGAATGATAGCTTTGCTGGGTAGATTATTCTTATCTCTTTAAATATGTCATACCACTCCCTGCCAACCTGCAGCTCCCTGCCAACCAGCTGATAGCCTTGTGGGAGTTCCTTTATATTTTCCTTGCTGCTTTTAAGATTCTCTCTTTGTATTTAATTTTTACCATTTTAATTACAACATGCCTTGGTATGAACCTCTTTGGGACTGTCTGTGCTTCCTGGACCTGGATGTCTTTTTTTTCTCCCAGTTAGGGAAGTGTTCAGCTATTATGTCTTCAAATATGTTCTCTGCCCCTTACTCTTGCTCTTTTCCTTCTGGGACCCTCATAATGTGAATGTTAGCATGAATGATGTTGTCCCAGAGGTCTTTTAAACTGTCCTCATTTTTAAAAGTTCTTTTTTCTTTTTCTCTGTTCAGCTTGAGTGATTTCCACTACTCTGTCTTTCAGTTCATTGATCTGTTCCTCTGTATCTTCTAATCTACTGTTGATTCCTTCCAGTGTAGTTTTTATTTTAGCTACTGTGTTCTTCATTGCTGTTTGGTTCTTCTTTGTATTTTCCAACTCTTTTAGGAACTTTTCACTGTGTTCATCCATTCTTGTCCTGTGTTTGATGAGCATCTTTATGATCATTACCTTGAACTCTTTATCAGGTAGATTGTTTATCTCCACTTTGCTTAGTTCTTTTTCTGAGGTTATGTCTTGTTTCTTCATTTGGAACATATTCCTCTGTCACCTCATTTTGCCTGATTCTCCATTTTTATTTCCATGTATTAGGTAGGACATTTACATTTCCCTATCTTGGAGATGTGGCCTTGTGTAGGAGATGTCCTATGGGGCCCAGCAGTACACTCCCCTCTGTTCACCAGAGCTGTGTTCTCTGGGCATGTCCCCTATGTGGGCTGCATGGGTCCTTCTGTTTTAGCAGGGCTGACTACTGTGGGTGGCTCCTGGCCTGGTTGGTTGCCATGCTTTGCCTACTGCAGAGGCTGATAGCCATTGATGGGTGGTATGGATCCTCATGCAGCTGGCTGCGTGACCTGGGGAGTTCCAGTCCTGGTGCCAGCCAGCTGGTGGGCAGGACTGGGTCCCAGGCCCTCTGGTGGGTGGGGCTGGTTCCCAGGGCAGCTGGGGTGCTCAGGGGGGCCTATGGCTAATTCCAGCCTGCTGGTGTATAGGGCTCTGTCCATGCATGGCTGGCTCCTTGGCCTGGGTGGTCCCAAGATTGGTGTTGCCTGGCTGATGGGTCAGCCTGGTTCCTGGTACCAGTAAGCTAGAGGGAAGACTCCAAAATGGTGCCTGCCAGCAGCAGTACCCTCGTGGTTGAATTAGCAACCCCACATTGCTGCAGTCAGTGTCTGTGTCCCCAGGTTGAGTCCCAGTTGCCTCCTGACTTTTGGGGAGCTTCTCCAAGATCAGCAAGTGGGTCTGACAAAGGCTCCTTTCAAATTATTATTCATGTCCTGGACTTCAGAGCACATGAGATTTTTTGGTGTGCCCTTTAAGAGTGGAGTCTCTGTTTTCTATAGTCCTTGGGTCTCCCAAAAGTAAGCCCTGCTTCCTTCAAAGCCAAATGTTCTGTGGGCTCATCTTCCTAGTGCAGGACCCCCAAGGGGCCCAATATGGGGCTCAGACCCCTCACTCCTTGGGGAGAACCTCTGTCATGGTAATAATCCTCCCATTTGTGGGTTGCCTACCCAGGGGTGTGGGTCTCGTCTGTACCATCTCCACCCCTCCTACCCATCTTGTGGTGGTTCCTTCTTTATAATTTCATTTGTAGAAGATCTTTTCTACAACAGCTTGTCTTCAGATCTTTCTCATCAATAATTGCTCTGTAAATAGTTGTAATTTTTGTAAGCCTGTGGGAGGAGGTGAGCTCAGAGTCCTTCTACTCTTACCATCTTGGCCACTCTCAGAGTGAGGCATTTAAATCTCATATATATGCAGTGAGAAGCTTTGGAGGGCTTTGAGCTAGGAATTGACCTAATATGATTTACAGTTTTAAAATAGCCATGTAGATGCCTTTAGAAATATAATGTAGGGGTCAGGAGAGAAAATAGAGAAACTAAGTAAGTGGCTTTGCACGTTCCCTTCGATTCAGCAAAACCTATCTCTGATAGTTTATCATATGGATGTAATTGCATGTATGAAAATACTATATGTAAGGTTAGTGCAGTATTTTTTGAGAGAGCAAAAGACTGGAAACAACCCAGTTTTCAAAGGATAGGTTACTGGTTAAATAAATTCTGTTACAGCCATATCATGGAATACTAAGCAACTGAATAAAGAATGAGGAAGCTCTCTCTAAGTATCCATATGGAAATATCTCCAAATGTATGATGAAGTGAGAGGAGCAGAACAGGGTGCATCATGTGCTAACAAGTAAAAACAAGGAGGGGGTATATATTTCTTATATTTAGATAAAGACTCTGTAAGGACACCTCAAAAAAAATCTAAAAATTGGTTACCTGTGAAGGGTAGGGGTGGAAATGGGCCAGTGAAGTACAGCAGTATACATATTTTGATATGGTTTGCTTTTTGAACATGTGTACTATCTATTCAAACAAAATACCTAAGATGAGACGAGTCTTTGAGGAGGTGAGAGAAGATGGGATCTGGAGCCAAGTGGAGGGGTTGTCCATTGTCAATGTGTTTGTCACCAGAAGGTCAGGCTAATGGGATGATTATTGCCTCAGTTCTCCTCATCTGAAAAATGGTGAATATATGGTACATACCTCATGATATAAAATAAATAACAATGCCTAGAAAGTAGCATGCTCTCAGTAAATATTAGTCATTTTTATTATTATATTTATTCTATGTGTTTCAAAGTATTCCATATTAACAATTTGTTAAAATATGTATTAACATCCTGTCATATCATATTCTCTGGTCAATGTGAGTATTGGAAATGCAAAAGTAACTCAGAAACCCTTAGCAATTTGAGACTTTTTCAGCACCAAGGACAGCAAACTTCGTACTAATCTGCACACACATGATTCCAGCGTAGGATTGCCTAGGGCCCAGTCCCTCTCAGAAATACACAAAGGGGAATGGGGGACAAACGCAGCAAGTCTTAGATTGAGCCCTGCGGGAAATTCCACTTCGCATTTGCAAAGTACAAGCCTGGGCTCTTTCTTTGTGGTATCTCTGCCACTTGCAGATAATTCTGGCACTGTATGAGGCATTGCTCCCTATCTCCCAGGAACCCAGCATGTTTGTATGGGCTTAGAGAAAAGCAAGGGAGAGTTGGGGAAATCAGAATTCATGTTTCAGAGGCAGTCTTAAGGACACCTGCAATGCCAGGAGATGGCAGATTACATTCGGATGTGACGTGGACCTGAGCTCTGAATATGTTGACTTTATCTTTTAATAATGCATTTCATTAGGAACAGGGACTATTGATGTACCTGGCAAATAAAATGCATTCTTCACAAGCAGCCTCACTCTTCAGTAGTTTCTTTAGCAGAGGGAGAATAAGCAATGCTTGACGGCTGTTTCTCTTTTTAAAAATTGTCCATCTGTGCCTCTGGGGAAGGGGATCAGAAATGGGGAGTGAGGAAGGGAAGAGAAACTAATCCCACCAGGCTTCTGTTTTGAGCCAGACACTTCACATACCTTAGCTCATGTAATCCTCTTCACTACCTTTAAGGTAGCATCAGCCCTATTTGTACAAGGGAGAAAGCTCTGAGAAATTTTGTAGCTTACCCATAGTCATACTGCTAATGAGTAGTAGCCCGTTGATATTTGAGCTCATGACTTTCTTCCTGTGTTTAGAACCCGTTCCTCTGCTCCAGTGTTTTTCAACTTTGGCACTATTGACGTTTTGTTTTGGGTGATTGTGAGTGTGTATGTGTGTTGGGGAGAAAAGGCTGAGCTGTGCATTGTAGGATATATTGCATCATCTCAGGTGCAGTAGCACACCCGCCCCCAGTTGTAATAACCAAACATGTCTCCAGACATTGTTAAATGTCCCCTGGGGGACAAAATCTCCCCAGGCTGAGAACCACTGGTCTACATCATGCTGCCTGAAGAATGCTCCTACAGCTCACAGCTCAGCAACAGTTTTCTAGATTGTGATCATAGATCATATTTGTGTGTGCTACCTACATTCATTCTTTCATTCACTCAGTCCTTAAACTGTCCATCAATAGTTAACTGAGTGTCTGCTCTAAGCCAGGCACTCTGCTAGGTACTGAGATAAGAAGATAAATGTTAAACAGTCCCTGGCTTTGCACCATGCAGTCTGATGGAGAGACAGATAAACACAGCCATCAGTGTGGTGAGTACAATGCCAGTGGCAGCTCAGAGATATTTATCCTAGCCTGGGGATTGGGTCTTTGAGTAAGAAGAAACTACTAGGTATTCAGGGTCCATAGGTTAACTTAAAAGATAACCTTATTTTAGGGGCTTTTGCTTAGGGATTATTCTGAGTTTCTATTTAATGAATCCTTAGTGATCCCGTGGACAGGATTTTAAAAAAATATTTTATTGTGATATACACAGTGCAAAGCACATATTTCCTGGGTGTAAAGCTTGATGAATTTTTACATATGTTCACATCCATGCATGCACAACTCAAGATCAAGATACAGAACATTTCTGTCACCCAGAAGTTTCCCTTATGCCGTTTAATGAGTTGAAATCCCTGCAATGATAAACGCTATACAACTTCTGTCACCATAGATTAGTTTTACCTGTTCTTGAACTTCATATAAATGGAATCATTATAATGTGTGTTTTCTTTGTTGTCTGTCTTATTTATCTCATCTTTACATTTGTGAGATTTTTTCATAGTGTTACACATAGTAGTATTTCATTCTTTTTTATCGCCATATAAAGTTCTATTAAGTGAATATTGCTGGAAAACATCCATTTTCCTATCGATGAATATTTAGGCTGTTTGCGATTTTGCTTCTTATTAATAAAGCTGTCATAAACATTTTCACTGATGTCTTTTGATGGACATAATCACTTCTTTCTCTTGAGCATACACCTAGGAATGGAATTACTGAGTCATAGGGTAGGTAAATGTTTAGTTTTAAGAGATGCTGCCTGGCTTTTTTCCAGAGAGCCCATACCAATTTATACCCCCACCAGCAACTCTTGAGAGTTCTGGTTGCTGTCAGGTTTCTTAAGGCATCAAAGGTTAACATAGTGCATAAGTAAGGCAGGTATTTTAACCCTAAGGCTGCAGGCAGCAGGGGATGGGTTGGGAAGAAGGGTGACATCACTTTTGTCCACTGACCTAGCCTATCACAATCTCCCTACCTGGCTCTGAAAGAGAGACTTGTGGGTCAGGCCCACTGGTCAAGAACTGTATGAAGCTGCCTCCCCGACCATGAAATGCTGGGGAATCATAGCTGGCACTACAGAGTTTAAGAAAGAAATCAAGGTGAGAACCTGGGCCAGCCCAATTTCTTATCTGCCTAGAAGAGACACAGATCTGAGGTTGGTTGTATGTTGCAGCAAAGACACAGAATTCTTTGAGGCACCACAGTGTATGAAAAGAGCTCCAGGGGCCCTGTCTCAGCTCTGCTCTGGGACCAAGGAGAACCAACCTAAACTGTCCGAGATCATTTCCTCACTCACTGTACCTGCCTTGCCCACCTCCAAGTATTGTTGAGAGATCAAATGATAATATGTACACAAGGAATAGTGTGTACGTGAATAAGTGATTGTTTTCCCCAAGTTTTACAGTGGCCATCCCTGCTGTTGGTTGCAGGGGACCAGAGTCAAGGAAAAGCTGTGTATAATGATGGAAAGGCTATGGGACTAATCGTAGCACCTTCAATCACTTACCCCTGGAGGGTCTGGGTTACTCCATCTTTCTGGTCCCCAGTGTCCCCATCTGTGAAAGAATAACTTGGACCAAATAATCTCTGATGACATTGCTTAGACCCCGTTAGAGATAACCATGTTAGCTAACTTTTACTGAGTGCCAGGAACTGTGCGAAGCACTTTACATGCATCATCTTGTCCATTTCTCACAACCAATCTTATGAGGAAGACACCATTAATATTCCTGTTTGTCTGATAAGGAAACTGAGGCAAAGAAAACTTAAATAAAACTTACCTGAAGTCCCATAGTGAAGGCAGTATCTCACCCAGTCAGACTGATTCCTGAGGCAAGTTATTAAGGCTGTGATAGGACACACAGCCTTAATGAGTGGCTCCATCTTATGGGAAGGAAAGGAATTTAGTGAAACATCTCAAGAATCACACAAACCTTCTTGCCATTTACTAGCTGTGTGGTCTCAAGCAAGTGCCTTAAACTCGCTGGGTCTCAGTTTCTTCAACATTAAAAATGGGGATAGGGCTTCCCTGGTGGCGCAGTGGTTGAGAGTCCGCCTGCCGATTCAGGGGACACGGGTTCGTGCCCCGGTCCGGGAAGATCCCACGTGCCGCGGAGCGGCTGGGCCCGTGAACCATGGCCGCTGAGCCTGCGCGTCCGGAGCCTGTGCTCCGCGACGGGAGAGGCCACAACAGTGAGAGGCCCGCGTACCGCAAAAAAAAAAAAAAAAATGGGGATAATATTTTCTATCTCACAGGAATAATATATAGGAATAACATGGTGCCCAAGACAACACTCAATAACTGCTAGCTCCCCTTTGTCTATCACTAGGTAAGTCAAGGTAGAAATGAAGAATGGTAATTGATAATGACCTTACCTCCTATGTCCTTGCCACAAGAGAATGTTCTTGGAATAATGCCAAGCTAAAAGTGCAATGTAATACGACAGAGTAGGAGGAAAAGATGTGTCAAACTGCATTTTAGTTTTTATTAATTTCCCTACCCTTTCCACCCTATCATAAAAGTAATAACTGCTTATTTTAGGAAATTGTAAATTATAGGAAAAATGAAGAAAAACAAGTATCCATAATCTTGTCATCCAGACACAACTGCTGTCGATATTTTGTTGTATTTCCTTCCAATCTTCTTGCTTTTTTTTTAGTAGATGAAATCATATTGGGTATAAAGTTTTGTCGTTGGTTTTTGAACTAAATAATATAACATACGCATTTTCCTGTGATAATGACAGTCTCTTTTTATCATCATTAAATGTATCATTTCATCTATCATGATTTACTTACTCCCATACTGTTTCTAAATTTTCCACAATTATCAAAATGCTAAGATGACCACAATTTCACATACAGAATTTATCCAAATTTCTAGTCATTTCCCTAAGGCATTTTTAAAGGATCATGATATACATTGCCGAATAGCTTTTCAGAAATGTTTAACCAAATTATACTCCCACCAAGGTAATTTTTTTTTTGCTATACCCATGCTAAGAGTGAGAATTGTAGGTTTAGAATCCTTGTTAATATGATTGTTAAAAAATATTACCTCATTATTTAAATTTACAATTCTTTGACCCAAAATGTGGTTGAATATTTATTCATATTGTTTCATTTTAAAATTTTTATTTATGTCTGTATGGCCAATTTTTATTTTTATTGTGATATAAATCAAGTGTGTGTATATATAATTTAAATCATCATCATAATAATACAATAAACACTAATTTATCCACTACCCAGCTTATGAAATA
Organism: Aethalodelphis obliquidens; assembly: GCF_003676395.1. Taxonomy (NCBI): domain Eukaryota; kingdom Metazoa; phylum Chordata; class Mammalia; order Artiodactyla; family Delphinidae; genus Aethalodelphis; species Aethalodelphis obliquidens. The sequence goes on along the minus strand of NW_020837962.1, from coordinate 16,419 downwards.
GAACATTTTTATACCTTAGAAGTCTCCTGGGTGTCCCTCCTAAGTGTATTTTCCTCCTGCCTTCCTTCCAAATGTTCATAATTCTGACATCTGTGGTAATTATTTCCTTGATATTCCTTATGGTTTTACTACGTATTCATGCATCCCTAAAACAAAGTTTATCTGTTTTTGAACTTTATAAAAATGGAATAAATTATATAAATATTATTCTGTGGCTTATTTCACCCCTAACTGATATTCAGCTACACTGATGTGTACACTCAAATCCATTCCTTTTCCTTACTGAATAGTATTCCATCATATGCACATGTTTCTATAGTGGAATTGGTGAGTCACTGGTTATGTACAAGCTTCACCTTTACTTTGTAATAAGTTAGGTTTTAAGCTCATTTTCATATATGTTTTAATTATACAGTTCGAATTATTTGGTTCCTAATTTTATGTAGCATCTCTCTGACAATTATTTTTATTCCAGTATATAATTGTTTTCTTTTGTGATCCTTTCATTGGCTCAATATCTAGAAAGTTCTCTGTCACCCTTAAATGGAATTTTTTGTCATTGTGTTCTTCTGTTTTGTTGTTCTTTTCCATCTTTGAGTATTTTGGTATTTGGTGTATGTTTAATTTTTTACACCACTCGGGATTTATTTTGCTGTACAGCATGAAGTGGAAATGTTTGTTTTTGCTCAGTTGCTAACCAACTCCTTTCCCAAGCTTTATCAAATAACTGTGCCATGTACTGTCTGAGGACTCTCAGCCCCATATGTGTCTCTATTGTACCTCAGCTAAGAGCCTGAAAACTACATTTCCCAGAGTTCCTTGCTGGCTGGTGTCTGCAAATAGGAGGCAGTCAGGTAGAATTAACAGGTGGGAAAAATGTAAGAGCTATTTTTCTGGTTGTGGCAACGCTGTCAGCAGGAATGCAGACTCCTAGGCTCTTGATAACACCACCTTCCCTATTTTAATTCTTCAGCCCTAGAAGAGGTAGTATTCATCTCTGGGCAAAATGACCTCTCTTTTGTCCTTCTGGGTTCTCTATACATTTGTAATCAATTCCCTCTATTAAGTCCCTCTCTGCTTGAAATACCTAGAGTGCTTTCTGTTTTCCTGTGTGTACACTGATTGATAAATCTTCCTCTCCCCACTGATATGCAATGCCGAGCTTGTGTGTGTGTGTGTGTGTGTGTGTAAAGAAGGAGGGAGAGAATAGGAGGGAATGTGTGTTATTTGTTTTTGAGCTATGTATTTTGATTCATTGATCCTTGTGCCAGTTTGTGCACATGCATATTTATCATTATAATTATCCTAGCTTTAGCATGCATTTCAGTATCTGACAGTGCACATCTTCCCTCATTCTTCTTTTCTCCCATGGTCTGTTTTCACTGTTCTCATCTACTTATCAATCTGGGCTTTTAAGAAAAAAAAAATCAGTTGTGCTCTGCCTACTATAATCTTCCCCCCTGCATCTTGGTGAAGCTGAGTATTGCTTAAAGGAAGCTAACATTGCTTCACTGTGGAGAATCACAGAAACAGTCACACATGCACCCTCACACATGCCTTCCCCTTCCCATGGGCATTAGTGGGCAGCTGTGTCTGGGTGCACAGGTGATCAATTATCATCCATTCAGAGTGGTTCTTCCCCGCCACCTTGGGGTAACCCTACTTGGAGAAGAGGCTGAACTGTCGTCTCTAACAATGAAAGGGGATCTGATTTTCTCTGAGTCAGCCTGAGTAACAATGTCCAAGGTCAGAAGAGAGATTTCTTGCAAGACCTTGCAATTTCTCAATAATCCTATTTTGGCTCATCGGATGAAATGGCTGTGGGAAAATGATCTGATCATTATTTTAAACACCAGGGCAATCATAGTGGGAGATGCCTCTGAAACACACTATCTCTGCTTTGGTAACTACGGAAGAGAATTGGAGAAGGTGACTCATAGTGCTTCTTTCTTTCTTTTTTTTTTTTTTTCTGTAAGAGGAGACTCTCATAATATTCTGCTATTCTGAAACAGCTCTGAGATCTCTCCACCAGGCTCTTCTCACGCTCTTCTGTTAAGCCTGGTTTGGTTGGAGACAAAGGCTGCCCCCTGTTTTGGTCCCAGCCCCGGGGAAACCTCTGGCCCTCTTCCCACACAGTTGGTTCTGTATGTCGGATCGCTTTGGAACATGAAAGCACTCTCCAAAAGCTTCAGGGTTTGGTGCCCCAGAGAGTCAGGCACATCGAGTGAGGAGCAGTGAGATTGTTTTCGAGGGAACGTGAGAACTGTGCCAAGGCTTGCTTGGCAGGGAAAGCTGGTGAAGGGCGGTGTGACTTTGCACACACCTGGAGCAGAGTAGGAATTCACCCTCTCTACCCGACGAGCTTCCGAGTCAGACTGCCTGGGTCTGAATTCTTGTTGCTTTGCCTCCAGTTATCTGGATACTTTCTGCGCCTCAGTTTCCTCCTCTTTACAGTGTTAAAAATAACAATGACTGTGTCAAAGGCTAGATAGGATTAAATGAGGTAATCCATATAAGGGCTTAGAGTAGTGCCTGGTTATAATAAACAATACGTATTAGCTTCACCTCTCCATCCCCACTCCCCAACCCCCTCCCCTCCAGCCTTAACTCATAGGGGGTTAATTGTCTAGGCTTAGGAGCCAGACTGCCCAGTTTGTATCCTGATTCTGCTAATTCCTAGCTGTGTGACTTTCAGTGAGCCGCCTAGCCTCTCTGAGCCTTACTTTGTTCACCTGTAAGTAGATTTAATAATAGTACCTCCTTATGGCATTGCTGTGAGGATTGAATTAATTAATTCACAGTAAACATTTAGACCAGTGGTTCTCAACTGGGGTCATGCTTGCCTCCCAGGGGGCATTTGGTAATGTCTGCAGGCATGCTGGTTGTCACAACTGGGGTGTGTGCTATTGGCCTTATGAGTAGAGGCCAGGGATGCTGCTAAACATTCTACAATGCACAGATAGCTTCCCACCCCCAACAAGGAATTATCCGGCCCCAAATGTCAAGAGTGCCAAGGCTGAGAAACCCTGGTAGACCTGATAGATAGATTCGTGGCTTGGCTGTTATCATTTCAGCAACAGTTTTGTGTACTTACACTGTGCTGGGAACTGCACTATATTCTGGGAATGAAAAGATGAATCACATGCAGGCCCTGCCCTCAAGTGGCTCAGTCTGGAGGGGAAGACAGTATAAGGCTTTGGGATTGGAAAGTGGAACAGAGGGCTTGGGCCCTGGAAGCCATGCAGAGCAGCTGGTCAAAGGAGGCCCCCTTTTTATTTCATTGCTCCTCTAATTGTAGAACTAGACACACTTCTGGTGGGACTCCACGTAAGCAGGTAATTGTGATGCAGGCAGAAGTGCTGGATTCTGTGGTCCCACATGGCAAGGCCCCTGTTCTAGTTGGAGGAGGTGAGGACTGGTTTCTAAAAGGAGGTAATGCTTGTTGATGTCTCATGAAAATGAGTAAGATTTAGGAAGGCAAACGTGAGGAAGGGAAGGGCAGAGGAAACCTCCCATGTAAAGGGACAGAGGTAACATTTAGTCAGTAAGTGTCTGTTGAGCACCTAGTGTGGGCCAGACACAGTTCTAGGCTCTGGGAATACAGCAGTGAACCAAAGACAAAAGTCCATGCCCTCATGGAGCTTCTTTCCATGTAGTGGTGGGGGCTGGACACAGACAACAAACAAACAAACACATAGGTAATGTGTCAGGTGGTGACAAGTCCTGTAAGCAAGGAAGAGGGATAGAGAGTGCTTGGTGGAGGGGGGTTGCAATATTAAATATGTGAATTAAGAAAGGCCTCAATGAGGATGTGACCTTCTTCTTCAAGCAACGACCTGAAGAAAGTGAAGGAGGGAGCCACATGTATATCTGTGTTCCAAGTACTGGTAGTGGCTTATGCAAAGGCCCTGTGGCAGGTGCCTTCCTGGAGTGTTTGAGGGTCAGCAGGAAGATCAGTGGAGTGAGGGGAAGAATTGGACTAAAGTGGAAGCAGTTGCCAGGCCAAGGAAAATCTTGGATGCCATAGTAAGGAGAATGGATTTTCTTCTGAAGGTTATTTTATCAGCCACTGAGGAAATATGCAAATATCTTCTATAAGACATTGACCCTGCCTGAAGCACATAACTAGTACTTACTTGCCTGCAAGATGTTTTCAACACAGGAGGACCCTTTTTGTATCTCCTTCTAGTAAAGTTTCATGGTGGCAACTGAGCCCCTAGTTTCAGTCCCAGTTATGTGGCTTCGGGCATGTCACTCTGACTCTTTGAGTCTCATATTCCTTACTCGAGGAATGAGGGACATTCAGTGATCACTAACTTCCGTTCCAGCTCCAGGACTATGAATGCCTCAAAATTCTTCATGGAAGCTTGTAGACAATTGCTGAACCTGTGGAGCACTAACTGTATACCAAACATTCTACAGGTAGTGGCTGAGGAAATGTTCAACAAGACCCTGGGGTAGAAGCAGTGTTATCTCCACTTTAGTGATGAGGAAATAGAGGCACAAAGGGGCTGAGCAAGGTGGCTAAAGTTGCACAGCTTAATTGTGACAGTCAGACCCAGCTCTATCTGTCTGCAAAGCCCACACGCTGTGGGCTCCATGAACAAGAATATCAAAGATGGCATCAGAGTGAGGCTCCCACAGTACGTAGCACACCCGGGAAGGACAATCCCAGCGTTCTGCTTCTCCTGTCTCTGCTCTCACACCTGCTCTGCTGATGTACCTGAGGGGCTCGGAAGACCTGGCCAGGGTCGCGGGGTCCTTTCAGCAAAGTCACAGCCAGGGTGCTAAGTCATTGAATAAGGGCTGAAATTTTATCCAGAACAGGCCCACAAGACAGTTTTGAGCAGTGGGTCATAGGCTTATTTGGGGGCTGCACGGGGCATCCCGTGCCCTGTTGTGGTTGAAGGAGAGCCAGACTTCAGCCCCAGCCGCCAGGAGACTCAGACCACAAGATGGAAAGCATGGCTGACACGTCCACCCTACTGCACAGGGTTGCCTAGCAACGGGAAGTGACAAGCTGCCAACTCAGTGATACAATCAGAATCAGCCAATTAAAACTTTATTTATTTTTTGCATTTTCCTTTTTTTATTGTTTCCATAATTTCCTTTTGTCCCAACTGCCCTTAAACATGGATGAGGAATCCTGCCAGAGGAGAGTGGGACTGGTGGGTCTGACACAGCACTTCTCTCCCCTATATAGTCAGAAAATATGCTCATCACGTGAGCCATGGAGTGGAGGGCAACTTTATTAAACAGCAGGTTTGTGCACCTGTCTTAGGTACTTAGCTGCGCTGTGAAATTTAAAATTTGCCTGGATTAAGGGCAAAATCTGATTTTTATTGCTCCATGTCAGTGCTTCCCTACTGCCAGTTCCAATGCCTAGGGAAATGCCTGCCACATAGTAGGTGCTAAATAAACCATTGACTGAGTGAGTGAGTGAATGAATGAATGAATGAAACGCACCCTAGGGAAAATTGTGAAGCTGACAGTCATGTAGGTGAATCTAAAGTCACTGAATTATCAGAGGATAAATAAAACTGTAGTATCATTCACTCAATTTTTTTTTTTTTTTCCGTCTTGTCTATCCTGTCTTCTCAGCTTTCTGGACAGATTTTAAGTAGCTATGGAGTCCAACTTTAGACATGAAGGATGGGCGAGAGTCAGAAAGGATGACTGTTTCCTACACCATATTTCTTCTCCCCACTCCTCTGAGCGCTGTACTCCTCCTGTTCCCTGACACATTTGCCCTGACATTACAGCCTCTCTGGGTTTTTTTAATCTCCTCTGCCTGTCCCTGCTCACATCACACAGACAGCATCCTCCTAAGGATCCCACGTTTGCATAATTTTGTCACATAGGCCATTTATTTTCTTTCCAAAGTGTCACCTTAGTGGAGAATGTGTGTTAAGGAGATATGGAGAGTTGGGCTCTGCTCACAGGTGTATTTATTTTTGCGTGATAAAGTGGAACATACATTGGTCTAGGATCCAAGAGTGTGGCCCATGTGAGCCTCCTTCACTAACCCCCTGTGTAACCTTTGGGCAGTTCTGAACATCTGGGTCCTTCAGGTGCTGTCGTAAGATGTTAGGTGGAGGGGTGTGTCCTGGCAACTTTAGCTATCTATGGTTTTAGAGCAGTGTTTCACAGCTCCCCCTTCCCCTCCCCCTTTGTCCTCTTCTTCTTGCTTCCACCCCAGTCAAGTTTTTTAGACACTTCTTTCTTAATTATTCCCCCAGGAAATTTTAACACCATTGATATACTGTATATCTGTTTACATACTGTATGTATATCTGTTCTTTTTTTTTTTGCGGTATGCGGGCCTCTCACTGCTGTGGCCTCTCCCATTGCGGAGCACAGGCTCCAGACGTGCAGGCTCAGCGGCCATGGCTCACGGGCCCAGCCGCTCCACGACATGTGGGATCTTCCCAGACCAGGGCACGAACCCGTGTCCCCTGCATCGGCAGGCGGACTCTCAACCACTGCGCCACCAGGGAAGCCCTATATCTGTTCTTTATACATAAAAAGCATTAAGATCATTTTGCACCTTCCCCCAAAGAACCAATTTTCACCCCCTTGGAGATGATATAGTCTTTTTTGAGATAGCATGTTGTGGAGTATAGGCCTCAGTCATTTCCTTTGACTTCTGGAGTTCAGTAAAATAAAAAGCTAGTTGGTGCTTTTAAAAGACAACATTCATTGCGGGGAAAAACATAACCCAAAAACCAAAAAAATAAACGAACTCCTTTTTGGAATGAGGTAATTGTAGCCTTTCTATAGCACAACTTTCAGAGCTCAGCATCTTACCTCTCCTGGCCAGCATCACCTTCTTCACTCTTGGGTCAGCTTCATCTATGCATTTATATTGAGTGTGGTGACCAGGGGAGTGTGATGGTTACTATTATGTGTCAACCTGACTGAGCTATGGGATGCTCAGGTATTTGGCTAACCATTATTCTAGGTGTGTCTGTAAGCATGTTTCTGGGTGAGATTAACATTTGAAACTGTAGACTGAAGAGGGCAGATTGTTCTCCCTAATGTGGGTGGACCTCATCCAATCTGTTGAGGCCTGAAGAGAACAAAAAAGGAGGAGTAAGGGAGAAATAAGGAAGTCAGGGAGGAGCAAGGATTGGGACCTTCTCCTAAGAAAAATGGGAATCCACTGACTGTGTTTAATCCAAGAATGAAATTTTTAGATTTGAAAACTCCACCTCTTTGTACTAGCATCATTCTTCTTGACTGAACTAGGCTTCTGCCTTCCCTTGTCTGGAGTAAGTAGACAGACCCCTTGAATTCTCTCATTTCCCAGAAGCCAACTGAATCCTTGCAAACTGGGATTCATGTGTGTATTTCTGAACTTGGGTGGTTTACTCTCGGATCTCCATCTAATCCACCTCCTTCATTCAATATTTTTTGACCACCTACTATATATATATATATATATATATATTAGGCACTGCTCCCTATACATCTAGTCTTAATTTCTTGAACCACCAAACGACGTACTGTCTAGCAACCCTCCTAACCTCTGGACCCACACACGGTTCTTTATATCTCTTATGTGACTAAGGTCTTCAGAAAGTTCTAAGCATACTGATAACATGTAAAGCTGAGTTTTGACAATGTGCTTCCACAACACCCATAGTGAACCTCCCAGGTGCCTGAAGTAGACCTCACCTCACTTTCATACCCTGTGACTCGTTGTCCTATAGGAAGGTGCCAATGTCATATAAGCAATACCTGAAGGAAATTTTCTCTGGTTATCACTGAAGGGCAGTCTAAGAATAGGTTATGTAAATATACCATCTGGGTGCCCAATTTATATTTGTTTTGTACTATCAAATAAACAACACCTCTTTAAAATTGTTTCATAAACTCAACAGTGCATTTTTTTTTTTTTGGTTCTTACTGGTCTTTAAAGGCATTATGTGAAATAAGGTGGTTTGTAACTGTACCAAGACTTAAATTCTTTGGCTATAGTCCCTGCATGAGTTATAAGTATTTTGTAAACTTTTATTTTTCAGTAAAGTGAATTTGCTTATCAGCTCTCTTCATCCTCACATCAGGATCCTGAAATGATTCAACAGTGACCCACAATAAATATTTCCTCATCAAACAGTAGCTCTTTCCCGGTCAACCCTGATTTATCCTGTCATATCTCCCTCTTGCCTGATGGTTTAGGAATGTGCAGCTTCTATCTAATCATTGCTTTTGTGGTGTAGTACCAGCAGCTTCTTGTTTTTCAGGGAAGAGCAAAGCATTAGAATGACAAGACATTCTGCCAAGAGTTGACAAATATCTATCAAGACCATGGGGAGAGTGAAATCTTTTTGACAACTCTATTATTTTTCTTTATCTCCAAGTCTTTGTGGGGGTAATCTTTCCTTAGAGAGATCAAATTCTCTCTCTTTCCCATGCTCTACATGAGAGAATGGGAAAAAACTGGGTGATTTGTAAAGATCTTTCCAGATATAACTTCTTACAAGTCTGTGAGAAGACTGGATGGATGATTTGTAGAGATATTTTCAGATAGAATTTCTTACAAGTCTCATACAGATGAGTATACCATCTAAGAGAGGAAGCTTTTTTAATTATGAAAAATGTTATACACCCATAAATAATGTGACCGATACATGGTGACCCCATTTTCTCTATGAGAAGATTCTCAGCTCTCCAAAATTTTTAGCCAACTTAACATTTACAATTTACAGTTGTGGGATAGAGATAAAATTGTCTCATATTTAATTATACATATATTTTAAATTATATATAGAATTATAATTTAGAAACAAGGTTTCCTTTTTCTTGCATTTCAGGAAGCAATTTCATTCAAACTTTTCATGTGCATTTCCTGCGTTATTCCCTCCGGCATGACTGGCATCGCTGTTGAGTCATTTCACAGCTTCCCTGAGCAGGTCAGTTTCACCTCCATTCAAAGTATTTGAGAGACATCAGTGTTTGAGTTCATATATGATGTTGCAGCTAAAAATTTTAATCCAACCCATCAGTCCTAATTTATACAAATGTAGGACACCTCTTCTTTTATTGTGAAACATAGCAAAATCCAGAGATATGCATAAAACTTGTGAATGGTTCAGTGAATAATTATAAATCAAACACCTTTGTCAAAGCTACCCAGATGGAGAAATAGAATATTTCCAGGTACTCAAAAGATCAAAATTCATTTCTCCTCACGGGAGGTAACACTGTCATAGGTTTTGTGATAAGAAAAGCAAGGGCAGTTTTTAAATATATATGTATATATATTTGTTCTTGTGTGTCTGTTGACTGCACAATCCAAGCTCTTAGTCTGTTTCACTTTAAAGAGGTTTTACAAGTTTTATTTATAATGATAATCAACACTTGCAATGGTAAAGCCATCCTCCCAGGAGTAATTGCTAGATGTGTGCTAAATTTACCTGCTTCCTTGTTTACTGACGCTGTCATGGGACCTCTGTAAACATCCAAAGCTAGCATTGATTGAGGTCATTTCAGAATAATGGATTTTCTCCCAGAAATACCTTGTTCTTCAAAGTAGTAATTGGCAAATGGGTCCTATAATTTGAGAAACTGAAACTGACATGTGTATAAGGTGACTCATGCTTCTCTGAGGTATAATTTTAAGCCAATATCTTCCATTGTATGCAGACCTATGTGCCATTTTTTAAATTCAAATTTTCTTTAATAATAAGGTATTATAAAGATGAAAAATAGGGCTTCCCTGGTGGCGCAGTGGTTGAGAGTCCACCTGCCGATGCAGGGGACACAGGTTCGTGCCCCGGTCCAGGAAGAACCCACATGCCGCAGAGCGGTTAGGCCCGTGAGCCATGGCCGCTGAGCCTGCGTGTCCAGAGCCTGTGCTCTGCAACGGGAGAGGCCACAACGGTGAGAGGCCCGTGTACCGCAAAAAAAAAAAAAAAAAAAAAAAA